>NW_027506887.1:272500-635000 GCF_052324685.1 Brachyhypopomus gauderio
AATTGATGAACCGGTAAGGCCCGTAGGCATGTAGGTGTTATATTAAAGTTCTTCAAAGCTGCGGATGTGTGCACTTTAGTGTCTGCTTTGATCAGTAATTGCCGAGTGCTTTTACACAATTAATTGTTTACTCCTGGGAGTAGTTTTTTCCCCTCAGTTAGTGGAATGTTCCCCCTGCTTATTAACGACTCACTGCAGGTTGAACATGTACATTTTCATAATTTTTTACATAAGCGATATTATGGTGCTTTGGCTTGATTTTGTTAACTCCTGAGAAAGAGCTCTTCTTTTTGAGAGGTGAAAAGATGGAGCTGTGACAACAGACGCTGCAAAAAACAGTAGGAAAGAGGGCCTGATACTTTGTTACATGCACGACAGTCCGTGCAAACTGGGCACCTGAACCTGCATTTGATGAATCTTAGGCAAATACGGATTGATGGGGTTAAGTTAAGAGTAATCGGCAAAGTTTAGCTTTTAACAACAGTTCAATTTATTCTGTCTAGAATTTTTCCAACCTATAAATAAGTCCTTTCTACCTCAGAGAACAGCCTCATTTTCCACTCTCAAAAGAGTTTTGGATCCCAAGCTCATGTCCTCTAATGATTCTCTTGAAATATCATCGTAATGCCCTCTCTGCCCCTTGCTGTTTGGTCCATGCCGTGTTGGACGTGACTAATAGCTCTCATACATTAAGTAAATGAGTTTGGTGTGACTGGAGGAATTACAATGGATAAAGTGTAATGAGCTTTTGGCTCAGAGGCAGCCATGACACAGAGGCCAGTCCATGTGTCATAGCGTAATCGCTTCCACTGTGATAAACACTCAAATGCTTTTGCTTTCTCCACTGCTGGTCAGATACGATAGCAGCTTTTTCGCACTGGCCCGTGAGGCCCTTGGGGGCGGACAGGGAATGCTAAGTGTCCTGATAAGACCCGGCGCTCACGAACTCCCTGAGAAAAAGACACACGTAGCAGCCCGAACCTTCCAGGAGGCGCTAGGATGTAAAATCGCTAAAAGCCGATTCTTCAGGGCAGAAGATCGTTAGTGCCAGGGGGGAGTACGTGAAACTTCATTTGATGATACATAAGAGGTTGTGTGTGGCCATATGCTTCTGTGTTGCTTGAACGGCAAGGGTCATTGCTTTACAGTGCTTACATGTATTGTTCACTGTAAACGTCAATCAACTAACCTAATAGAACCCATATATCAAATCCTTTCCATTGTTATGTGCATTATTGTGTTTTTGTATCCAGAAGACCAAGGTGGTATTTTGTGAATAAAAGGTTTGCTGAAGACCCAGAACTTCACACTGTTGAGTTTAAAAGTCGCTGTAGAGTATAATAGATGTGATCACTGAAAAGCTGGTGAGAGGCAGACAGCAAGGCTGCCTTTGACCATCACTGAACGTTTTATTGTTTTGGCATAGTCTGTCTCCCCGAAGGCGTATTTAAAAGTAAACCAAAGTTCTATTAGTTCCGAATCATGACTTCTATCCTGGGACGTGACATGTCCATTTCAGCATTCCTGCTCCCCTCTGTTATCGCTCGTCTTTCTTCTGAATAACAACTTTCCATCTGTGTCCATCCTGATGGGTTTAATTTGGATGCAGGCCAGGAGCTGTAATTGGGGTCATCACCAGCCAACAGTCATTTGGGAAGCGCTGTTTATGTACAGTCTTGTCAAAAGAGCGATCCTAGCCTGGAGACACGGCGTCTGACTGACCTCTCCGGAGAGGCTGTTCCATTCATAACACAGCCCTCAACACCTCTCCCTTAATCCCACATCCCTCAGCACCAGACCCTTAATCCCTCAACACCTCTCCCTTAATCCCACATCCCTCAGCACCACACCCTTAATCCCTCAACACCTCTCCCTTAATCCCACATCCCTCAGCACCAGACCCTTAATCCCTCAACACCTCTCCCTTAATCCCACATCCCTCAGCACCAGACCCTTAATCCCTCAACACCTCTCCCTTAATCCCACATCCCTCAGCACCACACCCTTAATCCCTCAACACCTCTCCCTTAATCCCACATCCCTCAGCACCACACCCTTAATCCCTCAACACCTCTCCCTTAATCCCACATCCCTCAGCACCAGACCCTTAATCCCTCAACACCTCTCCCTTAATCCCACATCCCTCAGCACCAGACCCTTAATCCCTCAACACCTCTCCCTTAATCCCACATCCCTCAGCACCACACCCTTAATCCCTCAACACCTCTCCCTTAATCCCACATCCCTAATCACCACACCCTTAATCCCTCAACACCTCTCCCTTAATCCCACATCCCTAATCACCACACCCTTAATCCCACATCCCTAATCACCACACCCTTAATCCCACATCCCTAATCACCACACCCTTAATCCCTCAACACCTCTCCCTTAATCCCACATCCCTAATCACCACGCCCTTAATCCCTAATCACCACACCCTTAATCCCTCAACACCTCTCCCTTAATCCCACATCCCTAATCACCACACCCTTAATCCCACAGCCCAAGTGTTGCCACTACAGCCTTGCCAGATCCTTTGCATTAAATTGGAACTTCGGATGTTCAGTTTGCCTCTGCTGGAGCAGCACCATTCACCCCTCCACCCCTCAAGCTCCACCCCTACACCCCTGGAGCTCCACCCCTCTACCCCTGGAGCTCCTGGCCCTCATTCAGCATCTGAAGGGTTGGAATAGACTGGAGTAATGCCATGGAGAATATGGTTAGCTCAACTCAACTGCTCACCAAAAAATAGAAGCAGATAGCTCTGGCCCCAACGGTCTGCGCTGATGCTTCTGACGGCAAAAAGACAATAAATAAATGAAATAAATAAAGAAATACATAAATAAATAATCCAGGAGGTCTGGGTTTCCCGTTAAATCTTAAGTGTTACTCTAGGTTTAACCTGCACTCTCCAGGTCTGGCCTCTGCTGATTCTCTCCAGAATCTCATCACGATGCAGTCCAGGTTGTTGGAGAATAATCCATTACAGTCTCCGACGCTCCAGACTGGGGCTCCTGCGTGGACCCGGGTCCACTGCAGATGTGCGGTGATGGAATGTTTGAGCCCTTGGTGGCGCGTCACGCCCCTCCGTCTGCCGACGGCACACCTCCCGGCCGCCTCGCCTCGCGCTGGTGACACTTTCACATCTGTTTTACTTAAGTGCTCTATCGCAGCTGTCGGTGAATCCAGAAGGCACACAGTTTTTTTTGCGTTTAGTGGAGGACACGTGACGTGTACCATCTCATTTAGAAGTTGCATAATGATGCTGATGGTGACTGCACTAACACATTTACAGATCCCTGGCCCACGTGTGTCTTGATGAGTGAAACCCAAGGCCTTACACTCGCCACCAGCAAAGATATTGTCCTGTTTCTTTTCCTCACACATTTACCCCCCCCCCCCCCCCCCCCCCCCCCCCCGCTCCTGAGAAGAAGACATGAAGTCCATTAAGTGACCTTAGGTGAGACTCTGCTGTGAGACGCCTGTGACTGGACTAAGTGATTACACGTTAAAGGGTGTTGAGACGTGTACCGAGTCACACCATAGAATTAAACCAGCATAGAATTAAATCACCATAGATTTAAATGGACATACATTTTAATTCCTCCATCAGGCTAAAGTGGAGCTTACGAGCTTCTGATTAATGGTGTACTTTTTTCATTTCAATAATTCATGAATAATTCTACTTTGTGGGTTGGAGCAAGGGAGAATACATATTCCTCAGCATTAATGTTGAACTTGCAGGAAGAAGAAAACATGGCTGGTGGAGTGAAGTCTGCTTGAGGAACCTTAGTTGTCATGATATCAAGCACAGCCTGGTCATCTCCTGGAGATTGATTTATCACCAGGTGCGCACATTTCTTTGAGCCGAGCTACGTAAACCCAGATGAAATATAACCCGTGAGAATCATTAAAAGTACACTGTCATCTGGCTCTAATGACTAATGACTCGAGACTGATGTGATGTGGGGGGGGTCGTCACTGATCAAATGCTTGACCAATGGCCGTCTGTCCTGGGGAGGCCCGTGAGCTCAGATCCAGCCGCCGTTCGAGCCATGCTAATGTACGGCAAAACGATGTCTGAGCAGATGTACTTTTTCACTCAATACTTTCTCAACTCCTCAACTTTATTTATTTATTTATTTATTTGTTTATTTATTCCCTTCTCAAGCCTGAGTTCTTTGTGAAGCAACCTTGTCTATGAGAAAAGCATTCATATAAATATAATAAAGAAAGAAAGAAGGGAAGAATTTCATTCTTAGGTAAAGTCAGATGGGTCTACAGCACAGAGGCATTAAAGCAATCAGAGGAAGAGCTGAATTGTGCAGGCACAGTATTGAGAATGTTCTCTGGAATTACGCTGATATCAAGGCCCTTTCACACCAGCCATACCAATAGCGACGCATTCAACTGTTAGAAAGTTAGCAGCCGACTTTCGGAAAGTCTAGAAAAAGTCCGGACAGACCGAGTGCACCAGTGCCTCAGCATTCGTCGAAGTTTCCCACGGTCGCAAATAGGCTGTTCGCGTCAACCTGGCGTCCATTTCCGCTGGCGTTGGTAGGGTTTGGGTTGCTGTAGGGTTTTAATCCCAGATCTGAGGAGGCCGTGCCAGTGCTGTCGGCTGGCGCGTCGCACGCTGCTCTCAGGGTCTGTGGCATAAAGCAGACTGCAGAGGGGAGGCTTTCATTTTGGCACAGCTATATTAGATATTTTAGCCGTTGTCCTCATGAAATTTTAATGCTGTGTTTTTGAACAGCGGGGCTCTGTGTAATTAAATGGGAGAAATATGTTGTTTCTCCTACACAATGGTGCCTGTCTCACGGAGCTCACATTTTTTCATGGTTTTGAAAGGGAGTTTGTGTTGGTATGAGGTGCCAGTCGGAGGCTTGGCTCTGTTTAGGACCCTCCCATTTCCTCTTTCGCCAAGATGGAGGCCTGGTGTGGTGTTGTGTCTGGATGTGGAAGCTCTGTCTCCGTTGAAACGCTCCTCTGAGCTCCTCCTCCGTTTCTGAATGGGAATCTAAAGAGATGGAGGAACACACAGCGCCCGTCATCTCTTGGGTGCAGAAGGTTAGAATATGCAGTTATCGCAGTGTATAGGAAATGAAAAAAGAGACGTGGACAATAGATTTGTCATGGGAGCACACTTGAAATGATTTCTAACGTGAAAGTGATTTCTGAAGTGACTGTTATGTGTATTTATGAAATCCAGAGTACACACATATCTTGTGTTATCTGAATGGTGGTATGGTATGTGTCCTGATTTGTCCAACACTTAAACTTCTGTAAGAATTCCTTTCTGAACTTCCCTAAACCTGATTTTGCTATTTAACATTTTTCTGAGTCAGTTTGGTGCAATATTAAACATGACAAAACCAAAATAATTAAAGATAGACTTGACTTGGCAGATGTCCAGTAGGCCAGTTTATCTGCGTCCTGACCAAGAGGGCCATTATTATTGTGTGTCTCATCTTGGTCTTATAGAGTGTGTGAGAGACGTCTCAGAACAGCTGTCTTCACACTGCACCATCGCGCCCCCATCTATATAGCTGTGCTCTTACACATAGCATCGACTTTGTCAGAAAGCTTAAAAACCTAAATTAATTCTAAGTTTTGCTTCATTACAAGAGACTATATTCAAGTCACACAGTATTGTCCACAGAGCCCCAAAACAATATCCGTAAATGTTTGATCAATGCATGTTTCTTTTTTTTCGGCAAGGTAGATTAGACCATATGGTTTGCTGAGTAATGGGACTCCCATGGTGAATCAGGGGAAGGCAGCGCTGGTGTTGCCGTATCTCTGCACACACCGCAGTGCTTCACCAAGGAATTGGAGTCGTCTCAGCAGCTGGTCATCAGCTATTGTGCAGCACGCTGGAGACAGAATACACAAAGAGCTCATCCAGACAGAAAGAGCAGAGAGGGTGTGTGTGTGTGTGTGTGTGTGTGTGTGTGTGTGTGTGTGTGTGTGTGTGTGTGTGTGTGTGTGTGCGTGTGTGTGTGCATAAAAATGCTCATACGAAGCAGACAGACCACTGGAATCCAATAGAGAGGCCAGTGGAGAATAGTTCCTGATAGGGCAGCACTATGAATACCTCCGTCCCACCCTGGTCTCTATCTTACTGGAGCAGATGCAATAAGTATTTATGATATGTTTGCAGAGCTTTCTGTGTGCTGCTCATTTCTTTTCGTCCTCAACTTTTTGCCGCGTATGATTCTTTCTCTGTTGTTCATCTGGAAGTCACTGTCACTGCCTTTCATGGGTAGTTTATATCAGTGTGTAATGACCTGAGACAAGGCTTACTTGTTTCTTGGTATGAGGCGTTTTCAAGGCATCAGTTGCCCAAGTTAAACTTTAAGCCAGTCAGAGACTGAGAAAGTTTGGTGATCTTTCACAAAGCCAGTGACATACAGCAAGTGTCATTGCTTAATCTAAAATAAATAGCACGAGAGGCCATTTGCGGATCTCACTTCCTTCATTACACATATTGTGCGTGTGCCAACAGTGACGACGGAATTTTATGCTGCAAGTAATGGCTTCCACTTATTTTTCTTGATGGATTCCCTTTCCATGTAAATAGCATAAACAAACAGCTGCCAGAAGATTCCGGAACGCGCTGTTTGAACATTTGTCAGCACTTTGCATTAACACCGATTATTCCCTCCTCGATGAGGCTCTCCGAGAGGGCGTCGGCTAGGCTCCAGAAGGTGACCAATCGCTGACGAGCTACAGCACATCGCTCACTCGTGGCTTTGAGAGCTCAGTTTGTGATTGGTTGCGCCTTCACTCGGGTCCCGCTCCTGCTGTTGTCCATCATTTCTCCTTCGCAAGAGCCGTCCGTGCACGTCCTGGTCCCGCCCTTGAAGTGCCGTCTTTTCTCCTACACCCACCGGTGCACATGCAAGTGGGCACGGGAGGTTTGCCCAAACCCTTTCGTCATCCGGCAAGCAGAGATGGCCGGGCTCGCCCCAGGCCGCTATCTCTCTCTCCGTTCTCTAGCATGACCCCGTCCCTCCTGCTGTCTGGAAGGCGGGTGCAGGCGTATTCCTCCGAGCAGAACAGATGGAACAGAGTTATGGAGGGAATTCGTGGCAAGGTGTGCCACATCGGCTAGTAGTAGGGAGAGCTGTGATGAAACATCCATGCAAGCTCCATGCAAGTCTCTTCTGACCCAGGTATCGGGTCTTTTGTAAGGGTTATTTATTTATTTATTTATTTATTCATGAAACCCACTGGCTTTATGCGGGACAGTCATTGACAGGATCTCCAGTTCCAGTAGAAGACCCAACAGAACGGTTTTTTAGTTCTTTTTCAGAGAAGCAGTGCATCTGGTAAGTACGTGGTCAGACAGTCAAACTGCACTTAAGCACAGAGGCCTGAGGTGTGATCAGATTTCACCAGCAGTCATTTAGCACTGCGCTCGAGCATAAGCCGGGAGTGCTAATTAGCCTAGATTACTAACGAGCTACCATATCACCCACCTTCACGAGGTGCTGCTAACCTAGTCTGCCATTTGCTAATCGTGATCTGCAGCTCTCCCCAGTGAGTGTGAGTGTATGGTAGCTCAGGCTTCTGTGTGAACTCTGATGAACTCGTGATTATTAGACAGCGGAAGGGCAATTGCCGCCGTCCCTCGCCTGGCTGCGTCTTCTGGGTGGATGAGATGGTGAGAATGGAACATGTTTAACGTGCTGAAGCCGGGTGCGTTTTCAAGAGTGTTTTTACTGAATCCTCCACCGCTGATCAAGGGCTAGCTCTCCTTCATCTATCAACGTCCTTTCTTTGCACAGTAATTCACTTCATTAAGACCAATGAAGAACAACCACAGATCCCAGCAGATACAAACCTCACACACCCTAACCCCAACACCACCCTAAAGCCTGGTTTATACTTGACCGCGCGGTCCGCGCGGCGAAAATGACGTAATCGCTGTGGCTCCGCCCGTGCGCGACGGTCGTGCACCTCTCGAATTTTGTAACTTCGCGCGCCGCGCTTCAGCGCGATCGACAAAGTCATGTTTGCAGGGTTCATACACCTAAACAAGGTGTAATTAAAGCACTTGTACGGCACTTTCAAGGTCCATTTCAATATTTTCCAGCACGATAAACATAATTAAGTTAAATATTAATACATATACTCGAAATAATTCGCTTTTTATCACATTATTTAATGGTTGTTTATTTTCAAAACGCCCAATCTTAACGTCTTCACGTTCTCTCATGTTTTGTTCTGGAATTACAAGAGGCTCGTATTTGTTAACGTAATTTCAACATTTTAATGTACTTTAGACTAAATTCCAGCACTTTTCAAACCTGAAACACAAAGCAACATCAAAATGCGTCAGGTAAATGTTCATTCCCTTTTTTTTGAGGGGTGTTTATTTATACTACCACATATCGTTTCGGACAACATTGCAAAGCCATATTTATGTTTGATGCCTGGTGTATATATACGGTCTCTGGTCAGGTAAAATGTTCTTTCCCCGGTTTTGCAGAGGTTTTTTATTCTCCACTGCCACCTATTGCCACCTATCGTTTCGGAGAACACTGCAGCGACGCTCGCGAGTATAAACGCCTACACCGCTCGCGCAGGGTCGCGCGAGGTGTGCGGAGTCGCGCGCTACGGACGCTCGCGAAAGTATAAACCAGGCTTAACCCTCCCCCAACACCACCCTAACCCTCCCGCACCACCCTAACCCTCCCCCAACACCACCCTAACCCTCCCCCAACACCACCCCAATCACTCTCCAGTCCCCAGAACCCAAGCCCACATTGCCATGGCTGCATTGTAAAGAACATCTTGTTCATATAGGATTCAACATGGTGATGAATGTTGGAGGGGAGGGGTGAGAGGAAGTGAGAGAGAGAGAGAGAGAGAGAGAGAGAGAAAGTGGTGGTGAACAGAAAAATGAAGTGGAGAATGTTCCATAAAAATGGTCTGACCTTCAGAGTTCAAAATTGTCCTGAAAAACTCCCCCATTCCTCTCTCTCTCTCTCTCTCTCTCTCTCTCTCTCTCTCTCTCTCTCACTCTCTCTCTCCCCCTTTTTTTTAATATGGCCTGATATTGTAGCGTGGTAGGGGAGTGCAGTCTCCCGAGTCTTGCACGGTTAAAGAGGCCTTTTTGTTTTATTTTTTATAGGACGAACAAAAGTAAACAAAGCTGTATGGTTCACTGACTTTCTGCTGGAGGTCATTTTCCTGCTGAGAGGGAAAGAGAAACAAACCCCCAAACAAACACCCAGACAGGACCAGTCTCCAAAGGTTTGGAGGACAGGACACTATAATAAATGTGTGGATGGATGTTTGAACATCTGTATTTTAACTCATGCAAATAAAATGGCTTTCGGGTGCACAACTAAATCAGTGATTACCATGCAGACTGGAGATCATTTTAATACTATGAGCGGTAATGTTGGATATTTCACCACGTGTGGGTTCATGAGGCCGTGTGGGTGTGTGTTTCTTGTCTGTTTTTACATGTATTCCAATCGCACATTTTTCACTGTGAACACAATTAAAGCTTGCGGTGTGGTATCCACAATCCCGTGCTGTTAGCCCGAGCCGCCAGAACACATGCGAGCAAGTGACACAACTGCGTTTGTTAATGACAAGCGTCCGCTCTGAGGAAGCGTCCCTGTTCTCATGCGTCCACCCACTCCGTTTGTTTTGAAATTGCATTCAGTTTTTAGAAGGCTTTGTCCCAGTTGGTGGCGTTTACTGTTATTATATCGTAATCGTAGCAAAATGCCTCGGTATTGTAATGAAGCGTAGAGTTATTTAACAGAAAAGGCGTGTCAAATGCCATGCGTCACACACAGGCCTGCTTGAATAGAAACGCCTACTCTGTATGCCTGCTCCTAATTACTCTCCATACATCTTATGGTTCAGGCTACATTGCAGTTTACTTACTTTGGGCTCAATTTAAACATCAGGTAACAAAAAATAAACCCCTGAATAACAGTAACAACAACTTAACGTTAACTGTAATATGTGATAAAGGCATAATGTAGGTATAGATATGAAGTGTTGCTATTGGTGTCCCAAAAGTATATTCTGAGCACTGAAGTCAGATATAGCAGAAATACTCCATCTTTGACTATGAGTTTTCTAATTAATAATTTGGAGTTTCTAAGGACTGAATTGTAATTATATCCTGTATGAGAGCAAGTGTGTGTGTGTGTGTGTGTCCAATGTCTAGTCTCTCTCTCACTCTCCATATATATCATAGATATAATTTGCTAGTAGTGTTTATATAACATATGTAACAAATCAGAATATTAATTACAGATTAATAATGAATACATTATTATTTATTATACTTTAGAATCATTATTTATTATACTTCAGAATAATTAATAAAGTGGATTGGGCAAAGTTAGAAAAGGGACCTGTTTATATAAGGTCTCACAGATGATTGTGTTTGTCAGAGTGAACACCAAATAATGAGGTGGTGAGAATTGTTTGTAGACAGGATTGTGACACAGGACTGGGGGATTGTACAAGAGCATGGTCGCCTGTATCATTCTCAAAAGTTTGTAACCACCAACAGTCTTTCTAGAGCTGGGTTGTCCAGTCAGTAATTGGGGGCAAAGGGCCTTGGTTAAACAGGGAAACAAGAACCCAACAGTCACAACAAATGAAATCCAGAGTTCTTTTGTGGAGATAGGAGAACCATCCAGAAGGACAACCATCAGTGCAGCATCACCAATCAGGCCTTTATGGTAGGTGGCCAGACAGAAGCATCTCCTCACTAAATGGACATTGAAGCCCATTTGGAGTTTGCCAAAAGGCACCCACAGAACTCTCAGACCTTGAGAAGCAAGATCTAATAGTCTGGTAAAGTGAAGATTTAACTATTTGGTAACAATTCCCAGGGGGATATATAAAGGATTTCAGTCACTGGGCATGATCTCGTTAATACCATCCCTACAGTCAAACACCGTGGTGGTGGTATCATGCTCTGGAGATTTTCTGTGACATGGACTGGAAGACTAACAGGATGCAACTTTTTCCAGAGTGTTCAAGGTCTTGAGCTAGAACAAAGATGTACATTTCAACAAAACAACCCAAAGCATACCGCCAAGAGAATGCAGGTGTGAGTTTGTGAAAACTTTGAAAGTCCTGGAGAGGCCCAGTCAGTATCCAGACCCGAACCCAGCAGAGTCATCCCTGAAGACTCCTGAAAAAAGCTCTGCGCTCGCACTTCCCATCAAACCTGGCTGAGCTTGAACAGTCTTGCCCAGAAGAATGGGAGAAAGAACCAACAGAATCCTTGCCAAGCCTGTAGGATCACTCCCAAGAAGAGGTTGTTATTACTGCCAATGATGCTTTAACTAAGTACTAAGTAAACAGCCTGAATACTAATATAAATGGGAAATTTTCAGTTTTTCATTTTTAATAAATCTAGTAAACAGTCCAAAAACCTGGATATTTGCCTGGGTATTTTTGGCTGAGCTACTTTGCCTGATATACTCACATGAGTGTTATGATTAGTATCCCTGTTGGTATGTATGGTATAAATATACTATTCAAATAAAGTATAGTCATATTATTAGGGGTGACCTGCAATAGTCGCTGATTCGACTATAGTCGACTATACCCCCTAGTCGACTATGAACATCATAGTCGAATGTACCATTCTAACTGCATGGGGGTGCCCAAGGATGCAGCTAAGCATTAGTTGTTATATGAA
This sequence comes from Brachyhypopomus gauderio, assembly GCF_052324685.1. Taxonomy (NCBI): domain Eukaryota; kingdom Metazoa; phylum Chordata; class Actinopteri; order Gymnotiformes; family Hypopomidae; genus Brachyhypopomus; species Brachyhypopomus gauderio. The sequence goes on from NW_027506887.1 coordinate 284,199, forward strand.
ATGTCTTTGTTTTTGTTATATATAGCCTTTTGTCAAATAAAATCATCCTAATTTCTGTTAATAAATATTTAAAAATGATGTTTGCGCATTAACAATATGCATCTTCCTTACTACACATTAATAAATCACACCCTGCAGTTGCACAATCCAAACGAGCGGAGCCGAACACGCTACAGAATACGCGCAGCATCTGCCGAGATTATAATGGCTACTAAAAAACTTCAAAAGTATTTTGAAAAACATAAAGATGAATCAAACAAAGTAAAGTGCAAGTTATGTCATCAACGTCTTTCATTTCGCATGACAACAACCAACATGGCATGCCATTTAAAATGCGAAGGGCGAAAAAAAGTTTGTCGTTTTAGTCATGTCCTCTTGTCTCATCGCGGTGCGTCTCTGCAAGTAGGCCTATAAACATTTATTGTTGTTGTTTGCTTTTAAACCCCGTTACTTGAACCTTTACTTATATTCTTTTGCTGTTGTGTGGCAATTTTGTTTATATTTTCAGGCAGGCAAATTTTATTTAAAATATTTTTGACATGTTGCACAGTGCCTCTCTGACAGTTCTATATGCGCAATGCGCACTGACGGTTAATGTTCTCTAACGTTTCATAAAAAAATAAATAAGTAAATAAATAAAAGCTGAATAAAGCCAACCTACCGTATTTATTCATTTGTCTGAGTGTTTTAGGTTTTTACTTTGAAGAGGAAAAACGTCCTGAATGATAACGGGATCCCGTTTAAGGTGCTCTAAAAAAAATAAAAATAAAAATAAACCTGATTCGACTATTAGTCAACTAAAGGGAAAAACTGACAAATCAGATTCGACTATGAAAATCCTTAGTTGAATACACCCCTACATATTATACACACACACACAGAGGACTGAGTTGTAATTATATCCTGTATGAGAGCAAGTGTGTGTGTGTTTGTGTGTGTGTGTGTGTGTGTGCGCGCGTCCTACCATAGGTTACTATGAAGCCCCTACCTTGTATTCTTACCTTGTGTGCATGGCAAGAGTAATTTGCACACATGGACAATAAATGTAATTTGTAAAAAGCAAAAAGTTGCAGCAAGTACAATATTCTAATATATGATGAAGGATTATTAATGCAGCCTTGTGTGAACATCCCTCTCTTTGCCCATAATTCCCTTTCCAGGTCTTATGCAGAACATGTAGCTCCATGCATATTCACGTTTTTGCATATTCAGTTTTCCACCTCTAGGAGCTATATGGATTTCCATTCCAAGAAGGGTGATAATTCACCCTCTGCTGTATACATTATTAGGTATACCATCCAATCTCTCAAACAAATATGAGCAGAATGGTAAACAACTCAAATCTTGCAGTAACCACAAATGGGCATTGTCTGTTGGTACTGTACAGCATTACCTCGTTACTCGTACTTTGGTAGAATGGTTGCCGTTCTGAGATTGGTGTTGTCAGAATCCCTCTGTTGAGGAGCTGATGTCGGAACTGTATGTTCCAGTAGCTCCAGTGAGGGCTGTTGTGGTGTTGTGGTGGCATACCGCAACCCCAGCTGGACCCTCCTGCCTGGACAATCTCTCCCTGCCTGGACCCTCCTTCCTGGATGATCTCTCAGTGCCTGGACCTTCCTGCCTGGACGATCTCTCCCTGCCTGGACCCTCCTTCCTGGACGATCTCTCCCTGCCTGGACCCTCCTTCCTGGACGATCTTTCCCTGCCTGGACCCTCCTGCCTGGACGATCTTTCCCTGCCTGGACCCTCCTGCCTGGACGATCTTTCCCTGCCTGGACCCTCCTGCCTGGACGATCTCTCCCTGTCTGGACCCTCCTGCCTGGACGATCTTTCCCTGCCTGGACCCTCCTGCCTGGACGATCTTTCCCTGCCTGGACCCTCCTGCCTGGACGATCTTTCCCTGCCTGGACCTTCCTGCCTGGATGATCTCTCAGTGCCTGAACCCTCCTGCCTGGATGATCTCTCCATGCCTGGACCTTCCTGCCTGGATGATCTCTCCCTGCCTGGACCCTCCTGCCTGGACCATCTCTTCCTGGAGCAGAGTTGTTTGGGCCTCTCTGTTGGCACTATGACTGATTGCCTCCTGCATTAAAGACCCTCCTTCAGGCGCTTTCTTAAGAACGGCCTGTATGCTGTCCATCTGGTCTTGGATTGAAAGGCACATGTTGGGTTGAGTGGAATGGTTCAATCACTAAAACCCCAAGCTCTTTAATTGCTTTAATTGCTTTAATCTAATCTAGTCTAATCCATTGGATTTGGCACATATTTTCTCAGTGTCTAACTCTCATGTGAATGGGTTTCTCAGTTATATGGCACACATATGTGGATAAACATAAATAAATCTTTATATGACAGTGAAACAGTCAAAACTCCCCATTAAGTAATGAGGTTCTTCCTTTAGACGAGAAAGACAAATCTGAATATGCTTTAATACATGAATTTTTGAAGCTTTATTCAATCTGGATTAGTTCTACCTGGGGAGTTACTATAATTTAAATGATTACTGACAGGATCCGCCATCAATGCAACACAAATCTTCACTGTCTATACGCTATAGTTTTAAGTCTGAAACATATTAATTTCAGATTAAATGAGGCTATATATTTCATCCAACAGAGATTTCCCCAGTAACAATTTGAACTGACCTCACGGTAATGTATCTTCAGCAAATTACTCATATACCTTATCCTGAAGAAACTGACCAGTCAAATCCTTTACAAATTATATCACAGAACCTTCCCTGTTAAAGCTAATCCATCTTGAATAGTACCCTATTTTACCAAGGGACTTCACTGAGCTCTGTTCTACAACATATTAATTGGTTAATTAACAAAGTGACAAATTAGCTTAATAGTTAAATCAGAGGTGTGAACAGTGCATGGATAATTTCCTCTTGTCAGCATTCAGATCAGAACAATCAAAGTGACCTGAGCGTGTTTGGGCTGTGGGGAATCGATATAAGAGAGCGCCAGGGTTGATGGTGATGTTTGGACAATATTCTCTCCGTGAGCAGAACAAGCATTAATGAGCTCTCTAATTGATTTAATTAAGTCCAAATGTCAGTCATTAGTCTGTCTCTCCCTACAGGGGAAGGGAAAGTGGAGAGTGGGTTTGCAGTGATGTGGAATGAGAGATATTAGTCCAGAGTGGTTCACTCCCCCTACATGGGGTGCCATTTTGATTTGATTTGAGTTAGGACTGCATAAAATATTGGTTTACTATGCTATGGCCTTTGCAATATTGATACTGTAATATGCAAATGAGCTTTCAAATTTTTTTTGGGTGTGAGCAATTTTCAATTTCAGATGTGTGCACAATCTAGAAATGAATCGTTTCTTTTATATAGATTTTTAAAATATAGATTGAGCTTCACTTGCTAGTAAAATTGAAACCTCCTATTTCTTCTGTGAGGCAGACCTTAAAAGCCACATCATTGCATCTCTGCATCAGGGGAGCATGTCCACCTAATGACTGCAGAGTCGTTAGTATTAGAAATGAAGCATTAGAAGAGAGTCTTTTGCAGCCCAAGTTATTCCAGACACCACAAATGGATCAATTAGTTATACTATACTCACAAAAGTTACGGATATTTGGCTTTTGGGAGAAATTTCAGGATGAACCTAAAATGCACTCTAACCTTTACAGGTGAACTTAATATAACCTTCTATAAATATTTGAATGCACATGTCCAACTGTTCGATGTTTTAGAGTACTTTTTGCACAACAACATGTTTGATCCATGAATCGAACCAATACATTCCTGGTTCAATTAGAATTGGTATTTAAACAGTCCTCCTCATTGTGATGACATTTTGACATCACAAGACCAAGACGACCTGATTGATTAACAGAACCTCACCATTGAAAGGCTTCAGTCAGGATGTTCTCAGATGGATGTGGCTACTGAGTTTAGAATATCACAAACTGTAGGCAGGTTGCAACAGAGGTACAGAGAGGCTGAAAGAATCACATAAAAGCATAGTGGATGTCATTTGGACACATCCCACACTGATGACCACCTCATTGTGAACCGTGCCCTGCGGAACTCCATGATGAATGGCACATAACATCAGGCTCATTTAAGGGAGGTGAGAGGCACCCAAGTGTCATGTCAGGCCATTTGAAACTGAGAGTGGCTTGCATGCTAGATGGCCTGCAAGGGTACCTGATCACACCACTGGGCACAGGTGTCATGGTCTTGCATGGGCCAGGGAGCATTTACGCTGAAAGGCGTTTTACGCTGAGCAGAAATGATGGCCGCCACTTTTCTGCAGACCTGACTCTGATAGAAAACCTATGGGATCAGCTGAGTCACCGTGTAGAGGCTCGTAACTCTGTACCCCAGACCTTCAAGAAGAGTGGGACACCATGACTCAGCAGACTAAACGTCCACTTATGAACAACATGAGACGTCGTCGTCAAACTGTAATTGATGCTCAAGGGCACATGACAAGTTACTGAGACATTGATGTTTTTCGTTGGTGTTTATCCAACACTGTTGTTGGCTTTTGTTTGAGATGAGGAAATCACAATTGCATGCTTCTACTTAAATGTCCTACTATCATGATATATCACTGTAGCATGAACGTTTTACATTTCTCATAAATCTCACCCAAATGCCAAATATCCCTAACTTATTGTGAGCAGTGTATATTACTGTTAATGACCCAGTGCATAAAGTTCTAAGCACTGTTGGAATGGCACATAGATATTAGTGGTATTAGACAACTGGGATAAGCCACTAAATGCAGTATACAGTACTATTTCAGGAAAATTAAATAAAACGCAAGCAAAAAAAATTGGAAGAACATCTAGTTCCTTCCTAGATTCCTTGCTGTGATCTCTTCATTTTGTTTCTGAACAGTGTGCTGCTCGAGTGGCAGCTGTGTAGAATACAGTCATCACATCCTCTGTCTTGAACCTGGCGTCTTGCTGTCAGTGTCAACCAGTAGCGAACCGTGACCTTTAAACCTGGGCCCGCTACCCCCCCCCCCCCCCTCCCCCCCGAAAATTTTTTTTTCCTTTCTTAATAAACTAAATAAAGAAAAACTGAGACGACAGTACAGCTTTAAAAACGCAATAAACAATAATATCTGTACTAGATAACATCTTAAGCAAAATAAGTTTCCAAACAAAATAAGGTTCACAGCTCCGTGGTTCTCGGAAGCGGAATATGTAAACAACGCGCACGAGGACGTCAAAGGGATGAATCGAAACTAGCTAGCGATGGTGCTAACGACAGCTAGCGTCGCCACAGCGGGCGGAAATTATCATACAGTTAAGCCCGCCCACTAAGAGAGAAGATATGATTGGTCAATTTTGCTGTCATTTGAAACTGGTATTGCGCTGAATTATAACTGCCAGGCCCTCTGTAAACGAACAGCGGGCATCACAGTCCTGATAGGGGGAGACACAGGCTCACAGGCTTCCACTCAACCCCTCACCTTCCAACACAGATTGAATAGACACGGGTGAATATTTTATTTGCTTATATTTTTGTAATTGTTTAGATGTCGAATGTCAAACTGTAAGTAGATAAAATAAAATTGGATAATTATATATATTGTGACGATGGGGTCGTGGTGAAGGATGAGACACGAATCCCTCTTATGGCGACAGACGTCACTTTTATTTATAACGAGTATTGCGCAATAGCGCACGGTAAACACTCACACAAGCCGCAAAACGTGCAGACATAGACAACGACGAGCACAGGACACTGCGCGAGCGCACATTAAATAGACAAACCACATTAGCCCCATGTGATCACGAGACGATTCACAGGTGAGACTTATTAATCACACAACAAAACCCTAACCACGTATATACACGGACGCAGACAAAGCACGTGGACAACGTTTACACACGCCCAAAAGGGAGGGGCCGGGGTCCTCAACGTGACAGACGCCCCCTCCAAGGGCACTACCCGTCCCGGGGTGCCAACAGGACCGAGTGCCCCGAACCCACGACGATGGGCGGATCCGACGCGCTCAGTCCTGCGTCTGGGAGGTGACCGCCCTTGGTGAAGCGTCCGCCACGGACCGCCTAGAACACCCTCCCTGGGAAGACGGGGGAAAAGACGGGAGACACATTGAACGGAACGTTCACAAACACACACACAGGCACGTTTACACAAAGAGGCACGAGAGGGAAAAATGGGTTAGGCACACAAACGGGGAGACTAACGAACACTGGTACACAAAAACATGAAACAGGAACCCAGCTACGCGCCAGGAGGAGAGCTAGGAGGGGAGAGAGGTCGGGAGCTGCAGGCGCTGCTGCAGGGGATGTTCCACCTCCAGCCTTTGCTGCGGAACCTCCGCTGGGTGCATTGCGGCTGGCGGACGCGCCCGGTGCAGCACGTCTGTCGCGCGCACCCTGTGCAGCGCGGCTGTCGCGCGCGCCCTGTGCAGCGCGGCTGTCACGCGCGCCCTGTGCAGCGCGGCTGTCGCGCGCGCCCTGTGCAGCGCGGCTGTCGTACGCGCCCTGTGCAGCGCGGCTGTCGTACGCGCCCTGTGCAGCGTGGCTGTCGTACGCGCCCTGTGCAGCGTGGCTGTCGTGCGCGCCCGGTGGGCCGCAAGGGAGCTCCTCCTCTGTGTCCATCTCCTCCTCTGTGCCCCGGCTCCACTCCATGGACTGCTCCGGGCTGCCACCCCGGGAGCAGTCCATTGCACTTTCGCCGGAGCGGTCGGAGGATGGACACCTCACCGAACCCCCTTTCGTAGTCCCGGCTGCTCTCTCAGAGGGAAGCGGACTCTCCTCCTCTCCCTCCGAATCGGAGCCTTCCTCCTCCTCCCCCTCTTCCTCTACGGAGGGAGAGAGACCTACGGGCGGAGGAAGGTAGTCCTCCTCCTCAGACTCCTCCTCCTCCTCGCCGTAGTCCTCGGGAACCGCGTCGCATACCGAGGGGGGGCAGGTCTCCTCCTCCTCGCCCACGTAGTCAACGGTGGAGGCGTCGTCCTCCGAAGAGGGGCAGGTCTCCTCCTCCTCGCCCACGTAGTCAACGGTAGAGGCGTCGTCCTCCGAAGAGGGGTAGGCCTCCTCCTCCTCACCACCGTAGTCGATGGTGGAGGCGTCGTAATCCGAGGGGGGGTAGGCTTCCTCCTCCTCGCCACCGTAGTCTATGGTGGAGGCCTCGCCTACCGAAGGGGAATACGCCTCCTCTTCTTCCTGCTCCTCCCCCTCAGAATCCTCCTCCCCGAATTCCACCTCCGGGGTGGACGCGATTACGCCTACCTGCAGCGGCGAGGTGGCGCGAGAAGGAGCAAGGTGTCGCTCCCTCCATATCCGTACCACCCCCTCGCGGAGCATCTCCGCCAGCTCGGGGTCCTTTAGTTCGAGCCCCCGGGCTGTGGCCAGTTGGTAGGCACACACCGGGTCCTTCTCCAGCTCCTCGACCGACGGTGTGGCTTCTTGGCACGGGGGGGTGTCCTCCTCCCGCTTTCTCTGTGCCAGAGTCGACGTAGCGCCGCGGCGCGAGGGGGAAGACGAAGCGTGGTGATGACGCTTGCTTGGGCGCTTTGCCTTCTTCTGCCGGGTGGCGTAGCCAGGCATGATCTGGGTGTCTCAGGATGGCTCGTCGTTCTGTGACGATGGGGTCGTGGTGAAGGATGAGACACGAATCCCTCTTATGGCGACAGACGTCACTTTTATTTATAACGAGTATTGCGCAATAGCGCACGGTAAACACTCACACAAGCCGCAAAACGTGCAGACATAGACAACGACGAGCACAGGACACTGCGCGAGCGCACATTAAATAGACAAACCACATTAGCCCCATGTGATCACGAGACGATTCACAGGTGAGACTTATTAATCACACAACAAAACCCTAACCACGTATATACACGGACGCAGACAAAGCACGTGGACAACGTTTACACACGCCCAAAAGGGAGGGGCCGGGGTCCTCAACGTGACATATATAATGCTTTAAGAATATTTTAGGCCCTCTGAGAGGGCGTAGAGGGCCCTGACGGTTCCCCACTGGTGTCAACAGATCATCTTGTAAGACCTGTTTTATTAGTATAGTATTTTAGTATTGGTATTAGTATATATTTAATTTTAATTTCAATTTCCATTATTTTATCTTTTTTATTATTTGTCTGTTTATTCTACCTCTTTTTTTTTGTAACATTCGGTTCATTTATACAGTCGCAGCTCCCATCATTCATGCATCTGCCATTGTCCAGTCATGGGCATGCTGTCACCTCGACAGCCAATAAGAATAGAGTGCGCCTACATCACATGATCCACAATGATGGGCTGTACAGCAATTATTTGGTTCTGAAAATAATTTTGCATAATGACAGCTGGAGATGAAGAAAAAGACATCAGCGTGGAAGGCATGGAAGGCGTGTCTTTGTACATGAAGATGGGGTTGTGGATGTGAGCTTTTCTCCCTCTGCAGAAAGCTAAAACTTTATTTTGTGGACCTAACACATCCTTATGAACTAGTGCACTGCTAGAAAAACGACTAGTCTGGAAAAAAAGAGCTACATATCAAATATGTTGTTTTCGTTCTAACAGTGTCTCAAGGAAAATGCACATTTCCTTTCCCCTACAACCTACCTCCATCCTACATCATGAACCCTACAACCTACCTCCATCCTATATCATGACCGCTACAACCTACCTCCATCTTATATCATGAACCCTACAACCTACCTCCATCCTACATCATGAACCCTACAACCTACCTTCTATATCATGAACCCTACAACCTACCTCCATTTTATATCATGACGCTACAAACTACCTCCACCCTAAATAATGTACCCTACAAACTACCTCCACCCTAAATAATGAACCCTACAACCTACCTCAATCCTAAATAATACACCCTACAACCTACCTCAATCCTATATAATACACCCTACAACCTACCTCCATCCTATATAATACATCCTACAACCTACCTACATCCTATATCACGAGCGAATGGATGGATCAGAAACACTGATTTTGTAGCCAGTGCTTTTTTGTGTTTGCCAGTGCTGACCAAATTAATTAGCCATTCTTTTATTCGCATGTTAATGAGTTCCAACAGGAAGCAGTTGTTATTGCTTCTCCCATCACCGCAGCTCCGTGGAGTCGCTCTGTCCTGCGGAGTCGCTCTGTCCCGCGGAGTCGCTCTGTCCCACAGGGCTTTCTCTTCTCTTTGTGTTATTTTAGCTCTCCTTTTTTTTGCGTCAGACCATCTGAATCATGCAAGACAGCAGTCTAAAGGATTCAAATGTAGCCTAATTGATTTAAATGTATTTTGTTAGACAGCATGGTGAGGTGAATTATTCTAATTGGGTTGCGTTTAAGAGGAAGATTTATATTCAAGTGAGATGTTTAGCATACTTTATCCAGAAAGCTGCTTTTATTGAATATGATTTGATATTTCCTCTTGACATATTCTAGTGGAAACTAAGCTTGCTAAAGGACTTTTAATGTAAATGTCTCATTATATGATTTGAACTCATTAGTTCCCTGTAAAGCACTGTCACCTTATCAATTACATATTTTAAACTGTAATATTTGTTATCTGTGCTTTTAATGGAGCAGATTTGCAATATTTTTTGCCCATTTCCATTGGTATGATCCTGTAGAAAGAAATATTATGTCTATTATTTATATAGCTGTGAAGTGCTTGTGGATATTTATGTGTAGTATATGAGTTTGGCTGAAGTTTTATGTGCTCAATAAATACACCTTGTACAGTCTTGCATTGTGCTGGGTTAATGGCAGTGCAGAACATGACTGCTCTTGAATCAGCTAATGATTTAGACTCCGAGCCTGCAAATGATTCATATCTTGAGTCGACAAATGATTCGGATCTGTAAAGTGCTTTTTTGGGATAAGATTATGAGTGTAGATCTTGCATGTAGACAGACAGACCAGCACATTGACGAAGAAAGATGGACACAATGTGAGGGTGAGGGTCATTCATTAGGTCATGACCTGGAAGGGCTTCTAATGGCGAAAAACCGAAATTTCCATTATCCTGAGCGACAGGTCGGGGGTCGCGTGGAGGGTGTCAGCCGTTCGTTTCGTGCCGGGCTTTGCGGGGTCAGGCGGGTAACCCGTGCTGCCCCCAGACACGCTACATGCCCCCCTCCCTTGCCCTGGTGTGGGTGGAACAGAAACATTTAACAGCTACAAGTCTGGAGAAAGCGATGGCTTTGGAGGAAGGTGTGTGTTCCGTGTGCGTCTGGATTTGCTGGTATAATGATGATGGTTCAGCAGCGCAGCCTGAAATGTGCTGGTGATAACGAGAGGTGGCCAAGTCTGTGCCTGTCTGAGTGTGACTGCATTTAAAATGGAGGATGCCTCAGTGAAAGTAATGTAACTGCACCAGAAGTGCACTGTTCACCACTGCATACGGTTATACTAGTAACTGTCCTGCCAGTCTGTCGTGTAACTTAATTATACCATGACGGCAGATGGCTGTCTGCTTCTTGCCGCACCATACGGTCAGATGGTGAAGATCTGCAGTTGGGTTTGAAGGGACCAGCTTTTCATGAGCTTTGACCAATAATAGCTTACGTCATCTCTCTGCTGCTAGTACAGAGACAAAGATTACAGTCACATTCAGCACTGATATTCGTTCGCTGATAAACTGATATCACAATCCACTGATTAGCCCCCAGTACAGATGAGTGGATTTGCTTACAGCTGTGTGAACTGGTTTTGCACAAATTAAATGGAAGCGCAGATATCAACCCAGTTGTTGCACACCACTGCACCTGTGATTTAACGTTTGGGTGACCTTGATGGAAGATAACTTCACAGCTGTTGGATCATAAGCCATTGGACACACGTGGGAATGAGATTGCATCGAACGCTGGGTGATGTAATAGATCAAAGAAACAAAAGGAGGTAGCGGATCAGGTCGCCACTAACACTGCAGATTCAGAACCTGTACGAGGTGGTGAAAGACGACCTCCATTTGAGGGATGGATGGATGGATGGATGGATGGATGGATGGATACCCAATTATTGTCCCGTGTAAAATGATGGCCAGTAAGGGCAAAGTATGGAAAGAGGACAGAGATGACGATAAAATGGGGGGGGGGCTTTGGAGGCGAATGAATAGATTCCTCTTCTGGCTGACAGCTGCGAACCGCCCCCCTGTTCTCATTAGTGAAGGTGTGAGATTCCGTTCAGCTGAATGTCATTGTGGCTGGATTACATAATGAAGTAATGCGAGGCACTGGGTGGGCGGAGTCAGGGTCCGAGGCCCCTGCAGGTGTGTAGGGATGGCTGCTCAGGCATCCGGGGAACATGCCTGGAAGGGAATTCCAAGCCATGTCGATATGGAAACAAACTTTCTGTTCTGCTGTAAAATAAACCGCATGTAATGCAAGAAATGCTTTGTGTAGTTTGAAAATGTCCACCTTGATGTCATTTGATAAATATTTCACTCTCTCCTCTCGCCACCCCCCCCCTCTCTCTCTCCCACTCTCTTTCTCTCCCTCTGTATGTCTCTCACTCTCTCTCTCTCTCTCTCTCTCTCTCTCTCTCTCTCTCTCTGCCTTTTACTAAGTGCATTTTAGCTATACATTTAGAAAAAAACAATTGGCCTGTTTCAGTTCTCCAGAGCAGTTGGTTTTGTTTTGCCATAAATGTTCCAGACACCTGCTGTATTTCAGCGGTGTGGAGGAGTGTGTCACAAAGAGACGACGCCCCAGGTGAGCGTCCCACTCTCTGATTTTTCATAAAGCCTGATTTCTTTACACCTACTCCGCTGTTATGAGGACTATTTGTCTTTCATAGCCTATAGCTGAAATATTTCCATAGGGTTTTTTTTTTCTTTCTTTTTGAATATAATCATTATCAATCACTGTACAATCAGCCTGCAAACTACAGGAAGAAAAAAGACTGTTTGTTTTTATGTAAGTAAATTAAGTTGAAGGACCTTATTTACTGAATGTGAAAGATAAACCAAGCTCTTCTTAAAATAAAGGTCAGAGCGAGAAACACTTTTAATGATATTTTCTGTTTATTCCAGTTATTAAAAAATAGCTGTAATGTTGGCCTTTACTTCAGATAATGTATTGCTCAGCGATGGCTGAGGGGCTCTCTCTCTCTTTATCTCTCTCTCTCTTTCTCTCTCTTTATCTCTCTCTCCTCCTGTCACAGTCTTCCTCCTTTTCTTTTTCTCCCAAATGCACCACACACACCCACTCACATGCACAAGCACATGCATGTCTGTTCTCATGGGTAGGCAACCCCCTCTGTGCTCCGAAGTTGTGTGTGTGTGTGTGTGTGTGTGTGTGTGTGTGTGTCTATGCACACGGGTGTGTGATGGTGTAGGTGTATGTGCTATGCACGCGCATGTTCGAGGGTGTAGGGGTGTGCGTGTGTGTGTGTGTGGGTGTGTGTGTCTGTGTGTGCATGTCTGAGCCAGAGCTCCAGAGCTCGGAGATGCAGGGAGCTAGCTGAAGGCCCAGGCCCAAGCGAGGAACAGATGGCACCCAGCTGAGTCTCAGCAAGCACCCCCTCAGGGTCTGAGCACCAGACACAGACCCCCCAGTGTCACACTGGGACTGAGGAAAGGCCTAGTACTTCACACACACACACACACACACACACACACACACACACACACACACACACACACACACACACACACACACACACACACACACACACACACACAGACCCCTACACCCTCAAACATGCGCATAGCACATACACCTACACCATCACACACCCGTGTGCATAGACACACACACACACACACACACACACACACTCACACACACTAAGACAGCATCTATCTTGCGTAATTTCTCCCTAGTCTGACAGCACTGATATGTCCCATCTTGGACAGCAGCTCAAAGCTAGAACCAACAGTGTCCGCCAGCATTAAGGGCGGCCTCCTCTTACAGAGACAATACCGCCTCACACACGCGAGTATACATGCAGCACACACGGGCACACACTCTTCACAGCCCAATTGCTGAACACACACCGATGTCTCAGGGGACCCTCCTTAAAGACGCGTGCGTGTTGGTGGGGCAGTTTAGCGAGCTCTTTGATACTCGGTGGGTGAAGAGTGTGTGTGTGAGCGGATGAGCGTCTGGGTTCAGCCCTGTCCCGCTGATGCTTTAGCTCTGCTTAATTAGCCCTGGCATCCTGTGCCACGGCGGCTCCAGCGCTCCCTAATTAGCCCGCCTGCACCGCCCCTCTCTGTTCTCCTACCTCAGGAACGGACAGGAATCCGCCGCGCTCCTCGAAGCGAAACATTTCTGGGATGGCGCACTCTAACACAAGCGGAGGAAACGACTCGGAAACCAATCAATAGAATTAAATAAGCCATTCCTTCCCGCCGTAAGCGCGGGGACACCGGCGCACGCCGGCGTGTCTGTAGTTGTTACGGCCCCGTCAGCTGTGAGCGAGCAGGAGAAGGAGCTCCAGATGCCGGACGACTTGGTAACACGGAGAGGGATTGACTAGCCCTGCAGCTAAACACACTTTCATTCTGCTCCACTAATGAACTCAGTAATTAAATCAAATTAAGGGCCCATTAGTCGAGTGATTTTTCAGGCTGATAATGTGCATCCTTTCACAAAACTTGAGATCCTGCCATTAGATGAGCTTTGGCGGAGACAAATTAGAGTAATTATTTGCGCAATCAGGTCCCTGTTCTAGCAATAAGCAATCTTTGATGACAGTGTCAGTACCTTTTGTTGTGTGGCTATGATCTGATGATGCAAGCTAGTTTTAAGGCTACCAGTCAGAGCAAAAGGGAAAACAGCAGCTCGTTCCCCAGATTCTCCTGCTAACGTCCCCTGCACTGTAGGTTTGCCAGATAACCACCTTGCTAAGACCCTTTGTTAACAATTGTTTTGTAACGTAGCAGCATCTTTTTTTTTTTAAGATATGTATCCAAGCTTTTGGAGCGTGGCTTCTTTCTGCCTGGACAGAAATTTCACCTAACGTAGTAGTTCATCTCACGGGGCTGTTCATCTCACGGGGCTGTTCATCTCACGGGGCTGTTCATCTCACGGGGCTGTTCATCTCACGGGGCTGTTCATCTCGCGGGGCTGTTCATCTCGCGGGGCTGTTCATCTCACGGGGCTGTTCATCTCACGGGGCTTGCTGGGAAACGCTGCTTTTCCTTTCACAAGCATGACGCACAGCACCAGTCCAAAGCCATCTGCTCTCTCTTTATTTCCTCTGGTTTCTACACAACTGTGAAATACCACATAATGCTATTCTGCAGTTAAACAAATCAAAGCTTCTTCTGTTTTAAAACATTCAGAGCAGACGTCGGTTGTCTTTACGGCAGCCTTGTGTGCTCTTGGTGTTTTGTCCGCCAGCTTCATGAGGGTGATGCACTCGACGGTTCATCGGCAGCCCTGCAGTGGCCCCCGGGGGGTCTATCATGAGCTGGGGGGCCGTGGTTCTAAACGCGGACTGCTTCGCTGGGTCGGGGGTCAAAAGTATTCACACATAGTGTCTTAAACTAGTGTTGCTTTTATTTTAATCGATATCTTTGTTAGTTATTAGAGGATGAAAGAGATTTGCATACAGTTTACAACTTAACAATAGCACACAACAGAACGTAACAAAGGTAAAAAGTAAAAAAAAAAAAAAAAAAAAGTGCGTACGTAGCCTTTATAACTTTACATTGATCCGTTACATTGCAGTCGTGTCCAAGTCCTTTGTTGTCCTCTTTAAGGAACTTTGTTAAACAGGTTAGCTATATTTACACCTTATCAAAGTACACTATCCTCAATCAGTAAGCTCACCCTTTTCGAGGAAGTTCAGGATAACCTCCCATATATCTGAATTCTTTCATTCTACCCTTAATAGAATGTTATTTTTTCCAATGCAAGACTTGAGGTCATTATCCACTGTTGTATAGACCTGGGGCTTTTTCCTTGTTCCAGTATCGAGCTATTACACGTTTAGCTTCAAGAAGACAAAGACCGGGTTTCCATCCAAACCTTTCGAAAAAATAATGCGCAATTTCCAAGTTTCGGCAGAAAAAAATGCGAATTAAGCCTTGTTTCCATTCATTACAGTTATGCGAATAAACTTTAGATCATGTGAGAGGACGCCAAACAATAGTGGTTTTTACATCCATCTGGCAGTTACGCATTTTTGCAGGTTTGAGGTTTAGAAACATTTTTTTCTTTTTCTTTTCTATACATGGATAAGTTAAATTCAAATTTTGCTCTCTCCAGAACTGTTTTTGTATGCATTTGCCATCTTTACATTGCGATCATGTACAGAACCATATGATTTGAGGCATGATACGTCATCGTTTATGCGAAAAACCCTTTTCCATCCAGTTTTTCCGAATTTTGGCGATGCGATAGTCTAACTTTTCCACCTCCTCCTAGCATAAAAATCTTTTTGCGATATTTGGGGCTTTTTTCAAATTTTGGACTTTTTCCATACAGCTTTTTTTTTTTTTTTTTTTAAACTCGGTGGATGGAAAACCCTCTAAAGGTTAATCAAGGATGATCCTATTTTATGAATTTTAAGTTCATCTGGGAACAACTGAAAAATGCACAATTTAGGACTAAGAGGAACATCGTTGTTAACAAATCAATGATACTATAGATTACCCTTTTCCAGAAATCCTGTATTACAGAGTATTCCTATACGCAGTGAAATTCTATTTGCATTTAATACAAGCATCTGGAATATATTTGAGTTAATTTGGTATAGTCTGGATGGTGTAAAATACCATTCAAACAGGCCAGTTTCCATACTTCCTCAGATATTTCCTCCTTCAGGACGTTCCTCCAGGCTTGAAGTTTACAATTAGAGGATTCTTTTGATTTTCCCATCATAAAACTGTAGAGAGCAGAAATCTGGCCCCTTCCTTCTAGATGGTCTATTTATTTTTTCTAATGAAGATAACAGTGGAATATCAAGAGATTAGTGTCTTGAGTGAATGAAGCTCCTTACTTGAAGGTATTTATAGAAATGTTTTGAAGTAAATTATAGGTGTTCCTGAGCTCCTCAAATGTCGACAGTTTCCCTTCCTTGTAAAGATCTGACACATTACTTTATCCCTTGCCTTGACAACATCCTAAAACCTAGATCAGAATTCCCAGGGCCAAAGTTATTATAACCAAAAATGTTGCTTTTATTTCTAAGAGATGTGAAGATGAGCAGGGCTGGTTTAAAAAGGAACCTGTCAGCTGCAGCCCACCTGTTGTCCACAGACGGTAGCAACAACACCGCCTGCTGCTCCACCCTCGGCTCCACCCACTGCTCCATCCGTTGCTCCAACCTTGGCTTGGATGCTTGTCTTGTAGGTTATCCGACGCCTGTATCGTACCGGTGTAGACGGGCTCTTACTTCACCCGCACATCCGCTCACTTTACCTAGAACTGACTAGAGCGCCATGTGTTTGGTTTGAATTCTGCCTTCATTTGTTTCGCCTCCTGTGATGCCATCTTCAGTTCTCAGTTTTATGTGTTTTAATGGAAAAATAGAATCAGAACCACAGGTTCTTCTTGCCCCCCACACAAGGTGAATGAAAGAGGGGGGGAGTGGTGATTAGTTTCTGGGTGTATGCAATGTCCAATCTAAGCATATTTGCACATATTATGCTAACAAGCAATGGATGACTTTAATCAAATCATGTGACGAAAGGGGACGGCTCTTAAGACAGTGGCAGCTCCAGAATCGCTGATGTCAGATGCGTTCGACAATGACATTAATTATGGATGTGACGTTCTATTTATCTTGATTGAAAGAGTCCTTCCAAAACTGCGAAGGCCAATCTGCAAGATTACAGGCTGTGCTGTCCGTCAAATACGCCTGGAGTTGCCAGTATAGTCCAACTCCTTCAGTATCATCTCCACCGTGCGTACAGTCAGGCAGAAACTTTCCACTCCAAGTGCTATTTGACTTTTAAATTTAATCTAGCCCCATGCCCCAATTTAGCAGTGCACATAATTATACGGCAAATTAAAAAATGTACCCGCGTGTGGGTTGTCCCTCATAAATAAAGGCATTGGGGAGAAAGTGATTAACTGGTTATCAGGGCCGGCTGTGTGCCACGCTGCCTTTCCCCAGGTGAGCCGTGCGACAGATAAGTGTCAGGAGCTGATTTCATTTCTGTCTGGCTGCAGCTCTCATGAGGCCCACTGAACACACGCACGTGCACACAGACCCACCCACCAACACGCACACACTTACTCAAGCATGTCACAACTGGAGGGACCACAAACACACCCCAAAACACCACACACACACCCACCCACTAACACGCACACACTTACTCAAGCATGTCACAACTGTAGGGACCAGAACACACCCCAAAAACACACCTACATCTACAGGACATAGAAGGAGGACACTGAGGGTACGCCCACTTAACATACACACACACACACACACACACACACACACACACACACACACACACACACACACACACACACCTACACCTACAGGAGATAGGAGGAGGACACTGAGGTTATGTCCACTTAACACACATATACACACACTTCTGGGCAAGAATCGTATGTTTTACATTTATCTTCTTACTCTAGTATAGTCAGGTACATCTGTTGGTAAGGTTGGCGTGGTAAGGTTTGTGCCAAAGATTGCATAAGGTTACCAAACATGTGGCAGTTGGAGCCCTAATAGAAGATGAGCAGAATGAGAGGAAGAATCAGAAGAAGGTACGTCTGACTGAATGTGCTCCTTTCAAACTTTTTTCTCCCTCAGATGGCTCCCTGATAAAGGCCTGTGACCTCTAGAAAAGAACTAGTTGGTATTTGATTCCTATTTTTTGCTTTGTTAATAAGAATTTATGTGCTATTTGAAGACTGAGCAAACACTATCTATTCTGTTTAAGGACAGTTTCGTTCTTCTTCTTGGAACATTTCATCTCCATATTGTGGAACATAATGGAAGTCATAAGGCCTTAAGCTCAAGGCATTTCGTGTACACTGTTGAATCAAACATGAGCCAAAGGAGAATTTGCCCACATTAAATCAAATAGACTGAAGAGGATCCAGTAAGTGAGGAATAGTGAGGCAGCTCAAGGTTAACTCCCCTCAGTGAGAACAGTAGCACATTCCGGAACGTTAAAAATCCATTAACGTTCCAGAATGTGAGTGTCCCAGAAACTCCTGTGGGGCTGGTGACCTCACGCACACTCATGTCACGTCAGCCTTGTGCTAAATGACCTTTTCAACCTTTGACCTCCATGATGCTGTTGCTTGGTGGCACACACACTGAGGGATGGAGGCGATGCGCTCAGCTGGGCCAGGCTCGACCGTCCACACACTCCGTCCACACACTCCACCACCTGAACGACAGTACTACAGGTGTGCAGCTATGCCCAAGCTGGGGAACGTTAGAGCACGAGAGTGGCACACTTACTGCCTTTAAGAGAAGAGTTAAGAAGTGTTAACTCTCTAGTGCCCTTAACGATCTTTTACTTTTGTTCATTTTATTCATTTCTTTTTTTTCAGTATTTGGTAGCATTGCATTTTTAATAAATCATTTTCTTTCATTTATTTTCACTTTGTAGTTATCTGTTTCTGTGAAAGCACACTTTAAACTGTTTAAAGTGCTGTATTATTAAAGTGCTGTATAAACATAGTGTTTTATGATTTCCATTACATGTAAATGTAAAACTGTTTAAAGGGGAATTTTTTTATATGATTTCTCCCCCCCATTTATAATTTTGTGCATGGTATATGCACATCGCTGTGACATGCAAGACAAATCACAAAAAAAATGCGATTCAGTGAAAAGTCCCTGTGAGTCTTCAGAAACTGGCAGGAAACACTAATGCCATCCTGGGAGCACAGAGCTGACCGCCACTGTACGCTGTAAGTGCTCGTAGGAGGCGTGGCCTCATGGAGCCACTGATGCCGTTGTTGTTGCAATCATCTCTGGAGTTGCGTAAGCTGTGTCCCACCTGGACTGAAGGTCTTAAGAGGCATCAGTGTCGTTTAGCAGCAGGAGGAATCAAGAACTCTTGACTATCATGTGTCTCTGCGTCCCTTCCCAAATGAAACGGCTTGTAAATCACTCCGCCACAGAAGTCACTCCAAACAGGCGCGGTCTTGAAAAAGCAGTTTTTCTTGTGGTGTGCAGCTGGAGTGTTGGGGGTCAGTGGGCCTCCTGACGGCCCTCCGCTGGTTACTATGAGCGACGTCCTGGTTTCGCTCACCCGACCCCCCAACGTCAGCCCTCCGCATTCACCAGTCCTGCGTGACTAACGGCAGATGATGCTCCATAAATCTCGTTTGGGGAGGGTGTTTGTCCAGGCACACACGTGTCTGCCCCTAAAAACTCCTTATCTAGTTGAAATAGGACACACCTCCATGCCACTTTAGGCCTGTGTGTGTGTGTGTGTGTGTGTGTGGTGGGGGTAGGGGGGGGGGTTGCAGTCTGAGTGCTTGTACCATTATGGTTTTTGTGGTTGTGTGTACTGGTGTTGTGTTTTAGACCAGGGAATACAGTAGCTCACAGAACAACATGGCACTGCCCCTGGAGACCTTTACCTTATTCCATCACAGGCTGCACGCTTTGATCACTGCAGGATTCCCATGCTTCATGTAGCCTTTCCTTCATACCACAAGACTCTTCGTGTTCTGGGAATGGCAGACAGGAGTCCATTACAGGGGAGTCTTGTCTAAAGTGTGTATTTCTATAAAATGGATCTCTGTATTACAAGGAGGCAAGTGTCACTTGTCTTTAATTAGTGTGGAATATTCTGGCTTCGCCACCTCTCTGATTGCGATTTCTCTCTGCTAAACTCCTCCCACTGCTGCTTCCACTGATGTCGTCATCTCTCCCCCCCCCCCCCCCCAATTCATTATTCTGTTTTCCTTGTGATATTTTCCAGTCAGAAGTATAATGACATGTTCGGAGTGCGTCTCATTTTCAAACCTTTGCAGACATCTAGGTCTCGAAGGAAGCGGGGACGATGATTGCAGGGTGACGGCACTATGTTGGCCGCCACAAAGCCTCTAACTCGATACTTAGCGCTCGTGAACACTTTTGTCGTTCCCAGTTCCCTCAGCAAAAAAGTGCTGCGACATTTGCTTTCCAGGGAGGAGCTGTAAAGGGCATCGTTCCACTCTTCTGCCACCGAACAGTGTTTGTTGAAAGTGTTTCAAACGTGAAAAATGGCATTGCAGAAGGAGAAGCAACAGTCCCATGACACGCGTTGACTGAAAACAGATCTGTCATGTCTTACACCTTTATGACTTACAGAACACGAGATAATGTAGAGATTGTTTGACTGGCTTACAGTTATGTGTTTAACTAGCACACACTGCCGATATAGAAATGCATATCAATATTGCTCCTGCTGCCATTAATTAAGGCCAAATGAAGATTATGCGTCTGTCTTTGTCATTGTTGTATCACTTTGTTTCTCAGTTACAGAAGAATCAGTGCTCTTTAATTCCTCCTGTCTCATCTCCATAGCAGATGGCTACACAAAGAGCACTTTGTCATTCTTCTCCACTGTCATCAAAGCCCAGATCCCTGCGCCGTCCCCGCGGTGTGCTGCCTTCAAACCTCCAGCACCAATGCGGGGAGGCTTTCCGTCCCTGTTCCTTTTCACCCTCCAGAGGTGTTTGTGAAAGTCAATGCCCTGCACACATGGTGCTGTTTCTCTCGCCTAACAAAGGCTTTCCAGAACAAACAGCGTGGAGCAGCGGTGTCAGGCCCGCGGGCTCGCCTCCGGGGCCCAGCGGAACGCGGCCCGCAGCCCCGTCTCGCTTTGTCCGCTTTGCACTGTAATTGTGGAGCTGCTTTCTTCTCTCGACATATGTCTCGCCGCCGAAGGGTTAGAACGGCAGTCGTGTGAAGGAAAACACCGCCGCCATCAGAGACCGGCGTCTGCTAAAGTGCCTTGATTCAGATATGCTATGGCGGGGCCCACTGCTTCAGAAGCCCCGTGCCTGGGACGTTCTAGAGCATTCTGACAGACAGCACCTGACTTCTCCCCGTCTTGGAGCAGACAGCATCTTGCATTCAGCCTGTCTGAAATGTGACAGAAGCAGTTTAATGCTCTGACATCCCTTGGCCACAACGTCATGTGACCTCTACTGCTTTAACTTTGATCCAGGCACCTTTTGGCTTCCAAAGCTCCACCCAGTCCATGAGAGAGGGAGGGGCATGGCAACCAGGCTGGGCCTGAGAACAGAGCTCATCCCCCCAGGAAGCTCATCCTGGAAGTGTTTACTCCTGGTTATTGATCTGCCCCCACCCCACCCCTTCTGGTTTAATCATATCAGATCTGGAGGATGGTTCTGAATTGATGGTATTGATTGGCTGAGACAAAACTGCCAATTCCTGTCCTGCTCAGGTCATGGTCGTATGCACTGATCTGGAATTTCAAATGACCAATTGCGATCAATGTTCTTTTGTTTTATTTTGCTTTTTCTTTTTGCTGTTGTTTGAGAACATCACCAGGGAATTGGGGGAACTTTGATGCTAAACCCATATAATTTGTCACCAGTTGGCCGTGATGGAGTGTTCTAATCCCACAGTCATTATTCTGATTTGGTCTTGTACTCTCAATCAATGTGTGCGTCGTGATTTACCCTTTACTTTCTTTTTTTTGCCCATTCCCTGGCACGTGGCAATCACTGATATGCATTTGTGTGACACAGATTTGTTTCTAACATTTAATCAATGCTACAATAGCTTTGGAATTGGACCCTGATACTGAAACAATGGGACAAAATGTAGCCTCAGTAAGTCAAGTGATTACTTCTCACACTTATTTGTTGAGAATGGCGGCGTGATATCAAGAGGAAACATTCGTAAGTCCTAGGTACAGCCAAAAGGTCAACTTTTAGACCTGGCGTCCGTTATAGACGCCTTATAACTGCTTTATGCGTTCATTAAAGCATTCACATTCATGCTTCGCATCCTGAAAGCCTGCAGTGATCCCAAGGAGATTGGGCTTGGGTAAAGAACAGGTGTACACATTATCCTCCCAGTTCCCAGGGCTTTCTGTGAGCGTCTGCGCACGCTTCAGTTGAAGGATGTAGCGTAAGTCTCCCCAATTCCTCTAGATCTCCAGGGCTTTTTTTTTCCTTGAGTTGCAGATCTCTAGCTGAGGCTTACAAGCCCCTAATCCTACCTGACAGTTTAGTGATAATTGCACAGGCGAGGGGAACTCCGGACGCCTGCTATCGAATGAGCGCCGGACTCCGTATCGACGGAGGTGCGGCGAAATCGCTCTCTCGCTCTTTTTTTTTTGAATGTCGAAAGCTTCCAGATGTAGCGTGAGAAATTTCCCTCCCAGATAGGACGACCCCCCACCCCCACCCCCTCCCGTGTCTACTTTGTCGCACAAGTTTCCTGGCATACAAAGTTGCCAGCGCTGCTACGGGGAAGAGGCTGCTCAAATTGATTGCTTGCTAATTAGACACTGTTGGACCTTGAGAAAGTTCTTTCTCGGAAACAACCCAATTTGGGGAGCAGTGTTTGTTCAAAGCAGACATCCCTTCGGTGACCTGTTTCCAGAAGACAGCATCGATGCTAAATCTGTTTGGGAATGCAGGCTTTATTTAGCTCCTCCAAGACCTGCTTGATGCAAGGCCTTATGGGTAGACACTCTCCTTGAACGCAGTCTGTAAATCTGCCCCGTATTTAAAGGGTTCCTGTCAGGTTTATGGAGCAAATATGAACTCATACAGACATGATTTCAAACCCTGTTTCTTTCACTAATATGTTTATTCATCATTTGGTTGCAATATGTCTCCAACTGAGTGATGTGCTTTGATATATATCAGAGCACACTTGATGTGTCTGTTTTATATTTCACGCACGCCTTGGCCTTTGTTGAAGACACGGTCACCGCGGGAACAGCGTGGTACCTGTGACTGAATCTCACATGAATCTTGCTTTCTCCCCTCTGCCTTATTATTAACATTTCCCCCTCCTTTTTTTACACCACTTGATATTAATGCAGTTAGAAGGCACCTATGTTGGTGAATCATTCAGTGCAAAGGGTTTGTGCTTCTATGTTTGTGTGTGTGTGTAGGTGTGTGTGTCCTTAATATAGGGGGTGGGCTCAAAGACGATGATGAAGGTAAGAAGAGGCCTTCCAAATGCCATGTCTGTGCTCTAAAGAACAGGCATGTGTGTAGCTCGTAATCCATCAAACGCAGAGCTGACTTGTGCTCTTATAGGGGGGCGTGTGCGTACCTCGTCCTTTAACTCCTCCCCCTCTTCACCATTCGCCAACTCCTCTGATGTGGGCGGCGCCTTGGAACAGGCGCCCGCTTTGTGCTGGCGGCGTGGCAAGCAGCCGGGCAGTGCAGGGATTTGTTGTTCTGAGCAGAGCGTGCCACGGTGTCACGGGGCTCCACTCTGTCTCCCCCAGGCACGCCAACCTCCGTGCCATCTCCGAGTTAACTCCTGCGATGACGCCGCCATTGCGCTTTGTTGCATGGGCAGACCAGAGCATGCCGTTAGCATGCCGTTCTCTGTGTACGCCCCACCCGTGCGGAGTGGCACTGACTCATGCTTGCAGGTCAACTCCCAGACTCTCCCTCACTTCTGAGATGGCTAATGCTACATTAGCAGCTTGGGTTATGGTCTCTGAAAATAGTTGTTGCCGTTGGAAGGTCTTTCTCTGCTTGTCGTGTCTAGGACCATCTTCACATAACACACTCCACCTCCTGATGTTTGCTAATCATGTGTGAAGGATGACACTGTAGGACAAGTTAAAACTGTACGTCATTCCCATATGTGTGTGTGTGTGTGTGTGTGTGTGTGTGTGTGTGTGTGTGTGTGTGTGTGTGTGTGTGTGTGTGTGTGTGTTGCTATTAGCCTGAGGGTGCGGCAGAGTGTGTAGAGTGCTGATGAGTTGAGTTATGGGTCAGAGAATCTCACAAAATCAATCTTCAATTGCTGGACAGCGGGCCCTCAGTAACACCCAGCGATGTGATTGGCCCAGTACTGGCTCTGAAAACGGAGCATGTGTATTAGGGTATTTGGGATTTCCCTTGAGGATATTTCTTTTCCTCCACTTTGATGACAGACTGACCTGTGAGTTGGTTTCTCTGAAGGATAACTGCTGAGTAGGGGGAGGGGTTCCTCAGGACTTCTTTGTGCTAAAGAAATGCTCCTAACAAACTTTTTGTCCGATGCTCGTAACAAACGATGACGATCCAAGCACTCCTGGTCCTCTCCTTCTGTCGTTTGAGGGGAATCTTAGTTTTATGAACATAAACATATGTATGCAGCTGTATTTTGGCTAATTAGCTTGCTAACACATAACATATGAACCAGCAGATGTTACAGCCCAGGGTGATCTTCTCTGTGTCATTCCTCTGTTATTTTTGCTGGTGATAATTACCTAGCCATCTCCTGTTCTCTGATTGGTCACTCGTGGTAGTCCCGCAATGTCAGCTGTGGTAGAGTCCTGTAGTCCCGCTGTGTCAGCTGTTGTTGTTGTTTACTCATGATTCTGCCAGACGTTAACATGTTATACACAGCACTGGTGACTTCCTGGCTTTTTATGGCTTGTTTCATACTTGTTTGAATTTTTTGTACATTTTAATTAGAGACATTTCTTGTTGTTTTAATCCTCTCAGAGACAATGAATGGGATGGAGATTCTCTTTATAAGCTATCAGGGGAAGCTTACTTTGTTAAATCCACTATCATATCACAACTACAGTTGCTTGGAAACAACTTTTAAGGAAAAATTTATTTTTGATTGATTTATTTTTTTTCTAAATATGATCTTCTTACTCCAACACGCCCCACCAACCACAAACTCACTCCAACACCCTTCCTTAACCCACACTCACTAAACACCCCCCCTTAACCCACACTCACTACAACACCACCCTTAACCTACACTCACTACAACACCCCCCCTTAACCCACACTCACTACAACACCCCCCTTAACCTACACTCACTACAACACCCCCTTAAACCCACACTCACTACAACACCACCCTTAACCCACACACACTCAAACACCACCCTTAACCCACACACACTACAACACCCCCCTTAACCCACACACACTACAACACCCCCTTAACCCACACTCGCTCCAACACCCCCCTTAACCCACACTCACTCCAACACCACCCTTAACCCACACTCACTCCAACACCACCCTTAACCCACACTCACTCCAACCAGCGCCTTAACCCACACTCATTACAACACCCCCCTTAACCCACACTCACTCCAACACTCCCCTTAACCCACACTCACTACAACATGCACCTCTCACTTCTGTTACTCACCTTATGCTATTTTTGTAATTGTGCTCATGTGTCCGCAAACACAAAATATATATATTACTTTTTTCATTAAAATCATTTGTAGTTCATTACAATTTCAGTGATTCCTTTTTCATGGCTGTGCTGGTTTCATAGTAATTAAAGCTTCAGAATGCTCCCCCATACTTAATACAAACACTGTAGTTCACTACTGCTATTTTAACTGTTCATCTCTCTCTCCCTCATACACACACTCTCTCTCTCTCTCTCTCTCTCTCTCTCTCTCTCTCACACACACACACACACATACACACACACACACACACACACACACACACACACACACACACACACACACACACACACACACACACACGTGCAGGTTTGAGAAGATGTCTGCCAAAAGCGAAAGCCTTCCTCAGCAGTATGGTGTCAGTCTGCCTTCATGGCTGAAGGGGATCCTCGGGCCCTCTCTGGCTCTGCTGTAATCAGCCAGACAGGTGGACCGGTACCTGGGTGAGGCCAGCCCTTTATTCGGATCACTTCTGACAGCTCTGGGCTTGAAAACTCTGTGAGTGTGTGTGTGTGTGTGTGTGTGTGTAGAATGGGTGTGGGTGGGGGTGCAGGTGTGTGCACGTGTCGGCGTGTGGAGGAAGCCGGGAATGGCAGTACAATTTATTTCTCTCCAGTTGCATTTATGCTGGGCTCACAAACAGCTCACATCTCTCAGTGAGACGTGAGACATGTCTGCTTTGAGTACCCAAAACATCTTTATTAAGTGTCAACACTCAAGCTCTTATTTTGAAGGGGCAGGAAATTCTGCCTCTCATCTCAATATTTCTATCACAAAAAAAAGCAAAAATGAACCACAGGCAGTGGGGTGGGCTCCAAGATGAGGCAGTTAAACAAACCTTTACTCAGCGTGTGTGGGGTCAGGGTTCAGTTTCAGGGTGACTTTGATTGGCTAGGAGCTGTGTAATTCTCTGGATCCCTGGTGCAGATGACGGCTCATTGGAGCGGCGAGACCCGTGGCGGTGTGCTTTGAGCGGGAGGTCATTACCCAGTGACCCCTGCGCGCATGCACAAGTTCACACACAGCCTGGGTTCTCGAGCTCATGTGGTCAGAGGTGTCCTGCTGCCCCTCAGCTAAGTGCTAATCGCCACTTTAAATGTGAGCCAGCTGGCAGTTTTAATATCCACCCATCGGGTGGCTCACGGATGCTCACGGATGGCTCATGGATGCTCACGGATGGCTCATGGATGCTCCCATCAGGCCCGAGCAGGGGATTTGTGATCCAATTTTTGTTTCCTTTGTACTTGTTTGTTTATTCATTTGTTTCTTTTTTAACTTTTTTTTTTTTTGCGCCATTGGTGCTACTAATCCAGCCTCTCAATTTTCCCACCGCATAATTTATTGTGGGGGGGGAAGGGGGTGAAGACAATGTCAGCATTATGGTGGAAAATGATCAGATTTGAGGGCAGATGCACCCGCGTCGCCCAAAGAGCATGATTGCATTTGCAATGTAAAGGCAATCTCTAGGCTGGGTCCTCATTACCTGGAACAAACCTGTGGACATGGAGACACAGAATTAGATGTAGGCGGTCAAATGACTGTTATGACAGATAATAATAAGATCAGGCTAGTGTTTATCTGATGCTGGCAGTGGTCTCTGTCTGCAGGTGCAAAAGGAGGTGTCATGTCCGCTACACTGATAGAAAAGTCTCGAATCTTGTCAGTCTCAGACAAACTGAACTGCTTTACATGGAACAATACACTGGTTATGGCAGAATTGTGTCAAATGTGAACCGTGAGACATTTTTCATTATAAAAATTTTGGTCATTATTTTGCCAGTGGAAACACAGGTACACAGTAGAAGTCAGTTTATCTGCAAATACAGCTATTTAGATTAGTTATTATTGCACAGTTCCAGGGAATTACAAATGCTATTAGTCTCAATTTCAGCTGTCTCAAGTTTCACAACAGCACTTGGAAACATCTCAATCTAATTCTGAAATCAAATGGAGTGAAATATGATTGGTTTCATTCGACACTACGACAGAGCGATGAAAAGAAATTAGAAAAATTGAAGTAATGTCCATCTGTTGGTGTAGTTTCTGTGCAACTCTATGACGGTTTGAATCCAGAACGAGTCGTGCACCACATGCACGTGCTCAAACATGGGGTGAGTCACGACCCCCCCCACCCCACACACACACACACACCCCGGGCTTTTACTCTCACTCTGGGATGTCCTTCTTTCACCCCTGACTACATGGGCGCTACATGGACTTGCGACCTCTCCATGCAGGTATGCATGTAAACCACGCCTCCTGCTGGGGCTGCACGTGATGCATTTGTTGACCAGATCAAAGCAGAATCACAGAATCACATGACTCAGCTCTGTTCAAAGAACCTGTGCATATGACTCCCTGTGCATATGACATTTACATTTATGGCATTTGGCAGACCCCCTTATCCAGAGCGACTTACATTTTTATCTCATTTTTTATACAAGTGAGCAATTGAGGGTTAAGGGCCTTGCTCAGGGGCACCTCAGTCATGGCCTGGGTATCGAACCTGCGACCCTCCGGTCACAAGACCAGTTCCCTAACCGCTAGGCCATGACTGCCCTTATGACTCACTGTGCATATGACTCCCTGTGCATATGACTCCCTGTGCATTTGACTCTCTTCACTCTTTCCTTGCTTAACCAGTTTTCACCCTCCTGATATTTGGATTTCCTTCATCTCTTACCAACAATCCTAAGTATTATCATCCCCACCTGGCATCACTGTGGTGAAAGTCCTCGTGCCCGAGAGGACTTGGATTGGGCAGTTGAGCACTACGTCCAGGTCACTGCCGTCGTGTCTACATTACAGAGCAGGAAAACTCTGCTGGTTGGCGGTCCACACCATTTTCTCCAGCCAACCTCCTCTTACCGCTTCCCAGGTTTTGGAGAGGAATTATTTGGGCCCAGTAGCAAAGACCACCCACAGGTCATTGGTAATACTTCGGCGTGCTGTACTAAAAGAGATAGAGGTGTCTAACATTGCGGTGAGGTACAGAAGTGTCCTCTGGTCTCATCTCTGCTTCCTGAAGCTGAGGGTTATGAGGAAGACACATCAGCACATATGAAATCTGATTTCCTTCCTCTAGACCAAACTCGAGAGTACAGGCCTCCAAACTCCACCCCAAACCACACCCCCAACCCCACCCCGGGCGTCTGGGTGTAGTCGTCTCTCTGCAGGAGCAGGCGGGTCGCCTGTCCACTTTGTTGAACTCCAAATCGGCTGATCCGACCACAGATCCCCCTTAGTTCTCAGACCTCGTCCCAAACGTAGGGGGCCATAATGGAGTCTGTGTGGTACATTAGATGAATGCAAAATTTGCAGTGCAATCATCAGGATTCAAAAGTAATGTGACTTCTACCGACTAAATGTAAAGAAACTAATGAGTATTTAATGCAATTTAAATGAAGAAAGTGACGCATTCAGAGATGAGCAGGAGACGTGTAGTCCAGCCAGTGATCTTTGGATTGATCTGCCCACAATACCCAGTATGGCTGGAATTACAGAAGCAGCCCCTTCACTGACTGGAAGTGACTATACTCCAAAGTGTGTGTGGGGGTGGGTTACACACTACATCCAAGTTGCACGTGTGTAGCAAAATCCAGAGGTTAAAGGTCTTTGGCAAAATGGACATCGCTCATGTTCTTATTGAGTCAGATTCAGTGAAGTAAATATGCATATACAGCACACAGTTCCTGCAGTATTTATGCGAGAGGACACTTTCCAGGTGAATCTTATTATAGCGGCTCAGGGGAAGTTCAGAAGTACTGTGTCATCAGAACTAAATAAACTGTATAGATGACCTGTATGTCTATGGTAGCAGCAATGTGTTTCACTCTGCGTTGGTGTCACTTTCTAAAGTTCTCATAGATCTGTTTTTATGTTTCATGTGTGTTCGTGTGTGTGTTTGTGAGTGAAGTACCCAGAATGTCATTGATCCAGTGACCCGTGAGGCAGTTGTGCCATGTTTCTCATCTCGTGGACGTCTCTTGTAGTCCTTAAGTGTTGCTGGCTATTGCTTTGCCTCCTCAGAAGAGCCGGAGGACTTCATTACTCCTGCAAGCACGTCGCGCACTGGGAAACTTCCAGAAGAGTGTGTGCTGTCACCCTTCTGGGTGCAAGGACTGAATAACCTGATTTGGATTTCTTTTGAAAACTCCCCCTCCCACAAGTTAAAATCAAAACTTTTTAAAGATAAAAAAAAAATTTTAAGATAAAAAAAAAAAGTACATTAGATAAAAAAATCTAATGTATGTGCTTGGTGTGTGAGTGTGAGTGTGTGTGCGTGCGTGCATGTTTGAGTGTGTGTGAGTATGAGTGTGTATGCATGTGCACGCGTGTGTGGGTATGTGTGTGTTGTGTGTGTGTGTGTGTGTGGGTATATGTGTGTGTGTGTGGGTATGTATGTGTGTGTTGTGTGTATCTTTGTATGTGTGCGTGTGTGTATGTGTGGGTTGTGTGTATGAGAGTGTGTGTATGTGTGTGCGTGTGTTTGTGTGTGTGTATGAGTGTGTGTGTGTGTGTGTGTATGAGTGTGTATGTGTGTGCGTGTGTATGTGTGGGTTGTGTGTGTGAGAGTGTGTGTGGGCTGTGTGTGTGTGTATGAGAGCGTGTGTGTGTGTGTGTTTGTATGTATGTGTGTGTGTGTGTGTGTGTGTGTGTGTGTGTGTGTGTATGTGTGTGCATGTGTATGTGTGGGTATGTGTGGGTTGTGTGTGTGTGTGTGTGTGTGTGTGTGTGTGTGTGTGTGTGTGTGTGTGTGTGTGTGTGTGTGTGTGTGTGTGTGTGTGAGAGAGAAGATCACATGCCTCCAGCTTCCCCTTCACGTTAGTCTGTCTCGTGCTGGTGAGGAGTAGCCACTCTTCTTCACTCAAGAGTCAAAATCTTCAGTTGTCCACATGTCTCTCATAAGAGTGATTCTTCCACCGTCCTGGTGGACAAACCCATCCTCCTCTCACCAGGTTCTTGTTTGGTTACTAAGTGCATCTATGTCGTAGGCCTCAGTTCCCGAGTGTGTGAGATCAGAGCAGCATATGTGATGTGAGACTGTTGCTGCAACATTTTTCCCTGACTCATCACTGCAACAGATGTCTTGGTGTGTCCGCTAAGACCCGTTGAGAGGTTTCGTGACCTGCGTGCCGACGAGGTCGCCGACTTGTTCATCACCACTCAGCGGGTGGCCAGCGTCGTTGAGAAGCACTTTGGGGCGTCCTCTCTGACTGTCGCCATACAGGTGAGAAATCCACCTGGATCGCTTCTCTCGGTGTCCTCACGGAGCATGTGGAGTGACCTCTTTTGATCACAAAAGCAGAAACCAGCCCTGGGTAAAGGTCTACATAATGGGTTTAAACTGTGCCACTGTTACCATGGAAACACTATATGCCTCTACAGCTTTAGCAACAGATGCTAATATGACCGAATGTTAAGAGCAGGAGTAGAATCCATTTTGGACCCCCCTTGTGGTTTTTAACAGCTAAACTTGTCCTTTGTGCTTCTTCTTTTATTTGCTTCTATTTCTCGTCAGTTGGATGTGTAAATCTTTTCACATGCATAAGAACTAACAGAAGAACACCACCTGCTGGAGTAATATATGAATGAGAGAGAGAGAGGGGGGAGGGATAGAGAGAGAGAAAGAGAGAGTGAAAGTTTTCATCCCTTTATTTTGAATAACCCTTGATATGTATGCTAATTCCATGTGGCTCTTTCCTCCCGCACTACACAGCCCGACAAAAGAAAATAATTTCACTTATCTGCTGAAAGGGAATAATCAATATTCCTCCCCTCAGAAGCGGCGAGACCAGATGGGAGATTAGATGTGTCTGTTTTCAGGAGATTGTCACAGGTAGCTCTGTGCTTCCAATTCCCAATAAGGAAGGGAGCCAACCTCTAGGTAGTCCATTTTCTTGTTTAAATAAAAAAATAAAAATAAAATAAAATAAACAGTGGGAAATTAAAAGATACTGTGATTCTCAGGGCACCTGCAATGTGTTTCGTATTCTGCCATTACACAGGAGTGGGCAATATGGTTCAAAATGTGCGGCACAAATGTTTGATAACAATTATTTGATAACAATGCCATGCAGAGAATGTGCCTGGAAACCCTGGAGTTTAAAAGAGCAGGATGGAGGTCTATTGAAATTCCGTGTGCAGGCAGATATGAATATGCTCTCACCAGCACTAGCTTCGCGAGCCACCTTAGGGAGCGTGGCGTCTTGATCAACGTCAGAACTGCACCTCTCAATCCCGGACGATTTCACTCTCGAGGCTTTTCAGGAGCTGCGTTTTGTTTCCCAGAATGCCGAGCCGCAAGAACTTTAAAGGCAGAAAAAAGGGAGGATAAGGCCCTCGGAATTCAGGGAGTGACATGGCAGTGCCAGCCTTCATCTGAAATTAAAATCCTGTTGAATTATTGACTGAGATATTCCCTGAATCCCCAGTTGTTTCTAATTACCCATTTCTGTTCCCAACAGGATGGTCCTGAGGCTGGACAGACGGTAAAGGTAAGGACTTAATAATGCACTTCTTTTAAATTTATCATGAGGTCTCGCTGACACTTATCTCGTATTAAATAATAATTGTATTTCATTTGTGGGCCCCAAGCTCATGGAGCACATTAATTATGAATGGGTCTGATTTAAAATGCTTTGTCTGTGTCTTTATGGGTGAAGTCCAGGCTGACCTGAGACAATGTGGCCACAGGATGAATTTTAGATCCTGCTCCGCTTAGAGGCCCTGATCTCGTTCGTGCTTTGGTGTAACGCCAGGGCCAAAACGTCCGTTTAAGAGCAATTTCTGCTGAAGGAACTTCTCTACAAAGCACTTCAGAGTTGCGAGATTTGCGGCACCTGCTGGACTGTGCAGGTGGAGTTGGACGCATGTGTAGGGGAGGCGTGGACGAGTCCCAAGTGCTGTAAACTCGGGTTACTCAGCTCAGTTCATTTAGGGTCTGCTGTCTTGTCTTTGGTGTCAGCATATGGGCTCCGAATGTCCTCATTAGGCCCCTTCTGTCTTAACGAGTGAAAATCAGGTCGTCTTGTGCAGAGCTGGAGTGAGAGACTTATTAACAGTGGTGGCTTGATCCTGTAGAACTAGGAACCTGATCTCTAGGCGTTTTTCGGAAAATGCTTGTGAATTGCGTTTAGTGTGTTCAGGTATTTCAGAGTGAGGCTGCAGCTGCAGTCTTGTGCATCACTTGTCTGGGTAAAGCTTTGACTATTTCAGCCATTATGATTACATTTCTGTCTTCAGTGTTTGGTAGATCCAGAGTGACTTAAAGATATTTATGACATTATGTTTGCTCTCTGGGAATCAAACCCATGACCTTGATTTCACCAACACCAAGGTCTATCTGCTGTACCCAGAGAACCTTTCTCTTTTATGTGAGTTTGATTGAACGCCCTCTTATGTTCAGATGTAATTTCCTTCTAATTAATGACATCAAACTAATTTTCATACACTGACCGTTGTAATCATGGTGTACAATTTCAAAGAAAATTCTTCTTATTCTGCTTTTAAAAATATTTGACAGTGCCCTCAGCCTCAGCCTGATAATGATAACCTTCAAACACTGCAGTCCAGGTCCAGTGTGGAAACTGAGCAATTTTAATGGCCTTCCCTCATTTCCCATCATTCTTTATGCTAATTTCCTTATTGAATACATTAATAGTGTTGTCCCTAATTTGGGCATACTAATTTTTTATTGCATATGGAATGTGGCATGAATTATACATTTATGGCGGTTGTAGGTAAGAGCTGGCAGCTGCCTGAAATGGGGAGTCCTGCTGAAATGTTAATGGTGTCATTTGAGGAGAAGTTGTAAAGCTGGGGCACTTGATGGTGGCCTCACGATCTTGAGGACTCTGGTCAGTCCCAAGGCCATTGGGCCTGTTCTTTCTGACCTGCCACATGCAAATGAAAGATCCTGAGCCTCATCTTCGAAGCATAACATTACATTTCTCACTGAAGAGAAGCCATCTGCTCCCCATTGTGTCCTCTGAAGTTACACAGGGTCACTTTGAATAGAGCTGTAGAAAGTTAGATCCATAGAGCGTCCTGATTAATTGCTTTTGGAGGCTTGTTCTGTTACGGCGATGATGTCCTGTTACCGTAATGACGTCCTGTTATTGTTATGACATGTTTAGCAGAGCATCATGTTTTGTCCTGCTCCTACTCCTTCAGAACACATTGCAATGGCTCAAGGGTAATAAACCTGTTTATGCCTGTCCATGAGGTGGGCCAGAACCTTGTTGCTTATAAAAGCATGAAGCCATGTTCTTCCTGAGACTGGGAATGTCAGGCGTGTTTTGATGGGTTTGACGCTGTCAGCAGGGATGTGGTCCGTCCCTTTGGAGCGGTCTCTGGGTCGCTCCACATCACAGACTCCATCATTGGCACTGGCAGGCCCATAAGTTGTCACTGAGAAAAGCGGAGGTGGATAATTACAGTCTCACCAACATCTCCTGCGATGAAACGAAAACCGTGCACTGCATGATCCTCGTAGGCTCAGCAGATCTGTGGAACGTGTTGGTGAAATCAAATCCTTTAAGCTTTTCATCCAAAGAGTGCCATTGATATTTTCGTGATTTTATAAAAGATAATCTGGCCTCTCTCTGTTTCATATTTTTAGAGATCATTTT
Source organism: Brachyhypopomus gauderio (assembly GCF_052324685.1). Taxonomy (NCBI): domain Eukaryota; kingdom Metazoa; phylum Chordata; class Actinopteri; order Gymnotiformes; family Hypopomidae; genus Brachyhypopomus; species Brachyhypopomus gauderio. The sequence continues at coordinate 318,105 of NW_027506887.1, forward strand.
GCAATGTATGCTTTAATAACATAACCAGTTTCAAAATATCACACACACAAAGAAAATGTAGCTAACTCTAATGAAGTACAGTATAGCTTATTATGTCATTTAAAAACAATTTAAGGTAAAATTTGGTTTTTGATGCGAAAGTCACCATTTGAGTGCAAGCATGAATTCTTATATTACACAGGCATTAGGCATACTCAAAGAGGTACACTTGTCAAGAACCCAGTCAACTTTAAGTCCACGGTCTAGCCTAAAAACCAGGAAAGAGAAACACGCTGTCAGTTTAAATATTCACCACTGCTTAATGGATGGGTGTGTGAGCTCTCAATTTTCTTCGCTGTTTGTTTTGCTATTGTTAATGTTGCTCTCTCTCTCTGCTCCTCTCATCTCCCCCTGTTCATTAGCCTAGCAATGCATGCTGGGGGCATCAATCCTCCCCAGTAGAGAGAAACAACCCCGCGGCCGTACCATTAGCGAGGCGTCAGCCCCCCCCCCAGACCCCTCATTCTCAATCATCCCCCACCCCCCAGCAACTTTGCCATCTCAAAATGGAGTTCTGCTTTACTCTGTTTCCTGGAAGTTCCATGCAGAAAGTTTGGCTGTTGAGAGGGGCGTGGACCTTTTTGGTTGATCCAGGAGCATGAGTCTAGGAGCGTGAGTCCAGGAGCATGAGTCCAGGAGCATGAGTCTAGGAGCGTGAGTCCAGGAGCATGAGTCCAGGAGCATGAGTCCAGGAGCATGAGTCCAGGAGCATGAGTCCAGGAGCATGAGCCCAGGAGCATGAGTCCAGGAGCATGAGTCCAGGAGCATGAGTCCAGGAGCATGAGTCCAGGAGCATGAGCCCAGGAGCATGAGTCCAGGAGCATGAGTCCAGGAGCATGAGTCCAGGAGCATGAGTCCAGGAACATGAGTCCAGGAGCTTGAGTCCAGAAGCATGAGTCCAGGAGCATGAGTCCAGGAGCATGTCAGCAGCCCATGACCCAGTCCTGAATCATAGTAGAAGTAAGCAACATGAATTATTACTAGATGCACATATGTGACAGACCTACACCCCACACAGAGCTGGAAGAAACAGTGACCCTCCTACTGAGCTTCTTTTAATCTTTATTTTCATTGGAAATTTAACGATGGGAAAATTTTTCAGCTGCTGTGAGCTTGCAATGAGATTATATAGATTGTCAATACAAACAAGGTCAAATTGAAATAGATTTCAGATAGAATTTTTACACCCGGGTGGACGAACCGCGGTCTAAGCGAAAATGCTGTGTAGCCAGAGAAATAATCCAGCAGCCTGATGCAATTCCTCATTTTTTCCCCCGCCATCTTTTGCCATAGCGACCCTGCAACATGCCACCAGTGTCCCCCGTGCCAAGGTGCGTGAACAGCCCTTAATGGAGAGGTCTTGTTCCTCCAGCGTCCTAACCCAGTAGAGTAATCTCCATATTTTATAAACTCATTTTCAACATGGAGTTAGTCTAAATTAGAATCCTGCCCTGTCCTTTTATGAAAACAGATTATTTGGTGTGTACGGCACACCTGCTCTGTTACTGCACCACAACCATTTGTCAGCCATGTTATTGCAATCAGGTGTTGGTAAGGGTGGGGTTTTTTTTGTCTCTATGATTGAATAAAAGTGCTGTATTGTGTAGGAGCGACTGCATTTGTACCAGCTCCCTACCCTAGAGCCATGTGACGACTGAAGACTGATCTAAGTATTCATATGGCGAAATTGCATTTCCTCATTCTCTGTCTAGTAGAAAAGTGAGGGAGTGATTCAAGAATTTGGTCATTTGTCTTCCTTAGGAGGGTCATTTATCTTGCTTTTAGAGCATGATGGTCTGGAGTACATTAAAAAAACAAAAAAAAACACTTGCGAATATATATATATCATTGCTAATGTAACCCTGTTGTGTGTGTGTGTGTGTGTGTGTGTATATATATATATATATACAGACTGCTCAAAAAAATAAAGGGAACACTTAAACAACACAATGTAACTCCAAGTCATCCACACTTCATGTTCAGATAGGAAGCAACACTGTTTGTGAATCAATTTCATCTGCTCTTGTGCAAATGGAACAGACAACAGGTAGAAATGAGAGATTTTCAACTGATTTCAAAGATTTTTATTAATTGAGATCTAGGATGTGTTATTTTAGTGTTCCCTTTATTTTTTTGAGCAGTATATATATATATATATATATATATATATATATATATATATATATATATATATATATATATATATATCTCATTGCTAATGTAACCCAGTTGGTCGGTATATAGAGTAGTCAGATCAATGACCCTGTGTTCATTATGGTTCCATAACAGGTTTATCTTTATGTGTGGAGAAGGTCGTTGATGCACATGTGGTCTCTGGTTAGAGTCACATTTTTTCTCCACTATCGAGTTCATTTGTGTCCCTTGCCGAGGGACGATGTTGATTGTCTTAGGAGTGGTGCTTGTCACGCGGCGGGCGTCTAGTGAACACCCTAGCACTCTTCACTCGAGCGCACTCCAATTAACGTTATTACCCCTCCCGGTTATGTCCGTATATATACAGAGAATCTGGCGTGTCGCTGACTCCCTTAGATGAAGCACTGAGAGAACGGATTTAAGCACACAAAGGTTTAATGTGAAGATCTTTAATCGAATCTCCCTGATAGTTGATAGGCCTGCTGTTACTATGGTGCTGGACATTGGGTGGCGACCTTTGTAAGCCCCCTGGGTGTGAGACGAGGTGTGACTAAACACCTCTGCCTATCCTCCTATTGCTCTGGCTTAACTTAAATTGCTGCCGATTCACATCATCTTTGAAATCAATTAAATTGAAACCATTTCCAAATTGTCTTTCCCTAAACATGCATATATGGACAAAAGTCTAAATCACTGAATCGCTGAGTTCAGGTGTTTCATTAGGACCCGTTGCCACATGTGTATAAAATCAAGCACTCATCCCTGCAGTCTGCCTTCACAAACATTTGTAAATGTTTGGGTCATTCTAAAGAGCTCACTGAATTCACGCCTGGCGTCAGTCAGTTTAGGAAATCTCTACCCTGCTAGATATTCCACCATCAGCGGTGAGTTGTGTTATTGAAACATGGAAGCGCTCAGGACCCACAGTGGCTAAACCTCAAAGTGACAGACCACGTGCAGCTACTGAGGAGTCGGCGAATACTGAGGGGTCACCGAGTACTGAGGGGTACGGTGCGAAAAAGTCGCCAACAACTTTTGGTACTGACTCACTGCAGAGTTACTGCAGACCTCCTCTGGTACCCACATCAGCACAAAACCTGTATGACAGGAGCTTCATGGCGTGGGTCTCTATGACTGAGCAGCTGTGTGCAAGCCTTAAATCACCGAGCACAATGCCTAGTCTGGGATGGAGTATTGCGAAGCACGCCACTACTGAACTCTGGAGCAGTGGAAGTGTGTCCTGTGGAGTGACCCATCACACTTCTCTATCACATGGACGAGTCTGGGTGTGGCGTATGCCAGGAGATCGTTACCTGTCTGACTGCACTGAGGCAACTGTAAAGTTTGGTGGAGGAGGGGTTGTTTGATATGGGGTTGTTTTCCAGGGTTGGCTTAGGCCCCCAAGTTCCAATGAAATCTTAATGCTTCGGCATACCAAGACATTTTGGACAACTGTGTACTTCCACCTTTGTGGGAACAGTTTAGAGAAGGCCCTTTTCTGTTCCAGCATGACTGTGCCCCAGGGCTCACAGATAGGTCCATTAAAGCATGGTTGGGTGAGTTTGATGTGGAAGAAGTTGACTGGCCCCAACAGAGCCCTGACCTCAACCCAATCAAACGCCTCTGGGATGAACTAGAATGGAGATTGTGAGCCAGGCCCTCTCGTTCAACATCTGTGTCTGACTTCACAAATGCTGTTCAGGATGAATGGGCAACAATTCCCACAGACACACTCCAAAGTCTTGTAGAAAGCCTTCCCAGAAGTGTGGAAGTTGTTATAGCTACAAAGGAGAACTAGAATAGGAAGGATTTAGAATAGGAAGTCATAAAACTCTGGTAGGTTTAAAGCGTGGGTTTCTCAGTACTTTTGTCCATATAGTGTATATATGACTCATAAATCCAGTTGTAGCACTGTATGTATTAGGAAACTGAGCACACACACCCACACACACACACACCCATGAAGAAAAAAAAGAAAAAACAATCAGATCTACATTAATTATCCCGCAATTAGCCTGCTTGATTGAATTTTGCATAATATGTGTGAGTGGCAGATCTCACCAGAGGCTGTGTAAATATTAGCTCCATGGCGATCAAACGGGCTCTCTCCACTCTCGTGGCCTTTCGAGTTTCTTTGTGCAAAGAGCAGCTCTGAGCATATGCCAACCAGCATGAAGTCAAATGCTCCCATCAAACCATAAAGCAAGATGAATCTCTCAGTAAACTGTGCTGCCTTTTAGAAGCTGCATTACACAGTGCTAGCAGACAACTCTGGGACAAATTTCTCTTCCTCTAATTAGTAGATCCGGCTTCAAGCCTCCGTTGCTTTTACCCCCCACCCTTAATAGGAGCACAGCTGTGCATGACAAAATACATTTGTCTGCCTGTCTGACTAGATTTAACCTAAACAATATAAATAGCAGGTCGGCCATTTTGCTCATTTGTCCTCAGTCAAAAACTAATTAGTAGGCATCTGTTTTAATTATGAACTTTGGAAACCTTTTATTTCAAGAGCAACCAGTTACATGCTGCAGAATGTCGTCATTGCGAAACTGTGAACCAAGTCTGGGAACTGTGAACAAAGTTGGTGACAAAGTTTTTTTTGTTTTGTTTTGAAGGACAAGTAACTTCTTAAAAAACAGTGAGTTGTGAATTATCAAACAGTGACATTGGAGCACATCTTCAGGCTTGCAGTGGAAGTTGGACTCTTACAAAGACAAATGCAAATTTGGACAGTGGCGGATTCAAAGCACTTGACCTTTCTCCGGCTCGCGTTTCTACTGGAGCTCTGTCGATCCAATTAGAAATGGGGTAGGACGAGCAAATCTGCATACGATTAGTCCTCTTCTTCCAGTAAGCACGGGATAGAGGAGGCCCGTTCACCACGCCACAACCAACCATGACACGCCAGCCGGTCTCCAGCCCCTCATCTGATCAGACCTGGGGGATGGCATCTTCAGCCCTCCTGTTCTCTGCTATCTTTAGCCCAGTGTCTCCTAAGTACATTCTAATACGGCGGCTCAATAAAAAGATGCTCTGTTGTGTTTCTTCAAAGTTTCCTCAAGGTGGGCACATTTAATAATGCAGCCATTATGCAAATGGACTCATTAAACCAAAAGTACATGGCAACAAAGCAGATGCCTGGAAACACGTTATGTTGTTTGTAACATTTATAAACACTTATTCATACAGCTTGTGGTGTTAATCATATGAGTCTAATGAAATATGAATAAAACCCTGGCAGTTAGGTTATTATGCCCTCACTTAGTGCATGATGGTATGAAGGCTGGCTATAAAGTTACTTTGATCATTCTTTTTGGCATGATTTAGTTCGTGTTTTGATTTGTGCCGAGCTGATGTTGTTCCTGCAGCAGAGAGCTAAGAAAGCAATTGGTCCGGGCAGTCTGCACACAGGAAGATGTCAAATACTTCCTCTTATCAAAAAGCATGACTGTTTTGACTGTTGATTTGCATATTCCACTGCCCCACTATGACATTAGTCAAGGTTAGGTATTCTTTTTCACAGACACGCCTCTCTTCCTGTCATTTTTATAGCAACCCTTCACACATTACAAAGCTATCGAGAATGTGGAGTTGCTTTTCTACGTTTAATTTTGTACAGGCCTCTACGTGCCCTCTTCCCAGTTACCTGAAGGGACCTGCAGCAGAAAGATCAGCAGGCCCATTATGTTTTCAAATAATGCAATGAATGCAACACCTCGGGTTTTGTTTAATTAAAAAAGAGCCAGTTGTGCTGGGACTCGAATACTTTTCCTAATGTGCACCCAAGGAGAGCCGGAATTTTACAAACTGAAGGTACAGATGGTCGAGTTTGTGACAGCATATTGTATCGGGGAACTGCGAAGGACGCCTGACAAAGTCAATTTAAGTTTTAAATGGGGGAGGGGGACGGGTCTCTGAGGTTTACACATATACGCTTGGTGGAATTTACTGTAGCCCTCTCGTGATTTAAGAAACATTTGTACCAGAAAAACAGAAAAGTCTTATGCCAGATTGTGAATTAATTAAGTATTATATTTATCTGTGCGCTGTCGCTGGTGGAGCGTGCCGGCGTAAACAGAACGCCCGGTTGACTATCTCCGTGCTCCGTCGCACCAGCGAGTAAACGCGTTGTTGACTAAAGTTTCTCCTGTTTGTTTTCTTGTACCCGCAGCACCTCCACGTCCATGTGCTGCCGAGGAAAGCGGGCGACTTTGAGAGGAACGACAGCATATATGACGAGGTAACGTCTGACAGGTCTCCGCGCAAGCGTAGCGTCAGCGTCACGCGCCGTTTGCGTCGAAACCTAAACACGTTCGCGGGGTCGCGCGAGCGGAGTGACGGCGCACTTGTAAGCATCAGTCACGCGGCAAGTTGTGTATCCTCAGGCAAACTGTACATGCAGCAGGATAAGCAGGGCTGCTGTTGCCTTCAGCTTTTCAGTCGATATGTCTGTGAACAAATGTCGCTTACATTCCACTGCACGGTAACATATTTAAGCTCACTGCAGTAACAGATGTATCGCCTCATGTCTTCGAGACTGTACATAAATACCTTTAAGGTCTTTACATTCCAGAAAACAGTTTTAGCCATGAAACCATTGTATCCTGAAACCAAATAATTTCCTTTGCTTTTTCCATATTTATTACTGTGACATTTTAAATGTGTAATCATTGATACCATACCATATGAATACCAATGACCTACGGTCTATTCTAATAAGCACTTCTAATAAAAGCCGCCTCGGTTTATTAATACCCCAGAGTGCTTTGGGGGGAAATGGAATACATTGCTTCCACTAGCCATATCACTGTAATACAAAAATACTTGTTTTGAATTTGCATGTGATCAAAATGTTTATTTTTCATTTATATTTCTTGTGCTTACAAAATGCGAAACAATTCTGAGTTTCCTAAAAGTGCTTTGCAATAAATAATCACCAGAAGGTTTTCTTCCTCATCTCAAAACTCAAAATGTTTTTAGAACCTGGGCATTTTCTCCTCCATGAAGACCACTTAAGAAACAAAGGAATCTGGCCGTGCCTCTCGCAATGCGGTGGCTGTTGTGCAGAGTGATGTGTGTAGGCTTAGTGTGGGAGCAGAGGGTCTGGGCATTTCATTTCAGGGCCTGGTGAGTTATGCATGTTGGGTGTGTGCGCGCCTCCTGAGTTATGTGCCATCATTTGAGGCCTTTTGACAAACCAGAGCAATTACTGAGCTAATAATCAGCTGCTGTAGGCTCTCCCTCCCTCCCCCTCTCTATCCCTCGCTCCCTCTGTCACTCCATACCTCTCTCTCTTTCACTCATCACTCATTCCCTTGTCTTTCCCTCTATCTTTTGCTCTTCTTTCCCTACTCTTCTCCTATCACTCTGCCCAGGACCCCCCCACACACCTCTCTCTCTCTCTCTCTCTCTCTCTCTCTCTCTCTCTCTCTCTCTCTCTCTCTCTCTCTCTCTCTCTTTCCCTCTCTTCTCCCCCATGGCCCCAGCCCACCGATCGAAGCTTTCATCTCCCCCGAAGCCTTTCCAGACGCTGTCCTGCACCCGTCACCGTGAGGGTGTTTATCCTGAAAGTGCTAGGCACGGGCCTCGTGAGTGCCATTTTATTTGTCAGTTTATTTAGACGACGTGCCACGCGGTGACAGACTCTCGCTGTGTGGTCATGGGCTGGCTGACAGTGTCTCCCTGAAAGATGCCATCTCCAGTGCGGCTTCTCTGCTCTGATCTAGCAGATGGCATTTGCAGTGCGCTTTACTTTGTCACCTTGCCTAAATAAATAAAGAAATAAAACAAGTGCCTGTTATGGCATTGCACACGTGTTCCATGCCACGTTGCTCTTTTGTCGCATTCTTTGAACGCTCCAATTTGTCTTTGGATCTAATGATGGAGCAGATAGCGGATAGTGTGGGGGCTTCCTTCCACTGTAATGGGCCATCAAAGGATGCCGTAGCCACGGGAACACCGTGGGAGTCAGAGCAGTCGCGCGCGCTAACTGTGTCAGCGATTAGCGCTTTGTGTTACTCTCTTGTTACTGCCTGCCTTGTCGGGGGGCTCCTCGTCACTGACGCACTAGCCAGCTATTAGACGCCACAGGCGCTCAGGTGTTTCAAAGAGAAAGAGGCGTCCGTTCCTAGAGAGGACGGTGGTGAGCGAAGAAAAAAAGAGGCCCGATGTTCAGGCACACCGTCTCCTCATGCCTCGGTGGAACTCTTTCAAAGTGCTTCTCATTAACGCCTTAGAGGTCAGTGGATAAAACACTGGCGGGTTCACTTAACACCTCTTTATTGGCTGTAAATGTGAAAAAATGATGGAAGAAATCTCAAACTTGTGCCGTGGGACCAGGTTCTTTCATGTCGGCAAGACGAGAACAACACACAAACGGTTAAACAGCCAGAAACAGAATTAGCCTTGCTTTAATAGGCCTACTGGCGGGGTGATCAATTCTGATTCCCTCTTACTAATGAGCTAACCAGTGTTCAATAACCTTTCTTGGCTGAAAGGAACGATAAATGTTATCAATGAGAAATGCCTGCAGATATAATTGGCAATCACCTTATTGTGATGGGTGACAGTTCTTATATGGTTGAGAACCGTAGTGTGCAAGGCCTTTGGGTGCCTTCCTGTGGAACATGCTGAATTTCATTCAGATTTTTTATTTAAGTTCTACATTTGAGAAACATAGGAAATAAGGCTAGGTTGAACTGTGCCTTAAAATAATGAAAATTTCCCATTATCATTGTAACTTGTGAAGCATCCAGTGTTAATACAGTCATATCAGCTTAGATGAGCTTAATTGGAGTTGCTTAAGCCTCGGGCTCCCGAACGGAAGTTGTGATTGGCAGAGCAGACTAGAATATTCAAAGAGCTGAGAGATTTCCAGGCCTGCGTCAGCTGAGAACAGGCCGTTTGATTACATCTGTCATTTCCTGTACCAGGTCAGGGCATTCTGCTAGAGTCCCTGTGGGCCTGTTGAATGGATTTCATTTATTTTGTTCTCTGATTATTGTCCTCTCATTTCTCTGTGTGCCTGTCCAATCAATAAACCCTCTCCAACCTTGCCCCAGATACCAAGAGGTCTCTGTTTATGTGCCTAGCTTCTGTAACTCTGGAATCTAGTCTCTCTCTTCGTCTCGTCCTCTCATCCTCTCTTACTGATTCAGCCGTTATGCCATTTGATAGCTTTGTTCATTAGATCTTTATCAGAAGGCCTGGCCAGAGCGGCGTGTGCACAGGGATAGGGCTGATCATATTCTGGGGACACCCTCGGTTGTTTTCAGAGTGTGATTGATGGCCAGACCCCCTTCCCCTCATTGTCAGTGTTATTAGAGGACGTAAAGGTGGGAAAGGGGCAATGTAATGAGGAATATCAATGTATCCTCATGTTCCTCCCGTTACCCGACAGTATTCGATACATCTCCCTGACACTCACCTAGTTAACGATTTTATCTGCGGGGCAGAATTCCGGAGGCCTCTCCTCGGGGCGCCTCCGGGGGCCTCCGCTAATAGTTTAGATAAAGATGAAGAATCAGGGATGTCTGGCTCCCTTCTCTGGGTAAATGATGAAGAGTGTGAGTGGATGTCGCTACTCGTGCCTCTGCTGCAGGAACTGCCCTCACTGCTACGCCAAAAGTTACCACCTATTCTTTTAATGGATATAATTGGGATATTATATCAATTTGGAGGATTTAGTTCATTTTTTTTCCATATTGCAGCAGAACAGACTTTAAACTTAAAATAATGCCTGAAGATTGCCTCTTACTATTAAGGCACGATTTTATTTAGAAAGCCTTATTCATACCCCCTGTTAGTTAACTCTGGTCCTGAGGTTGCAGACATTCCTGGGGCTTCTTTGGGCAAATGGAGGGTTTTTCATAAGCCATCACAGCAGGTAGAGTAGGGATTAAATTTCACAGTGCATGGTTTTAGGTTGAGGGAAGGCTGAGGTAGGCTGTTCCAGTCCACACAAAGACTCCATTCCCTCTGGTGTTTTCTGTGTGATGAACTTTTCTTCTGTGGGGACTCCCACAGTGAAGGAGCTCTTCCTGTTTACGATTTTTGGACTGTTTTGTACACAGTGGATCGATCGATCGTCATAGTGTTTGGCTTGCCTTGGCGTTTGGACGTCACCTTTATTCACGTCCTCCTTCATGTGAGTGAAAGCTCACAAAGACGCCAGTTTCGTCGAAACCCGTTTGGCTGAAGATCCGACACTGCTGAGGAGTGCATGAATGGCGCCATGACCCGTGTTATTGATCTGAGCACCGATGGCTCGCCTCAGTCAAACAGCCTCTCTCACAAGAGGCGGGTTTGTTTTCCTCTTTTCTGTCTGTCCTTTTCCTTCCTGCTATCTTTGTGAAGCTTTTCAGAAATTTTCAGAGCTTTTCCACAGCTTGACACTGCTGTAAATGTGTTTTGACATAAATCCTCTGGCAGAGGTCCTTTCAAGTGATGAGGCTACTAATTTACCCAGACGCATCGAAAGGTCATTAAACTACCTGACCACTTCAGAAAAGTTAAGAAGTTTTCCAAATGCCAATTGTGATATTGCACACAGCCTGTAGAAAATTGGCCAGTAAAAACAAGCCGTGTGTGTGTGTGTGTGTGTGTGTGTGTGTGTGTGTGTGTGTGTGTGCGCCTGAGCATGTTGGCATGTTTAATTTATTCAGTGATCTGAGTTGAAGATACAGGTACAGGAGCGATAAAGATGGCTTCATTTGCATATGATTTAAATGCTCATGCTTAGGCAAACAACTGCATACTGACCACAGGTTCACCAGGTAGATTAGACTGGTTAACCTGTGGTCAGTATCTACATGTTTGTTTTATTCTGTGATTCACAGCGGGGCTTATCTTGCCATATTTTTAGGTTAATATTATTTACATATATCCAGTTTTCTCCCCTCTTATTTTGGTCTTAGTTCAACCCATCAAACCTCCACCTCCCTCTATATTAGTAAGACACCCGGATCAGTTGCCATCATGTTCGGGGAGGAGGGAGAGACCATCCAGCCCACCCAGAGGGGGAGACCAGTTCTTGGACTCCCAGACAGGGATGGTTTTAGCACTGCCAGGGACTGAAGCAGCACTCTCTCAATGATGCGGTAGTGGTAGATCCCTGACACATATAGGTTAGTATCTTAACAATTAAAAATATCGTATTGTTTATTGTGGTGCGTTTTCGTTTGTGTTAAGCTAGCTTTATGGTTAGCTTTGTTACTTAAGTGTTTGAATCAGACTCGCTGGCCAGTTGAGAATAACATTCAGCAGCAGACGTGGGCTGTGTGGATGTTGCCAGGTAACCTTTTGCCCAAACCTTGTTTCATTTGCTTCAGCTGTGCTAGAGGGCCCATTTCAGGTGCCAGACACCCAGCCATGGAGCATTTCCATGCCTTCCCCCGGGGTCTGATGCCCAGTCGCCGTAGTACGATGCCTGCTACCCCGGGGGTACTATTCCTCACTATTCACTCCCCAGGGTGCTATGCCCCCTACAGGATACCAGCTGCCTTAATAGAGTCTAAAAACAAATGCAGTGAAAACACATTTTTCTTTCCTTTAAACCCTCTTGTGTTTTTCCTTTCTCTCTTCACGTGAGCGGAGTTGCTCCATAGCACCAGTGCAGGGCGGCCCCCGTGTGCCCACTCCCAGGACGGGGTGCAGCGGGGACCGTTGCCGGCTTTGCCCCGTCAGTCCTGGTTCTTAATTTCTTCAGGGAATCATGAGGGCGCGGTTATATTCAGAGACCTTAAACAGCCCGCAGATGTTCCACAGGCTAAAACGCATGTAAATGAGACAGAATCTGGCCACTGAGGCATCTCACAAGATTACCTTTGTGTCCCATCTGGCCTGTAATCCTGAAGAGAAAAGCAGGACCATGTGTGATTTAGTGGAAACGTTAGAAAGGTGCAGCATGTATATATAGACCTATGCTGTACATTGTAGAAATGTTCTTATACTCTTGTGACTCAATTACAGAGCGGGTATGCAAACCAGACCGTGCGTTCCTCACTTACCATGAAGGTTTCCACGTTTCAGATCGAAAACGTGCTCTCTCCGCTTGTTGCTATGCGTCTGTTATCACAATGCTTAGTATTAATTACCTTTTGAGGTTCTGTCTCGCAACCAAACCGCCTACGGAAGGCTTGAATAGGCAGCGGCGTTGCTCGCCCGAAGCAAGGCCCTCTCAGAGCACCAGGGCGCGTGAGGAGACTTCCGAGTCTCAGCACTCAAAAAAATATATAGAAATAAAACCCAGCAAGAAAAATGACGCACAAGGCCTTTTTATTGCCTTTAAGGAGATGATGATTCTCTATGCCTGGCCTATTGGAGAAATTACTGCCACTATGTTCCTTCCTGAAACGGTATAATTAAAGGCAATTAAGTGTTTAAACCTTCTTGGCAGGAAGAGCCGGAGTTGTCCGCTTCCTTCTGCAGACTTTAAAAGAAAACAGTGGGCGAAGTGCTCGTTATCTTCTCCCGGTCCAGTAATCTTGAACTGCAGCGCCATTTGTATGCAGATGACCTGCAGTTAGGATCATCTCACCTACCGGCACTTTATTTATGAATGACGAATAATTGTGTTTAGCTGGACATTAGTGTCTGCTTGTCTAAATCTAGGAATTGATTACAAGCATTTCAGATTGTTTCATACTTGGAATGCCAGGACACCTACACTTAACAAAAAAAAATTACTAGGAAGTTCAGTGTTTTTACAACGTTTGATCATTTACAAAGGGTGTTTAGGTTAGCTGCGTACACATGCTTCCAGTTCCTTTGAGACAAAAAGCATCTCTGAGTGGATTAGTATTGTAATTGCAGAGATATATTTCATGTTTTTGTGTTTATGTTGAGCATGCGTGCCTGGTCCCTGGGGAGATTGCCGGACTGCCACACCTCCTCCAGGTGTTCCGAGGCCGGGGGGGGGGGGGGGTGGGGGGCGGGGGGGGGGGGGGGGGGGGGGGGGGGGTATATCTGCTCCACATCACTGCCCGCCATGTGCCACCTCCTCGCGGCCTTGACGGGTGTGCACCTCCTGCCCTGGCGTTCCTCCACCGCCAGCGTTGCGCCCACGGCCGCCGACCCCACCCACCCCGGCTGCCTCCCTGGCACGGCTCGCGCTAATCTGGGCTGCGAGTGCTGCCAGTTGGCTCCCCGCTGCTTGGCAGATCTGCCCCCTCTTCCTGTCCAAGGCTAGCGTGGAGCTGCCCCAGATGTTGAGTTCTCAGGGAGGGGGACGAGGGCGGGGTTATGGAGTTTGGGGCGATCTGTCACTCCCCCTGCCCGCAGCCCATCCAGCCAGCCATTTTGTAGCTCAGTGCCTGGAGGCTTGCTAACAAGCTACCTTTTGTTCCCTTCAGCCCCACATGTTTTTTCACCAAGACTCTGTTTTGATTAATGCTCAACACCTGTCTCTATTTGGGTGGCTGCGTGCACACACATTTCCCTTCCCTGGCAATTCTAAGCATCGTAGATAAGAAGTGAGAGAGGCTATTGATCGATTGCTTGTGTTTGGAACAGAGTAATTGTTTCAGGTTTGAAAAGTTGATTGTTGCAATCACCCCAGAATGTAGTTCACTGTTTGACAGCTAAGTCTTTGCCTCATACCGCAGCGATTGGATCCCACCATTGACAGGTGGAGTTCAGCATATTCGATATCATTTCCAAGGTGTATGTGTAAATGAATATGAGTTGCTAAGAGCCGAGGTTCACTGAATTAATATCTAACAAAGCGCGAAGCCTCTTTGGAATGCTGACTGACGGCGTAAATTAATCACCATGAAGGTGTGCTGGGGGTGAGTGGAGAGAGGAGAATAGGTGTAACAGGTCTGAACTCACCAGTACCGCCCTTCTGACTGACAGGTGTATTGAGCAGGCGACGCCCGATCCCTCCACCAATAAACCTCCAAGAATTTGCATGCTAATAAGTTATTATCAGATCAAAAGCTGTTATCGCATGTGGGCAGAATTAATTAATCGCTCCAGAGCTCATAGAGAGGACTAACAGAAGGGGGGAAAGTCTTCCAGGTTGAATAATGTCCTTCATGTTTGGCATGGGGGAGGGGCTGGAGGGGGATGATTGAGATAGGATTGAAGATGGTGGAGGGTCACTCAAGGTGATTTCACGGCAGGGGTGTATTCAGGGTTAAATCTCTGGATGGGATCTACGCACCTTTTGGACAGTTTGAACATTAGCGTCATGACTAGCTAGCTGGCAAGTGCAGCTTTGTGGATGAAGAAGAACGAATGCAGTGAAGTTCTTGACCGATGTTCGGACAGTGCCCCTAGGTGCCCTGTTTCAGGAGGAACATGTGTGCTCATAGTCAGTTGGTGTATCTGAGCGTCCATCCTAAATCCCATGTGTAGCCAATGCTACCAATAATGATGAGAGGTTCTGCTCACAACTTTCTTTGCTTTGCTAGAGTCCTACTGAAACATGAAGAAAAAATATCTGAACATTGGACGGAAATTGCTGGAAATTTAGCTCCATACGGAAGTGAATGTGAAGACATAAAATCTTACTGCCACCGCAGTGCTGATGGAACAGCGATTAAAACAGCTGAGGCCTTTTCTGGATAGGAGACCGAGAAAGTCTGATCGCACCTCTAAAATCATCCATCAATTTCTCCATCTGTCCGACAGAGAAAACTGGACATCCCAGATCTATTGAGGTATATTCCTGTGTGTATGACTGGTTTTTTATTTTTACTTTAGGAAATAGCTGTAATTTTCAATTACGTTAAATTTTAAATACGTTTTTGTGATTTCACGCTTTAATGCTTAGCTGCCATTTTGGGTAATGATGAATTCTCGGCTAGTTATGTTCAACAAGAC
Source organism: Brachyhypopomus gauderio (assembly GCF_052324685.1). Lineage (NCBI taxonomy): Eukaryota > Metazoa > Chordata > Actinopteri > Gymnotiformes > Hypopomidae > Brachyhypopomus > Brachyhypopomus gauderio. The sequence goes on from NW_027506887.1 coordinate 333,126, forward strand.
AGAGAGCATGTTGCATAATGCACGCTGTGTTTCTCCTGATGTTGCAAGCAGCAAGCATCAGCAACGATGTTTTACTAATGGCCTTAAAAGAGAATTGTTGATGCAAGTTACCAAACCAAGTTTGGTTGCGCGAGCGCGTGTGCGCACGAGACTGCGTGAGCAAGCGAGCGTGTACGAGAGTGTGAGCTCATAAGTATGTGGGTTAGATGATGAAGTCGAGTTTGAGGCGTAAGGGCAATGAGGCGGTCTGAGATCATGGTGGTGGATACAGGAGGAGAGGATGTGAGTGAATGAGCTGATAGTGGTCTCTGTCGCTTGTGCTGTGTGATTCTGACTGCAAAATCAATGACATTTAATAACCAAGCAGCTTCATCATTGATGTCCTGATGTGCAGCGTGCGGGACGGGTATCCTGTTCTGCGGGAGATAAACCCTTGCATCCCGCTGCGCTGAGGGTCTTCAGAAAGTAAGTGGATTCCTCAGCCACCTCGATCAGGAGCTGCGGTTAATAAACTACCGTCATATCAAGAGTATATCACCCAGGAATGATACACTCTTGATATGGCAAATAAATTGCTCCTTAGCCTGAAATATTACTAAGAGAAAGAATTACATGGGGATGTAGTTGAAGCAAAAATGTCAAAAAAGCCCTAAACAGGGCTTCTGAGAATGAGTTGGAGGACTGATCCTGGATCATTACGAGCACCCCCTCAGAGAAAGGTGCGCTTACATAAGTATCAGCTCATATGTGTGTGAGCCTGACACCGTTCCAACCACCCACACAGTGTGAGAAAGGTCTGTTATTTATCTCACACACACACACACACACACACACACACACACACACACACACACACACACACACACACACACGCATGCATGCACTTGGAGCCTGGCAGGGCAATTACTTGTGATCATTGGTCAGGACGGAGCATTGGGGACTGGTGGCATGGGTCTTGTGTGCGTAGGACCGTTTAAAATGGCCGAGTAGCTTCTCTAGAGCACTCCTCCAGAACTGCACCAATGGTTAATTAAACCTGCTCGCTAATTGAAACGAAGGATTACAGGAGGCATTTCATTGTTTGGAGGATGTAATGGAAGTAATGTAATGATTAGGGACGAGGAGACGCTTGCTGAGATGTTGCCACGTCGCGCTAACTCATGAGAGGACAAGGACGGACTCCTGCTACTTGGTGGCCGTGACTGTTCTGAGAACATTTGGATCACACGCCACAAAGCAACATATGCTCATTGGACTTGATAGTAGTTTCTGTTGAACCGTGCCAGTTGGCCAGCTATAACGTGACTCACCCCCCCCCCCCCCCCCCCCCCCCCCATCCTCTCCACGCTCTCTATTGTTGAACACGAGTGACACGGTGATAAATATTGCGTAGTGCGCAGTGCATTTGACTCTGCGCCATCACCGTGCCGCCGATCGAGAGAGACCGAATCTCCTACAAGGTGACCTGCCACACACAACACCGCCCTGTCAAAACACAACACCTCACCATATGCCTTTGGTGATATTTATTATTTCCCTACTACATTGCTCTCTGTTTTATTGTGGATTTCTATGCAGAGCTCAAGTACACCCAGGAAAATCTGCTGCTGTAACAAAAAAACCTGAAATAAAACCCAAAAGCTGCCCTTACCTGTTTAATCTAGTGTTGACTTCCTGTTTGCCACCACGTAGTTGTGCTGGCTTTTAGACTACCCACTGGATATCGTTGTATATTTGTATATGTGGAATGACACCAGCCATTACATTGTCTTTAAGCTCATGTTACTTAGTTATCATCATCATTAACCTGTAATTGCCCAGTTTAGTTAAATCAATGATTTCTAATGAAATCTTTTTTTTTTTTTACGAGGGAGACTCTGCCAAGAACAACAGCAACCAAGAGTTTAATCAAAATGATGATTAACATGAAAATTATCAGATAATTCACACACACACACACACACACACACACACACACACACACACACACACACACACACACACACACACACACACACACACCCACACCTTAGACTTGGACTCATTCAGGGATACAACATCTTGAAGTTTATAGTCAGCCTATAGATCCATCCAGTCGGTGCTGAAAACATCAAAGCTTTCTTTGCCGGTTCGGTTCGGACATTCAGTACAACACATGCTGAATGTGATTCATAAGTGTTTCCCTTTAAGGTGATTAAAAAGTTCAGATGTGTACCTTTTCTAAGAGAAATCTCATATGGGCCTTCTATGTTACAATATTAGAGATCATTTAGCAAACCAATATTCTCAGCTATATATCCTGTGTAATGCTGAGAGGGTAGAAGGTACAGTTATCACTCTGCCCTGCTGCTTCACTCTGCCCTGCTGCTTCACTCTGCCCTGCTGCTTCACTCTGCCCTGCTGCTTCACTTGCTGCTTCACTCTGCCCTGCTGCTTCACTCTGCCCTGCTGCTTCACTCTGCCCTGCTGCTTCAGCCTGCCCTGCTGCTTCACTCTGCCCTGCTGCTTCACTCTGCCCTGCTGCTTCACTTGCTGCTTCACTCTGCCCTGCTGCTTCACTCTGCCCTGCTGCTTCAGCCTGCCCTGCTGCTTCACTCTGCCCTGCTGCTTCACTCTGCCCTGCTGCTTCACTTGCTGCTTCACTCTGCCCTGCTGCTTCACTCTGCCCTGCTGCTTCACTCTGCCCTGCTGCTTCACTCTGCCCTGCTGCTTCAGCCTGCCCTGCTGCTTCACTCTGCCCTGCTGCTTCACTCTGCCCTGCTGCTTCACTTGCTGCTTCACTCTGCCCTGCTGCTTCACTCTGCCCTGCTGCTTCAGCCTGCCCTGCTGCTTCACTCTGCCCTGCTGCTTCACTCTGCCCTGCTGCTTCACTTGCTGCTTCACTCTGCCCTGCTGCTTCACTCTGCCCTGCTGCTTCACTCTGCCCTGCTGCTTCACTCTGCCCTGCTGCTACTCCCTAACGTCGCCTTTGATGTTGCTGGTAATTACTTGATTGGGCCAAGTTGAACATTCCTTTTACTCAAACTGCTTCTGCCAGTGGAGAGATGGTTCTGGCTATGTTTGTTTAAAATTGCTTAATTTAATATTTACAAAAGAAGCAAAGTAAATGATCAGTCAGTAGCTCATTCTTCCGTTCCTGGAGCTGCTGCTGTGTATGGCGATGGGGAGCCTCCACACTCAGTGCTTATTAACATTCTCTAACGCACGCCGCTTCCTTATTTATCAATTAGTAATATCCAACGTCACAGACCAGTGCTTTGGTTTTTAGCAGAATTCTGCCTTTTTTCACATGAATCATGTTCATTTCGCAGTATTCATTGCTTTAAAACTCCCCCATAAAAGCCTGCGTTTAGATGTGCCTTTCAAATGACAGCGTTGCTTGGGTAAGTTACTGTGCTGAAATCCCACCTCCCCGCCATTTTCAGGAAGGGCAGAACTCAACTCATTGCAAATCACTTTCTACTAGCCAATCAAATAATCACAGAGGCGTACAGAGGCGGGATATACAGGTGCCATTCGATTCACGTTCCTCTGTCATTCGTCAGTGTCCCCGATCAGATCCACCTCAGTCAATTCCCCAATGGAATTGGAGCGTAGCCAGACCTCATTACACCAGTCCATAAGGTTGGGACTAAGAATATGTTGAATTAAAACTGTTCAGTTTCCATAATTACTACCTGCTTAATTTGACCACCTTCTAGTGTTGCGGGCTTTTGTTTTGCCATGGGCAGGTTGTGTAAACGCTGCAGTGAGCTGTTTGCCTGTGATGTTTAATTTAGAAATGTCAGTCTCCTTCATATTTATGAGTGGTGGTCTTCCCGAGCTGAACAGGAGCCGGGCTGTTCCGGGCTGCAGCCGGACGGTGTGCGCTGTTCTGGGTGCACAGACAGGTGACCTTTCGGCCCCTGTCTCACTGCAGCAGCCTGGCTGCTTCTATGTGGATGGATGGGAATTCAGAATAGGTTGGAGACAGACTTCCAGAGTGCAGAGCTGTGTGTGTGTGTGTGTGTGTGTGTGTGTGTGTGTGTGTGTGTGTGTGTGTGTGTGTGTGTGTGTCCGCACATGTGCAGGTGTGTATGGTGTGTGTAGTGCTTTTGTGTGTGTGTGACTTAGTGTGTTTTGATGGCTGTCCGGTTGGTCAGACAGGAATATTTTATAGGATTAATCGAAGAGGTCAGATTCGTGGCCTGTATAGCTTCCTTTCATTTTCCACATGCAGCTGATGTTACATGTCAGTATTTGCTGCTATGATGTGTTTGTTTTGATCATTTCCTGCCGGGAGACTGATGGCGAATCACACGAGGGTTTGGGTTTTCCTCTGCTTCCTTTTATCGATGGCAGTGCCACCCTGGAGTCCTGTTTCCAGTGAGGTGATTAAAGTGCTTCTGTTTATACGCCATCTCCCCTTGAACAATCCCAAATGTGTGTGTGTGTGTGTGTGTGTGTGTGTGTGTGTGTGTGTGTGTGTGTGTGTGTTTACATCCATGGGTTTGAAGCACTCCCACATTTCTGCGTGTATAGTCAGTGATCCTTTCCCAGGGTTCCTCATCTGTCCGGACATCTGGTGTTTATCCCACTCTTCTATCATAACGCTTATCCAGGCATGTAATTGCTAAATTAACAGCCAACTCAAATGTCAATCCTGATAGTGATGCTTAGATTTCCCCATAATCATCAGAACAAGTGGCAATCTAGGGATTTGGCATCTATTAGAAACAAATACTGGGATTGCTTGGTCCCAAGATTGCCTATTACAGACCAAAAAAGGTCATTCCCATGTCGCTTGGCCAGGGTATGACTGTTTTGGGTAAGACGTGTGGCTTGATGATCATGCTTCTGATAGGGTAGACTCACTCAGATCTAGCCTGTATACAGCCAGCCAGTCCTGTCACTGGGTCCTGGGACAGCTCACTACAGCAGCCAATGCCGTCACCCGGTCCTGGAATGGTGTGCGGTATAGCTGTGCCTTGATGCCCTGCAGTCCTGACAGCAGATCCATATCTCTGCCATGGAAACAGCTCACCTGTAAACCGCACGTGCTATATCAGAATATTCAGCGTGTGTGGAATGTTGGGAAGAGTATGTGAGCCGTACATTTCCGCAGGATTCCTGAAGTGTGACAAAATGTAACAGAACAGTTCGGTATGGGCATCCAGCAGAGCCGGAGTGGCTAATCGGGAGATTTGGGAGGATTCCCGATGGGCCGGTTCATGTTAACCTCTAGTTTGGGCCGATTGGGAGGGAAAATAATTTTGGGCCGGATTTGGGCATAAAACTCCCGGGCTGAAAAAGTGTCCCACTCCGGCCCTGGCATCCAGTGTGAGACTCGCTGTTTGTTTGTGTGTTTGTTTGTGTTGTTCACAACAAGGGCCCCCTTACAAGTGTTACGGCTCCTTGAGAAGCCTTTAGCCAAGGTTCTCATTATTAACCTGGATTTCTGGATTTCTAACACCTGGAGACGGACCAACTGCCCAATGGGAGTGCTGGTGGAGGAATACCGGAGGCGGAGCGTCGGCCTTAAGAGACTCCTGCCGGCCTGCGAGAGGGAGAGCTGCTCTTGGACCTTAACCCTGTAACATCTGTTTGGGTTATAGTGTATATCATTGAACAATGTAGGTAAACTGGGCAGGTAAGATGGGGCGCCCTGTACATTGTACAACACTGACAGAATGACATTGTTAGGTTTCACTAGGTAAGTGGGCAGGCACTACTTTTGTATGTTTGTTTTCCTTATTTTGTAGGTAAGTTTAGGTAGGAGATTTTTGGTTTGTTCTGTTAGGGGGTTTGAGGTATGTCAGGAGAGTTTTCTTACTGGTTTTGTTTAGTTCTTTTCTTGAGTGCCGCTCTTGCCCAGTTATGTTACTGAACATGCGTGTTGGTCCTTGAATAAAAGTATTTATTGGCATTGGATCAGTGGTGTCTGAAGTTTGGCCTCAATTATATACATTCACCACGTTTCATGTTGCTGTTCCTCCTGTGGCCTAGACCGGTGGTAGAAAGGAAGTTAAGAAAAAGGGGAGGGGCCGTAACATATGGGGGCTCGTCCGGGATTGCAGCGGGGTTCTGTGTGCAGTTTTAAACGTGGGTTGAGTGTTTAGATATTGAAGTGACGTTTGCAGGTACGATGGCCCAGCCGTTTGATCTGTCTGCATTTTTGAGTGCACCCTCTTTGGCTTTATTGGATACTTATAGGAAAGATGATTTGTTGCACTTGGCTTCCCATTTTGAGGTTGTTGTGACTAGGCAGATGGTGAAGAAAGATATCAAACAGCTGATTGTTGAGAAAATGGTGGAGACGGGTGTTGTGAGTTTGTGTGCAGCTACGGTGGAGAAAACTCCCGTGTCTATGGTGGATAGAGCTGTTATGGTGGCGGATTCGGTTGGTGTACCAGTCCTACCGTGTTTTGATCCAGAGTCTGTCGTGTCCTCTGGGGGAAGAGAGCCTTTATTGAGATGGGAATCTGACCGTGAGGAGAGAGCAGAGCAACGGCGGGTTGATATGGAGCTAAAGTTGTCTATGCGGCGACTGGAGCTCGAAATGGAAATGGAAAAGGAGGTTAGGTTGCGGGAATTGGATTTAAAGGAATTGGAATTAAGGGCGAGGGCGACGGAGTCTGCCCCACGTATCCAAACCATGTTGAATTCCCCACCACAAAATTTGCGTGAGCCTGCACCTGCGTCGCAACTTTCTTCCGGTCCGGAGGTAGGTCCACTCGAGGACGTACGCCCTGGTTTTGCTGTTGCTAAACACATTGCTTTAGTCCCACCATTTAGAGAAACAGAAGTAGATACGTATTTCGGCATTTTTGAACGTATCGCTATGTCGTTACGTTGGCCTCGGGAATATTGGACTCTGTTGTTGCAGTGCAAACTCGTCGGAAAAGCTCAGGAGGTTTGTTCCTCTTTATCATTGTCCGATAGCATGGATTATGACATTGTTAAGTCCGCTATATTGCGTGTTTATGAACTTGTACCGGAAGCCTATCGCCAGAAATTTAGGGGTTTTAAGAAAGGAATGACCCAGTCCTATGTTGAATTCGCTAGGGAGAAGTCGGTTCTGTTTGATAAATGGCTTATTGCTAATAAGGTAATGGACAAGGATGCTTTTAGGGAGTTGATATTGCTGGAGGATTTTAAAAATTGTTTACCCGATCGTCTCGCAGTGTATTTAAATGAAAGTAAGGTAACGACGTTGTCACAAGCCGCGGTGTTAGCTGATGAATTCATTTTGACTCACAAGACTAGTTTCGTTCCTTATAACAAGCCGGAAAAAGTGTCAGACTCCGGTAATATGTCCCCCAAACCCATAAGGTTTGCTCGAGAAACTCCGAAGGAATGTTTTTATTGTCACAAAGTAGGTCATATAGCGTCAGAGTGCTTCGCTTTGAGACGTAAACAGGACCGACGAGAGAAATCTAAGGGGGTTGGTTTTGTGAAGAATGTTGCGTCTGATCATGTAAGTCCTTTAGACTCTTACCATCCGTATTTGTTTCAGGGCTCGATTACCAGTTCTGGTACTACGGAGTTAGAAACACCTGTGGTCATATTGAGGGACACTGGAGCTGCCCAGTCTTTTATCCGTGCAGGCGTTTTACCTGCTGTGGACGGTGATTTTACTGGTTTATACGCTCTTTGCCAAGGATTCGAGATGAATTGTATGCAAGTGCCTCTTTTTGATGTATATCTGCGCTCTGCATTAGTGAACGGTAAAGTAAGGGTTGGGGTTAGACCAGAATTACCTATTGAGGGAGTTGATTTTATCCTTGGAAACGATCTTGCTGGTGGTACGTTTGTACCCGTTGCTGTGGTATCTGATTCACCAAGTAGTGTGGATGAAAGCGACGTGAATGACTGTGGAAATGTATTTCCATCATGTGCCGTTACACGGGCTCAGGCTAAACGTATGGCCGATGTAGTGGACATATCTAAGTCATTTCTCGTTAAAGACGAAGCGGCTGCTGAAATATCGAGCATTCCCGATCGTGTTGTTGATTTGGCTATTTTATCCGAAACTCATGTTACACGACAGGATTTGGTAGCAGCTCAGCGATCTGACAGAACGTTGGATGCTTGTTTTAAGTCTGTATGTGACACTACTGCACTTGAACACAAACAGGTCACGTATTTTATGGAAAAGGACGTGTTGATGCGTAAATGGAGATCTCAGACAGACGCGCAGGAGGCGGTACACCAAATCGTTGTTCCAGTTGTATTCCGGGATATGGTGTTGAAGATCGCACATGATCATCCTTGGTCTGGTCATTCGGGCGTCAGGAAAACGCATGCGCGAATTTTAAGACATTTCTTTTGGCCTGCATTGCGAAAGGACGTTGTTGCGTATTGTCGATCCTGTGAGATCTGTCAAAAGTGTGGTAAGCCAAATCAGGTCATCCCTCCCGCGCCATTGCATCCTATTCCTGTGATTGGGGAGCCCTTTGAGCGCGTAATAGTTGATTGTGTGGGTCCCCTGCCAAGAACAAAGAGTGGAAATCAATATTTATTAACAATAATGTGTGCGGCTACCCGTTTCCCAGAAGCGATTCCGTTACGCCGTATCACGGCTCGAGTGGTTATAAAAGCGTTGACAAAATTTTTCACAACGTTTGGATTGCCCAAAGTGATACAAACGGATCAAGGGTCTAACTTTACATCTAATCTGTTCAACCAGGTAATGCAGACATTACGAGTAAAACATGAACAGTCTAGCCCTTATCATCCCGAGTCGCAGGGTGCCTTAGAACGATTCCATCAGTCGCTGAAGGCGATGTTGCGGAAATATTGTTTCGAGAACGAACAAGAGTGGGACGAAGGCGTAGCAGTCGCGTTGTTTGCGGCTAGGGAAGCAACCCAAGAGTCGTTGCAGTTTAGTCCTGCGGAGTTAGTCTTTGGTCATTCAGTACGAGGACCGTTGAAACTCTTGAAGGAATCTTTTCAGGGGAGACCAGATTCTGAGGGTAAGAATGTATTGGACTATGTTAGTGCGTTTCGAGAGAGGTGGTTTCATGCATGCTGTTTAGCAAAGCAGATGCTTTGTAAGTCACAAGAGAAGATGAAACGTTTGTTTGATCGTAAGGCTGTGTCTCGACAATTTGCACCTGGTGACAAGGTATTGGTGCTTTTACCTAGTTCTGGCTTCATGTCATCTAAGTTTGCTGGCCCTTATGCGATAAAAGAGAAAATCAGTGATTGTAATTATGTCGTAAATACTCCGGATCGCCGTAAGAAAACGCGGGTATGCCATATAAACGGGTTGAAACCCTTTGTGGAGCGAAGAGTGGAAAATGGTGTCAGTCCAACAGGTGTATTGAGTGTGGCTATAGCATCTGTAGTCGATTCGAAGGGTCCTGAAGCGGATGAAATGACTGAGGAAGTACCCCTGCGGTCTAGAGCACTTATGGAGGCTAGACTGTCAAATTCGGAGGTGATGTCGACGTTGGATTTAGATGCCACGAATTCTGAATTGGTGAAACACTTGGAGCTGTCTCAACGTAACGACTTAATAAAGTTAATGAGAAGCTTTCCGTCTCTTTTTGGTGACGTACCAAAACAAACCCACGTGTTATGTCATGATATTAAGGTGACTTCAGAAAACCCTCTAAAACAACATGCGTACAGGTTAAATGCCGCAAAACGAGAGGTGATGCGGCATGAAGTGGAATATTTATTGAAACATGGTTTTGCAGTTCCAAGCTCCAGTCCATGGAGTTCTCCATGCCTACTTGTGCCAAAACCTGATGGTACATATCGGCTCTGTACAGATTATCGGAAGTTGAATGCAATCACCATTTCTGACTCTTTCCCTTTGCCTCGTATCGACGATTGTGTTGATAATGTTGGCGCGGCAAAGTATGTGACTAAATTAGACCTGCTTAAGGGTTACTGGCAAGTTCCCTTGACTAAGAGAGCCTCCGAGATGTCAGCGTTCGTTACTCCCGATGCGTTTGTGCAGTATACGGTCATGCCGTTTGGCTTGAAGAACGCGCCGGCTACTTTTCAGAGGTTGGTAAACTCTGTTTTGAGTGGTATTCCGAATTGTTCTGCGTATTTGGATGACGTTGTTGTGTGGTCGGATGACTGGAAAACCCATTTGAAATCATTGGACTTGGTGTTTGACCGACTAGCAAATGCGAATTTAACCTTGAACTTGGCAAAATGTGAGTTTGCTCAAGCTACCATCACTTATTTGGGAAAGAGCGTTGGACAAGGACAGGTTCGGCCGATAGCAGAAAAGGTCCAGGCCATCGTTGAGTTCCCTGTCCCCTTAACGAGACGTGAATTACGACGATTTTTGGGAATGATCGGCTACTATAGAGGATTTTGTAAAAACTTCTCGACGGTAGCAGAACCCCTCACAGCGTTGTTAAGTTCATTGGTTCATTACGTTTGGTCCGACGCATGCCAGAGAGCGTTTGATAACCTCAAAGCATTGTTATGCTCTACGCCAGTACTCGCTGCTCCTGATTTTTGTAAGCCTTTTAAAATGGAAGTAGATGCCAGTGGAGTGGGTGCTGGAGCGGTGTTGATCCAAGAAGGGGAGACTGGGATAGATCATCCTGTTTGTTATTTTTCTAAGAAGTTTAATAAACACCAGCTGAACTACTCCACTATTGAGAAAGAGGCTTTGGCTTTACTTTTGGCTTTACAATTTTTTGAAGTTTATGTAGGATCCAGTTCTTTTCCTGTGGTAGTGTTTACGGACCATAATCCGTTGATATTTCTGTCCCGCATGTTTAATCAGAACCGTAGGTTAATGAGATGGTTTCTTATTATACAGGAGTTCAATTTGGATGTGCAATATAAGAAGGGTATTGACAATGTTATCGCAGATGCGCTATCTCGAGTGTGATTTGTTTTGCAAAACAGGTTTGCTCTTTTTGGGTGGGCGTGTTACGGCTCCTTGAGAAGCCTTTAGCCAAGGTTCTCATTATTAACCTGGATTTCTGGATTTCTAACACCTGGAGACGGACCAACTGCCCAATGGGAGTGCTGGTGGAGGAATACCGGAGGCGGAGCGTCGGCCTTAAGAGACTCCTGCCGGCCTGCGAGAGGGAGAGCTGCTCTTGGACCTTAACCCTGTAACATCTGTTTGGGTTATAGTGTATATCATTGAACAATGTAGGTAAACTGGGCAGGTAAGATGGGGCGCCCTGTACATTGTACAACACTGACAGAATGACATTGTTAGGTTTCACTAGGTAAGTGGGCAGGCACTACTTTTGTATGTTTGTTTTCCTTATTTTGTAGGTAAGTTTAGGTAGGAGATTTTTGGTTTGTTCTGTTAGGGGGTTTGAGGTATGTCAGGAGAGTTTTCTTACTGGTTTTGTTTAGTTCTTTTCTTGAGTGCCGCTCTTGCCCAGTTATGTTACTGAACATGCGTGTTGGTCCTTGAATAAAAGTATTTATTGGCATTGGATCAGTGGTGTCTGAAGTTTGGCCTCAATTATATACATTCACCACGTTTCATGTTGCTGTTCCTCCTGTGGCCTAGACCGGTGGTAGAAAGGAAGTTAAGAAAAAGGGGAGGGGCCGTAACACAAGCACCAGCTAAGCAGGACGTTCTCCTGGTCGTCACTGAAACTTGTTCAGTCACGAAAGATCAGGAGGTGGGAGTAAAGCGAAACTCACAAACCTGTAGGGGAGAGAGGGGAGAAACTAGCGTCAGCAGCCTGTCCCTCGAGCACACTCCTTAACTCCCCCCGCGGGAGACGGAGAGAGGGAGACGGAACAGGGTGGTGGGTGTTTGTCTGGGGGGGGGGGGGGGGGTTGCCATGGAGAGCGATGCAGTAGGCAAGTTGTCACACTGAGTAATTAGTCTCCACTGGGCGGGAAACTGGCTGGATGTTGTGACACACACCAGATTGTCCACAAGTCCACTGAGAGTCCCTGTCAGCCGCCGGTGGGTTTGTACAGGGACGAATAAGACACACGCACACACACATATACTCTTCTTCCCTTCATCTTCAGGACATTTGGCTGCCAGCCAACCAACACCACAGACAGCAGAGAAGAAGGCAAAAAAAATAGCTCAGCTTTGTAATTCCTATGCTTGGAGTTTGATTTGTTTGTTTGTTCATTCATTTGTTGGTTGGTTTGTTTGTTTGTTTGTTTTCCAGTTTGCTCTTGCTGCCAATCCAAGTTTTGATCCAGGTTTGCAGTTCCTCTGTGACCTGTAAAAAACAAAAATGGAAGAATTTAGGAGAACGTCCACTTGGCCAACTAGGTCTCCTTGACACAATGTTGTGAAGTTTGGAGGTGAAGAGAAGGCCACTCTGCGTTTCCTGCATGTGGGCGTGTCTCGGGTAATAAGGAATCAGGAGTCACGAAGGGCCTCTTCGGTCGTTGTGAGATACCGAATTGCAGGGCCTGAAATCTAGAGGCCTATGTCTGGCCCAGAAGAAGCTCTGGTACTGCTGGGTTAGCTGTCTGGCCCAAGAGAGGCTCCGGTACTGCTGGCCCAGGAGAGGCTCTGGTACTGCCGGGTTAGCTGTCTGGCCCAAGAGAGGCTCCGGTACTGCCGGGTTAGCTGTCTGGCAGCCAGTGTAATCCAGTCCTTTGATAGGTGGCTTTACTGCACTGGTAAATGACAGCTTGTGACAGAGTGCTGTGAAGTGGAAATCATTACTGTTACAGATAGAGAGAGAGAGAGAGAGAGAGAGAGAGAGAGAGAATGAAGTTTGTGGGAGACAGGAAGGGTAATGGGGTAGGGGTATGTGTGTGGGAGGGGTGGTAATATGATAAGAGCTGGAATGAGCACGACTGCAGTTTTCCAGTGGCAACGCAGCATCACAGGTCCAAGCACTTTCCCCCATTTGAAACCAGCGTGTCTTTTTGCTACTGTCTTTTGCCTTGTTGTTTCAAAAAATGGAGATGAAATATGTGTTTTACTGGCATCGCTTACGAACCACTGAACTAACACCCTGACAAGATGGCTTGACACCCCTCTAATTCAGAGCATTGATTTGCATGTGTGAGAATGTAATTAATATTGATGGGCCTTTAAACTTCACTGCCATTGTCTGATTCTTGACATTAACTCTATTACAAGTATATCAAGTACACGTGCTGGTTATGCCTCGTACTGAAATAACATCAGGAGGTTGATACTGCAAAGGATATGAATACACATGGACAGCCTGATATGAGAAGTTGTTTTGACATAATTATTGAGGTGAAAATAATTATGTATAAGCCAAGAGGTGAGAGCTGGAATTTGAAGCTTTGAATGTCAAAAGATGGCAACATTTAAACATTTAAACATTTAAACATGACAATTGTCAGGCTACTGCTGTTGGCACTGCAATGGAATAAAACAATTATTCAACTGTAATGATCGATTAATGACATTAAAGTGAGTCACAGTATATAGATATTACCATGTGGAAGCGCTGTGGTCATGTTTAGTTCCTGAGTGTGTTGATAAGTGCTGACATGCAGGCAGGCCTGGTCTTAAATCCTCACGGGTAAAAAGGAAGAAGAAATCACCTCTGAGCGCCATGGCATTGCTGGGCGTGGCAGGCTGTTCGTGTCTGTCCGTGCTGATAACCCTCTCAGGCTGAGCAGGCATCACTGGGCATCCTGAGATCACAGAGACTGACATAATTGCTGTCGTGATGACAGTCGGCCTGCGACGCCATTTGAAATGGGTGGGGCCTCTTTAATCATCCTGCTGACGAGGTGGGTTTCACAGTGTGCACCTCCCGACTTTCATCACAAAACCGAATGTGGAAACAGACACGAGTTAATGAAGCGGCCTGAGCTTGAACCCATGCCGTTTCATGACGTCAAATTGAACTACAAAGTTCAACATTTCATCCCCTTCCTGAAAATGTAAGTCTCATATTCTCAGACTGCGTTACAGGCGTCTTGTAAACCTGCGGCTCTTGGTCATTCCAACGCTCTGTTGCGGTTAGCGAACGTTGTCTTTAATGTAATAAAGAGGACATGATGGAAGACGAGAGAGGAACACACAACACCTGCGAAATCCTGACAACCACGTTCTCAGGGACACCAGGGACACTCTTAAAGGACCTCCCTTGGGAATAGGAACAGTTGTAAAACATTATAGGTTTCTCTGTTGCTGTGAGTACGTGCCATAAAAATTTGATTATGTGCAAAAGGCAAATTCTTATTTTGGTAGATTTGCAGAGTCTCAAAATGGCGAGCATAGTTGTACCTGACTGTGCGGTATAGTTTTGTATATTAATTTAATGGCGAGGTAGTGCTTAGCTGATCAGGTGCAGTACCGCCAGCCACTCGTCGCTAATAACCAGTTAAGTTCTTCCCTTTTTCTGTATCGTTTACGTGTAAATTCGTTCAGGTGTCTGCGATTAACATCCAGCCCCGTCCGTGACCAGACCACGCGGACCCTGTCTCTGCCAACTTAGAGCCGGTTAGCAGAGGGCAACATGGCAGATAATTGCAGGCCTCCCTGAGGGTCATCCCTTAACACCGTCATGTCTCATCCAGCTCGGGGCGGGTCGTGACCCTCGAGTGGGCTGTGACACTTTAGCAGAAGATGGGGTTATATTGGGTTAATCAAGTCCAATTTCTTTTAGTGCGGGGTTTATTTCCCTGGTCTGGCCTGGTGGAAGGGCTTCGTGGAGAAATCATATATCAATATGAGGGTCCTCGTGTCTCATTTCATGTGTAGGTGAACAGATGTACAAAGACACGTTTTACATTAATGCATGCCAATTGAAGGCTAGCTGTAACTAAGGCACTACCCTGTCCCATGACTAATACACAATATTGTTACAGGTCAAAGGTTAATGATATAATGATGAGATTATCCAGCATACCCTGACAGAGGCTCGCTATAAGTGACATCACCAAATTGTAAAACCTCTAATAGTTAGTCTGAGGGATGGGGTCCAGAGAACTGTTTGTTAGAAAGCTGTGAATATGCTTCCTAGGTGTGACAAGGTGGGAAAGGTATCTGACAGGCAGGGCTGTGTGTCCGTCCAATGAGAACGCTCATCCCCTCCCCCCATGATGATCTCAAGCCCCTGCAGCCTTGATGAAAACCCGCCTGCTTTGATGAGCTGTCATAAAAAGCCCTTTGCCTTTGACAGTCTGGGGAATATTATTTTTACTGAGTAATTACAGCACCAGCTGCTGAAATGTATTTACATGCCACCGAGACGGCCTCTGTCTTAGCGAAGGAAGATGGGAGGCGACACGTGGCAGCAGTCTGGGTTTGGCTTCTCCCATCAAGCTCGGGATATGCAGATGAGGATGATGTCAGTGCGCAGCGACCATTCATGATGGGGAGTGGGAGGGGGGAGTGGCGGGGCGATGTCATGTGGTGTCACCCATCTTCTGCCACTGAAAAACACCATTAGCGTAGGACCTGCCAGCCGTCCACATGCCTCCACTGAGTTTCTTTTATACACTGGTTTTACAAAAAAATAATAAATTGGGTTCTTGACTAAGGCTGTCATTATGTGTGATTCTGAGTGACATGCCGGTTCACTGAACACACTCGGTCATAAGCCATTCAGTGTAATATCCACTCTGCTGTCAATGGTGTGCATAGTATAGGTGGAACGCGTGGTAGTGGTGGCTAGAACTCATTTTCTGTGATAGAGCAGAAAAATATTGCATCGGGAAATGTCTATGAATAATTTTGGAGCTTATATATGAAGCAAGAAAGCTTTAAAATACATATACATACATATATGTATGTCATAATGTACAGTAGCAGTGATGTTGATATTTAGTTGCATGCACTATATACTGTCTAGGCCAGGGGTACTCAACTGGTGGACCGCGGTCCGGATCCGGACCCGAACGCAGTCCTGTCCGGACCCAATCTCATTCCTGTTTAACTGGATACGGACCAAAACAAAACCGTAGCATTTATTTCAGGGCTATTGAAAAAACACTCCGTCGCGAGTGTTACGTTCGCCACCCCCGCTCAACAACTTACGTTTCTTCACATGTAAAACGCCCTTTCATGGCTGAAACTGACTGCTTTCAGTCTGGGTTTGAAAGCAGAGCCTTGTTCAGAGTTCACCTGCAGCCCTGTACTGCCTCGCGAACGTTGTAATAACAGAAATAAAACGCCACACCCTTTAACCCGCGTCACAGTTCAAGGTGTCCCTGCCACTCAGTCTGGTCAGGTGGATGATGATGAGAATGTGACATTTCTACACATAAGAGGATGAAACCCCATTATCTCAGAGTACCTTTCAAATATATTCTATAATTGTACAGTGTCCTTTGGCATCATTTTCACTTGTTACTAAAAGGGAGTCAAATGGGTTAAATGCCACAAACCCGAATATCCTGTCATTCCCCCACCGTCCTATATTAATACCTTATTGAAGATATGAATTAAATATTCAGTGGGAATATATGCACATATCTATATGGGAAATATGCACATATCTATATCTATATCTAGAGAGACACACACTGATGCTAGTTTTACAGGCAGATATGCTTGACCTTTGACATTTCCAGTACTCTGTGTTACAATAGTCCACATGCACATCAGTGACCCTGATACCAGTTCTTTCTTGGCCAAACTTGGTAGATAATAACCGCTGCGTACTCTGAGCGCTCCACAACACCTGCTGTGTTGGAGATGTTCTGACCCAGTCGTCTAGCTGCCACAGCTTGGCCCTTGGTCACTTTCCCACTATTCCTGCTTCAAACACATCAACTTCAAAAACCAACCGTGCACTGACTGTTCCTATCTAATGTATCCCACCCCTTGACACTAATGTAATAAAACATATATATATATAACCGGAATTGTCTTAGAAGAATTGGATTTATTCTCAAATTCGCCTTTTTGAATTTGCAAAAAAAATAAAAAAATCTCGAGAAAGAGATGGTTCAGCATGACATTGACATCAAAGCTTTACCAAGGCAACATGTACAGAGCGGATGAAGCAAAGCCCCAATCTCATAACACAAGCTAGGCGGAATCTCTTGGACAAGAAAAAAGAACAAAAACAGGCTAAGCTAAAAATCAAAAGAAGAAGCTTCTAAGACCATGGAAGCACTTTTAAAAACACATTAATAATAATAATAAAAAAAAAAAACAGAGACCACCCTGATAAATAGCTTTGCTGCTTTTAGCATATTTTTGCATGATTTATTTTTTCATAGATGAAAAAGTCTATGAATGGACAGTCAACTGGTCAGTCTTCTGTATGGACAGTGTTGGAGACCTGACCACAATGGCCCGCAGAGCATCTCAGCCCAAACCCATGGGCATTACGTTGGGAAGGTCCATTCTGCAGAATTTACTGTTTACCAACTGCTTTGAGTCTTGCAGCTTTTGTTCATGTAAGACCACATGTTGTATGAAACATTATGACAGCCATTATTTCAAACTTGAGTCATTAAGTACATTTCTTAAAATGAGAATTTGTTTAAGTGGCCTTATTCTTTAAATAAGAAGAATAATCTTATTCAACCAAACCATAGTCATACTGTCACGTTGAGGACCCCGGCCCCTCCCTTTTGGGCGTGTGTAAACGTTGTCCACGTGCTTTGTCTGCGTCAGTGGATATACGTGGTTGGGGGTTTTTGTCGTGTGATTTATAAGTTTCACCTGTGAATCGTCTCGTGATCACGTGTGGCTAATGTGTCTTGCCTATTTAATGTGCGCTCGCGCAGTGTCCTGTGCTCGTCGTTGTCTAAGTCTGCACGTTGTGTGACTCGTGTGTGTTTCTCGTGTGCTATTGCGCAATACCTGTGTGCATTAAAAAGTGACGTCTGTCTACAAAATCGAGGATTCTGTGTCTCGTCCTTGGCTTAGCCCGAACGTCACACATACTCTGTAATTGGTAAATAAAGCTCAAGATGAGCTGAAATATCTTATTTAGAAAAAGTTAGACAAATGTTCTTAGAATGAGCTCAATTTTCTTGTACAAAACTTGCTTGTTAAGAATATTTTTTTCTTTTTAGACAAAAATAAGAAATAATGTCCATAAAGTTGTTACAGGGTTGAGGTCAGGGCTCTGGGGGCACTGGGCATCCTCTGCACTAAACCTGAACTTTCCATACGATGCCTTAATGGACGTCACATTGTCCACAGAGCCAAAGTCATCCTGAATCAATAAGGGGTATACCCTAAACTGTTACTACAAACGTTAAAGCATATAATTGCTTAAAATATATGTTGTATGCTGTGGCATTAACATCACTGTTCTCTGTACCTAAGGGGCCCAACACCGAAAACAGTTCCACATCATTATTCCTCCTCCTGCACTCTTGACACTGCTGCATTCTGGTAGGTGGTATTCTCCCGGTATCTACTACACCCAGAATTGTCCATCAGACTGCCAGGTAGAGAGATGTGATCCATCAGTCTGGAGAACACGTTTCCCACTGCTCCAGAGTCCAACGACGCTGCGCTTTACGCCACTCCAGACGACGCTTGGCATCACGAGCGGTGATCTTAGGCTTGTGTGAACCTGCTCGGCCGTGGAAGCCTGGTTTCTGAAGCTCTCTACACACAGCACATCCTACTGATGCTGCTTCTACAGGCACAGTGGAGCTCTGTACCAAGTTGTGCAGTGGAGGACAGGTGATGTTTGCGTGATGCGTGCACCTGGCTCCCTTGCTCTGTGAGCTTGCGTGGTCTACCTCTTCATGGATGAGCTATATATGGATATATATACTCATACATAAATATAACAGCTGCTTCGCTGTTTTTGCGAGAACTTTGACAGAGGATCAGTTGCTCCATGCTTACGACGTTGTGTGGAGCTCACTAATACCCTCGCTGGCTGTAAGAGGAGCAGTCATGGATGTGTGATGGGGGACCAGCCTGGGGAGAGCGCAGTGCAGGTGGGGAAGGAGGTGGGGATGGAGGTTCTGTTGTCAACATCCGCCGTGGCTTCTGCTTCTCCTCCACCGCCTCCTGCCTGCTGAGAGGTGCTCGTGGCTGCTGGGAACATCTCGGCACACCTGAGATGTTTCGGTGCTGACTAGGCTCCTCCACACTCCTGCTGATGGTCCTCCTACGGCTCATAGAAAAGACTGAAACAGCTTAGTGTGGAGCTCACCGAGGCCCGTCGTGATGGTGCAGAGAAGCTGCTCTAAACAAATTCCTATCCATAGAGCCTGCAACCTGGGTAAAAATGAATATTACAGTTATTATTAAAATTATTATTTGAAGCCACATCAGCTCTTTATACTTGGTGCCTTTTTGAAAAAGAGTTGATGTTATTGCAGCTGAAAATAGTTACATTAACTTAATAGAGCACATTGACAACACAAATCTATGAAACACCATGTTTTTCAAAACATTTACACACCATTGATTTAAACATCTCTTCCTTTGCTGTACATGATTTGTTACAAAACATTACAGAATAAAACCGTCTTGGTCTCAAATGCTAAAGCGTCAGCAGGGCTCTGGTGGAAAGGTACAACCAGCACAGCCTAGCCCAGCACAGCCTAACCCAACACAGCCTAACTCAGCACAGCCTAGCCCAGCACAGCCTAACCCAACACAGCCTAACTCAGCACAGCCTACCCCAACACAGTGGCTGCTCTCCTGAATGTGGAAGTATTTGTAGAGTGTTGGCTTTGCAGAGACAAATACACAATCTCCAACTCATTCAATACGCATGTGATCAGCATCGCAGTTTGATTCCCAGAATTCAGAGATACTCCTGAAAAAATGTAATCAGACCTTCAAAAGAAAATATTTAATTAGTATTTGATCCAAATGATCACTGTACCACTGAGGCGGTCCATGAAATGGTCCATGTTTGACAAATTAATGTGTTTCAAATAGCATTTCAGAGGTTCAGTCAAATTCAAATAGAATTGCAGTCTTTTTTTTTTGAGGCAATACCCATACATAAACATACTGTATAACACATTGTTAAAAACAGTAGACTTCTGTAGCTATTTCATAAGGATTTATCCAAAGTTTTTGTTATTGTGGTCAGCAGGGTCAAGACTTCATTTTCTCTGGAAGTTTTTAGTTTGTCAGATCCTATATTTTGCAGAACCTATATCGGCTTACGCCGAGGTCTCATTTGTCCTGTATTTGTCATGATGCACAAGTTAAATATGGTGACCAAAAAAAAACCAAAAAGGTTTTTACAGCATAAGCTAGTGAACCAGAACATAAGACATTTGAGAAGAAGATTAATTCAGATTATGTATATATTCTTGTACAATTATTTTGCCAAATAGCTTTATTTGGAATCATCACATGGCACACACATAGCATCCTTTAGATTGGTGCTGTAAAGTGTGGCTGAAAAACTCTTTTGCATGTTTAAGAGAAAGGACATCAACAACTCTGTATTGAGAGCTCTAATCAGGAATATTTCATGGCAAATTACCTGTAAATTGATCAGTGCCAACTTACTTAGGATGTAGTCATCGTTAACCTCTTGTCGTGTTCGGGTCAAATCTGACCGATTTACAACTTAAACCACTCATAAATATTGTGTTTTACATCTGATTGCTGCAAGGCCTTATGCCATCCTCCACACTATACACTGGAACATATAAAAGTGATGATAATCTTTTTTATTGAATTTTGAGTGTTTTAAACCAACGTTTTACATCTGTGTTGTTGCCGGTCAAGCGTGACCGTCACAGGAAATGAATGGGTATTCAGAATATATTCATCTATCAGACAGAAAACATCCCCATACACACTCACACACATACACCTACACACACCTAAACACACCTACACACACAGACACACACCTACACACCTACACACACATACACACACACACACACAGACACACCTACACACACACCTACACACACACACACCTACACACAGACACACACACACCTACATACACACACACACAGACAGACACACACACCTACACACACACAGACACTCACTCACTCGCTCACACACACACACCTACACACACAGACACACCTACACACAGACACAGACATACACACGTTATGCCTATGTTTGCAATGCCCACTCTGACCTGAGTGTGACATGCCACTCATGTGCATGAATTCACATGTGCTCGTGCACACACACACCTATACACACACCTACACACACACACACACACACCTAAACACACACAGACACACCTACACACACAGACACACAAACACACACACACACCTAAACACACACAGACACACCTACACACACAGACACACACACACAGACACACCTACACACACACCTACACACAGACACATACACACGTTATGCCTATGTTTGCAAGGCCCACTCTGATCTGAGTGTGACATGCAACTCATGTGCATGAATTCACATGCGCGCGTGCACACACACACACACACACACATACACACACACACACCAATAAATTTGGTGGTGAAAATTTTTTTTTGTGTTAAAACAGACCGGTCTTTGGAGACCGGAAACACTACAGGTAGAAGACGTGAGGTCAACAAAACCGAATATATTCTGAATACCCATTCATTTCCTGTGACGGTCACGCTTGACCGGCAACAACACAGATGTAAAACGTTGGTTTAAAACACTCAAAATTCAATAAAAAAGATTATCATTATAATTTATATGTTCCAGTGCATAGTGTGGAGGATGGCATAAGGCCTTGCAGCCCTTCTGAGAAACGCCTGGAAAAAAACAGGGCATTTCTATCATTCCACAATTCTACCATTTTGAAAAGCATCATCTTTAACTTACTAACACAACTACTGATCTTATGTGGCGGGTATCATCAAAAGCTTTCATTTAATTTTGTTGTCATAGAAGTTGTCTTGATGTGGTAAGTTATAGATAGTTATAATAGGTTTAATACAACTTTCCCAGCATTGTGTCAATTCATTCCAAATTCAAGCTGATGTGAGACATCTAGTTTCTTTTGGACTTTCAGTTCTTGGTGTCTGTATCTCCTCTAGAAATCTGAGTGTGCTCCCTATGGCAGTCTGTGTGCATTTGTCCTTCTTGTGCCGTGCAATCAGACCAACTTGGCTGACTTCTTGGTTCACTTTTGGTGCAAAGAATAAATCACTTACTACTGCCTACCACTTCTACCCTTACATCAAATGATCCTCTACCACAAATGCCATTTTCTGAATGGACTCAAATGCTCTTTAAGGTAATGTCCTTTAGGGTAATGTCCCTTAGGGTAATGTCTTTTAGGGTAATGTCCTTTAAGGTAATGTCCTTTAGGGTAATGTCCCTTGGGGTGGATATTTTAAATTGGCGGTGATCGTCTGAGCGGAAACAAGGCAGTGTAAAGAGCTGTGTGTGTGTATGAAGCTCTGACACCTAGCCAGACCGGCGGGTCGTGGACTTGGGTGGTGCAGATCTGGGTAGGGCAGATCCCAGACCTAGCCAGACCAGCGGGTGGTGCAGATCTTGGTGGTGCAGATCTGGGTGGGGCAGGTCTGCCTGACTCTCAGTGCTTCCCAAGGAACACATTTTCATCTTTTCATACAAGATGCATGTTGTGGTTTAAACGACTCGGACCATGACCACTGGAGTGGAAATTCACTAATCACAATGAAGTTGTTGCAGGGGATTTAGTGCATGAATTTAGATAAAAACTATTTTCCCCCTGGGCTTAAATTTCTTCACTACACTTGTAGTATGTATACATGCCTTCACAAACACACTTCATTATATAATTAACTACTTTGTTCTGATTTAGCAAACCTGGTGTGTATTTGCATTGCCATCTCTGACCACATGTGATATGCTATCCTGTGTAACTATTTTTAAATGATGTAGTTTTTCCATAAAGCTATTCGATGCGTAAACTTTTAAAAGACATTTTGCTAGCGAAATAAAGGGGACAGACGTTTAGGAACCACACAGGTAAATAAATGGATTGTTCAGGATCACAGGTGGATAGTTCGGTTTCAGAAAGTAAAATACCTGTTCCAGCTACTTGGATTTGCTAATTAGTTCAAGCCACTGTGCAGAACTGATTAGTGTGATTATGTGCTGACAGAAAACCATGGCCTGACTTTTTACTTTTTGAGCTAGAACTTATACCTCTGTCTGGGACTCGTGTGCAAAACTAATCTGGTTAGCAGTATTAATGCGTGCTTGATGATATTTGACCTTCTGTCAGAAACTCTGCAACCTTGAAGAAACAAACTTCAGGTGCTGAAACTAAGTATGGCTTGATGTTGGCATCACTTAGTACAGGCTGCCACCACCACCATGCATCTAAACAGACGCGGTATCGAGTCTCATTTCTGATTGTGTTTAGCTCCAGAAACATGACAAAGAAGATGAAGACGTTCCCTCCAAATGGAGATGTGAGGAGGAGATGGCAAACGAGGCGTCTGACCTGAGGCTCCTCTTATCATAGCTTCTGCTGGTAAACACATTTCTAATGTACAAAATAAAGAGCTGTCCTTAGAAAAGATTTGAAAATCTTATAAAATGATTGTATGTATAATCAGACTTGCATATAACCATGCTGCTAATAATTTTAATGTTATTATATAGTATGTAACTGTCAAATTGAATAAACATTTCTCTTCCACCAAGGTATCATCTGTCGCTGAGGAAGATCTAGAGTGATTTAACACGAAGAGATTTTTTTTGTGCTATTTTATTCTCTTTTGCGATTTCATTGTGCATTGACACTCTACAAATCAGTCAAAGCATGTTTTCTTTGAAGTATAAAATAAAAATATTTTATACCTTGCTTGTCAATCACAAATGTTATGACTGACCTACATGTTTTTTTCAGTTTCATTTTAACAAGAAGTAGCCGCCATTGTCCTATTGACCACAATGGAAAAAAAAATACTTTTTTTCTGTTTGTTTGATGTTTTGCCCTTCAGCTCTCAATCTCTGTAAAATTGTGTAAAAACCCCATAAAACCTCCATACCTCACCGCCTTTAATGTATTCATTTCTCCCAAAACTCCATCAAGGTTTTATGGAAATTGGCACCTTTAAGTGCCACATTTATTGTAAAGCCTAGTATTTCAATATGCCTGATATGCAGTGCAAATATGACTCTTACATTTGTTATTCATGAGTGTCCTGAGCTACATTTCATTATTCATCCAGTAATCCCATTGGCACCATGTAAATCACTGAAATACCCACACTGGAATTGTCCTTATTCCCTTTAGTAGTCGTGTCATCCCGTCAGTGGGGAAAGGCAGCAAAATAAGATTTCAAATTCAACGTGCTTTCTAAAAGGGCATTCATCTGTTTGTACTTGGACAACCATCTGTTACACGATTGCTGTTCGATTCAAATAAGGTTTACCTTAGGACAGCACAGCTAAAGTGATAGAAACAGATTGCAGTCTTTCATAATCCATGCCCCGAGATGGTCTAGCACTCTACCAGTCTAACACTAGACGTTTAGTACACAAAGTATATGAGTATATGTATTGTGACTGAAGCTATGGCCTTCCAAATTTATTAAGTGTTGACAAATGAAATGGAAGGCCAAAGCTCTATCATTATTAAAAAGTGTCATTTGCTTATAAATAATCTTATAGTATATATTGCGACATATTGTAAGTTACCCCAGACCCACAGACTCACACTGGAAACCATTAGGACTTGTATTATTTTGTCAATGTGAAAATAAAAGAATCTTGACTTGCCTCTAACTCATCCGGAAAAGGAAATATAATTCTGACAGACTAACGCCTACAAGGCCATTGCCTTTCGCAGTAATCAAGTTGTAAAAAGGGGTCCCATGAATTTTAAACAACGTTATTGTCCATGAGGGGTTCCTTTAAAGCAACGTCCTAAGGAGTTCGGTGGGGGAAGGAATCAATCACCGGCAGCCCAGCAGAGATGAAAATCCACCCTTCGTTAAACGAGCAGCAAGGCCTCTGCTCTCATCAGGAATTCATGACGGAAGTGACTGGTAGGATCAAGTCCAGCATCCCCATTAGGACACCTTGTGCACTTCATCTGAGCTCCGGCACCATCGCTGGCCTTGGCATGGAGTGATTACTTTGTACCTATTATTTTGTACCTGCAAAATACATGTCACATCCTTAAAGCACACTGACTATAATTAGCTGTTTGAAATGAATTGTTTGTGCATTGCTTATGGCATGAAATTTCGATTAAAAAATGCCTATGTGGATAGTAATGACAGCATGTTTCGGAAATGACATTATTTATAGGTGACCACACTAATTATCTCTTGGTGTAGCTGCAAGTCACACGTCTCCAACGATGTCACAATATACAGTGCCGCTGTCACATTTTGACTACCCAGCCATGAGGCGCAAGTGTATGAGTCACGCAGGTTTACTTAGAAATAAAGTGAAGATATGAACAACAATGCAAAGAAGTCCTCTTGAACAAGGAGGAGTGAGCCAGACTTTCACCTGCTCCCTGCAAACACAAGGGCACTGTTCTAGCGCCCTGCCCCCTAGAGGGCGGAGTCAGTGACGCCCTGCTCGTGGGGCCGGTTGCCTTGGTCACACCGGACTACCCGACGAACCCTATCTGGGATCTGCTCAGGGTACTGTAACTGTAACTTCCCCATGCTTGTAGCTCTGAAGTCTGATTATCGATTGCGCTACACACATGCTCTGATGGAGGACTCAGCCAGCCAGTGCTATTTATGAGTCAGAAGCTACCACTGCACCAACAATAGTGTGAGAACTAGGACGAGAAAGGCTCGGAAACAAAAACCGATGAGATATCATCTACTCCTGTTTTAAAATCATGGCAGCAGTGCAGACAGAACTGGTCACTGGAGGAGCGAAAGAGCTCAGCTAAATTTCTGGGGATTATAAAAATGTACCAATTTACTAAAAGACTCCAGATTGGGGTCATTTTGTTCACATGCTCACCTAGAGCCTCTGGGGTTTTTTTGAACAATTTGTCCAACTAATCTATTAAAGGCCTTCACACAAAAGAAATGTTTTTTATTCTTGAGAGATATCTCATTTGTACTATTCCTGAAAATTGGTGCGAGGACATTTCCTGGTTTATGTATTAATGTTAATTAGCCAAGGTTTCTGTTGTTGCTACAATTTGAGCATTACAAATATCAACTGTAGTAAAAACGGCATTTAGATCAGTATCTCACCAGTTATTGCTCTTTGGATTTTGGTAGACCACACTTGCCCTACTCTGGTTTTTACATGTTGCCACGGGAACAACGGCAGTTGAATCACGTCTTCCGCTCATCCGTGTTTCAAAAGCATCATTCCTGTCTTATCAGCAGTCACCACGGCGA
Source organism: Brachyhypopomus gauderio (assembly GCF_052324685.1). Classification (NCBI taxonomy): domain Eukaryota; kingdom Metazoa; phylum Chordata; class Actinopteri; order Gymnotiformes; family Hypopomidae; genus Brachyhypopomus; species Brachyhypopomus gauderio. Next base: position 359,271 of record NW_027506887.1, read on the forward strand.
TACCGGCTCACACCCGGGTACGTGCCCAGCTGGTGCTGCTCGAACCCTCCATGGGGAGCAGATCCCACGGGCCGTTCGGCTGCATTACCGATATCGTTTGGCGTAATGGACTCCGAGCAGGGAGACATTTCCCAGCTAAGTTAAATGGACGTGCTGCCCATCATTTCTGCTCAGGGAGGAACGGTGAGCCGGAGGGCTAATGTTCCTCTCTTCCTGCCCTCTGTCTTTTAATCATTAACACTGCCATTTTGGGGATGGGAGTATAATGGCTGCTGGTGCCCAGGGTAGATGGCTTGGGGAGTGGGGCTTCCATTAATGGTGGTTTTTAAACAAGCGGCCATCTCGTCGGTTAAAAGGACACATGGTGCTTGCGGGATAATGGCGGAGCTCTTAGCATGGATGGATTTAGTCCGGGACGTAGTAGTGGTGGGGGAGAGCTACATAAATGCATCATTCAGTCGGCACTGTGCTCCGAAGGCTTCTTTTGGTTATGTAAGAAAGAATTAAAACACTTTCACTATAATGGATTCATAACATGGAAAAATTGCATGCTTTCGAAAATTGGAATGTCTTGACATGGATAATTTGCCATTTTATTTGAAACACTTTTCTCCATAGGTGATCATCTGGAGGATCGTTTGGACAGTTCCAGTGGCTGAAGGTGTTTTCATCCAGCCACTCAGCGTAACGGCTGATTATAATCTTGATTGTTCGCATGAGCTTAATGGTGAAGCTGGAATGAGTTGGGCTTGGAATAGTAACCTGAAAAGTCTGCAGTGTTCCTCATCCTCGTATGACTCCCATTACTCTCCATTAGACGAATATCATCAATAATCGTAAAAAAATAAATGGCAGTATTAAATAAAAACATGAGTGTATCCAGAAAGGCCCGATAGGTCCTTAATGTCAGACGGTATTTAATGCTCATAGCCATCACAGTAGCTGTGCGTGCAGTGGCTGCCCACGGGGTCTCGAGGGGAATGAAAGACACAGGAGGAGCAGCGATGCTGCGTCATCGTATGCTCGTCCTCCAGCAGGATCCTCATCAGCGGCCGGCCTGCTGGCCCACGGCTCAGCTCCTACACGCCGAGCGTCTCGGGTTAATTAAAAGTGTGCGGCGCGTCGAGGAGACGGCGAATCCAAGGAAGCCCGCGCGTCGAAACGATAGTCGTCCGTCACAGACAAGAGTCCTGCCCAGTACTGGGCCCCAGAACAGCCGGTGTCAATCATATGTCACGCCAGCGCCTCTTAGCTGCGTGCTGCGTTCACTTGGCTACAGTATGTAGCCAGACAGTTCTGTGTAAAGCAGGCAGGGTTTAAACTGCCTCACATCTGTCGGGGGTGAGCAGGACTTGTGACAAGCAGCAATCCACCCGGGAGCTGCCTAGGACTTCAACTGTCCCCTTCAGAGACAGAAAAATAATTGGGGTGTCACTTCCTGTTTCCTCCCCCTCACCCCCCATGCACCTTCTTTAGTTGCACAAATCAGTAGGACTGTTTAAATACCTCTGTGTCTATATCTGATGTTTCATTTCATTAAATTATGTTAGTGTCTAATAGCTAATGTCTACATGCTTGTGGCTGTTTGAAGAGTACAGACACTAGGCCTGTGGTGTGTGTGTTTGCGTGTGTTAATGTGAATGGGTGGGTGTGTGAGCTGGTGTGTGTTGACAGTGTGGCTGGATGGGTTGGTGTGTTGATAGTGTGTAACATGCCAGTCTAACTGAAGTGGCAGCTTCGGCTTTTCAGGCTGAGCCACAGCCAGTAGACTGCAGAGGTCTCCAGGGATGAGCTTTCATTTCAAACCTCCACCCAGTTCTCCATCTCTCTCTCCATCTCTCACCCGCTCCAGCACACTCTTTCACTCTCACTTGCTTTTGCTCTCTTCTCTCTCTCTCTCCCCCTTTCCCTCTCTCTCTCTCTCTCTCTCTCTCTCTCTCTCTCTCTCTCTCTCTCCCTTTCCCTCTCTCTCCCTCTCTCTTTCTCCACATCTCCATGGCCCTGGTAAAACTGCTCTACCCACAGTTGCCTGTAAACCTGCAGGGCATTTTAAATAGAGCTTTGATCTCCGACTGCACACGCACGCTGGGATGACGGCAGGGGGTGGGGCCAGTCTAGCAGCACGTCTCGAGGTGCTCTAATGAACAAAGTGCCACTGAGAAACCACCACCCCCCCCTCAAATCGGTCTGTTCAGCAACATATAGTGGGGGGGGGGGCAGGTGAGATGCTCCCCACGCCCGTCCACCTCATGCTCATCCTCCCTGTGCTCTCCGGACCGCCGAGCACTCTGAAGTCGACCAGGAGCTGCTTTGTGAGACTTTGACATTTGAGCATCCAGCACTGAATTCCTGAAAGAGTGGCTCCGGTCTGTAGGTGAGTGGTCACGTGACCCAAGGAGCGCTGTATTCCAGCGCTCCAAGGCAGCGAGCATGGAGAAACATCATAAACACACGTAAACTGCTCAAACCCATAAATGACGCTTCTCCAGGCCGTTATGCCATAAAATAACCTGGGCTGTTACTGACTGTAGCACTTTTCTCTGTTTTAGGTAATTCATTTTACTAGGCACTTTTGGCACCATGTACTCCTGTACATCTTCCAATTGGGAAGAGCTTTCCTTTTAAAGTGGAGGTCCTTTATCTCCATGCCACGTTTCCAAATCCTTTTATCTCGGGAGAAGTGTGGAGGCTTGCCACGGCTCGGAAGGGTCACGGCTCAGAGGGGTCACAGCTCTGAGGGGTCGCGGCTCGGAGGGGTCACAGCTCTGAGGGGTCACGGCTCAGAGGGGTGGTTGCTCGGAGGGGTCACGGCAGGCCTCTGTCTGTGCCACTCAGTTCCCCTCTTTTGCATGCAATAATTTAAAAATGAGCAAAAGGTCACTGGTGAAATGAGGTCGGCTTCAGCGTGGCAGGAATTGGAACGGGAAAGAAAAAAAACAGGAATTATTCATTCAGTGCAGGAGGAGAAAGGGGTGGGGGGAGGGAGAGGAGGGGGCGTGGCCCAATGGGGGCAGACCAAGTGATCCAAAGATTGATTCCGCAGTACCATGTGCTAGCTTTCCCTACTGTAATCTGTACTATGCGATAATTCACCTGAGCATTTCTTGCTATGTGGTGCGCATCCCACACCGAGTTGGGAGCGGCGGAGAGCTCATACCAGGACCTGGACCTCCTGCACCAACGCCCACGAGGCCTCAGAAGAAGAGAACCCACTTCCAGCGCAACATCATTATCTGTGATTTGGCTTGAGACCACCCCGTATCTTTCTCTCTCTCTCTCTCTCTCTCTCTCTCTCTCTCTCTCTCTCTCTCTCTCTCTCTCTCTCTCTCTCTCTCTCTCTCTCTCTCTCTCTCTCTCTCTCTCTCTCCCCATCTTGAACCATGTGTACGCAAACGCGAGTAATCTTTTCACTCCCCCATGCATGTAGGGAGAGAAAGAATACGATTTGGGCCGGGCCGGAGCCGCCGGGTCGTTTATCACAGGACCGCTTCGCCGCCGTCGGGCTTCGGCGCAGATGGCTGACTATTTCCAGTTTGTTCCACTTGAGGCCGCCATGTACGGCTCTCCCGGAGAGAGACGGGGGAGGGGGTTATGGTTCAGCATGGGCAGGCCAGCCAGAGCGGGCCGAGCTCGTTTATTTCCCCTAAACGGGAGGAGGGGCGTGGGCACGGCACCAGCAGGCCCCCGCTGCTTGTCTTGGTCCAGTGAAGTTCGCTCGTGTTGAGCTGCACACTTCTTCTCCATTACTCAGCTCCTGCCAGACGTACCACGCATAAATTCAAAATCTCTCACGAGTTGAAAACTACTGCGGGTCATGAGGGATATTTGCTCATACATCAAACAGATTTATCCATCGGTAATGTACAGCGTAGGAGAAATGTGGATATTTTGCACTAGAGGTCCCTCTCCCTGAGCCACCATTACAAATGGGGTAAGCATTGACCGGCAGGTGAGTCTATAGATTATTAATGACTTATGTATTTTCTTATTGACTTATGTTTGTTTAACATTTGTCTGCGCGAGTGTCCTGCACGCGAGCACATGTTCACCTTGAAAAGCTCGTGGCTGCTCGCAGACCTGCAGGGCAGAAAATGAATGTTTCAACTTGCGCTTGACCTGAGAACCACCGAGCAGCACCGCAAATCAACATCTCGCGCGGCGAGCGCCGGCTTGAAGAGGGGTTCTGAAAATTATGTCCAGGTAAACGTGGGATGCCACTGTGTTAAATTTATTTTATTCCCGAAAACCATCGTGCAGTGTGATACTGTGTTTATTTTTGTGTGTGTTTGTCCTGGAGGTGGAGCTGAAATTCTGAGGGTTGGAGCAGTTGAGATTGTGGACGTGGTGCTCAGAGATGTTTCCCGCGACTGCTCAAGGCATAAAGTACAACTCAGCAGTACCAACTAACCAACCCCTCTGGCAAGCACGAAAACGGTACGTGCTACAGGTCCCTACTGTTAGATTGACACCAAGAGTAGCAAGAACATTAACAATAAAGCGAAAGCAGAGATATCACTTAGTTTTTTTTTGTACATCAACAAAGCCTCATTGGGCCTTCATTACAAACACCTGTTACGCATGAAGTATTACACTGTGAACAGCCTCTGTTATGTTTGTTGGCATAGATGAAGGATTTGAGCCATGCACCACTATTGGTTAAGACTGGACGATGTAACTAGTGCCATGTAGAGATGATGGTTGCTCCAGAGCCCAGACACTGCACTGTATTCCATGGCATGGTAAAACGTAAACACTGCCTTGAACCTTCCTGCAATTACTAATCTTCAAGAAACACAGATCATAAGAGGGTGTTTGTGGAATGTATGAAAACGCTTTGAAGCAGAAATGCATCTTGTCTTTTTCCGGGATCACGTCGTGGTTTTGTAAAAGTAATTGCGCTACAGCGGTAATGTAATTAGGAGTGCTGTGTGCATGGCGCTGGTTTCATTCCGCGCTCACCTGTAACGTCGGGCCTTATTACCTGTGAGAGATGCTCACCGAGAGGATGCAGCGAAGCCCCTGTTCAGGAGAAGCCGCCAAAATAAAAACGCTAACATCCACATTTCCCTGACGGCGCCTTGGCAATAAAAGGCGAGAGCTGATTTTCATTCAGATAGAAGGCTGGCGGTATTGCCCTGCTCTCCTCCGCGTGGCCACGGCGTCGGGGCGGTGGCTGATCTTCTGATGGGTGAGGGGATTCTGAGCTGCTTCCTCGGCTGGCCAGAGACGACTCGGCGCATCGCATTATCGTGTTATTCCCCCGCCGGCGCTCTGTCACTTGATTTCGGTGGAAATGAGAGTTAGGAAAAAGGATTTTCAGATACATCCCACACCGAGGCTCTGGAGGATAAAAGCACAACAGTTCAAGGCTTTGCATTTTTTTATTTGTACTTAAAGTGTAATGTGAAGGATACCCTTGCACGTCTTTGCACATGTCCAGGTAGAACCAGGCTTTCATGAGCATTCAGGGCCAGGCCTGAAACATGGGTAATAGATTATCTACCCATCATCACCTATGGAATTAGGCATGAACTACAGTATGTTCTGCAGTCCCCATCTTTCATTAATAATCACTTAGTTTCCCAGCCCAAGACAAAGGCATTCACCTTGCTGAAACGCTATTGCGCTGTGTCGAGGGACTCCAGCTGAACTCCAATCAGATGAAGTACACACACACACACACACACACACACACACACACACACACACACACACACACACACACACACACACACACTCACACACGTGCACGAACCTGGCAGCTTTGAGATTTTCCCACCAAGATCCTGACTTATTGATTTCAGCCATGCCTTGCATCCAAGCCCAGTTGTGCAGAGTGCATTAGCATGTAGCATGGATGCCAGGTGGCACACCCACTCTGGGAGGCGGGGTCAAGGGCTGGTCCTTCCATAGCAGGATGAAGGACTTCATCAATTTTAATAGAGGTTGGTTATATCTGCTGGATTGCCTGTGACTCATGTGAAGAACTGATGACCACATCAGTGTAGTGTATGCTCTCCTTTCCTCATGGCCCACCATACATTACAATATCGGCTACATTCACATTACCTGAAGCGATTCAAATCCGGGAGTCCATGTGTCTTTTAGCGTGTGTGCCGTCATCACCGTCACCGGCAGTGCAGCAACATGACAACGGAGGGGAACAACACCGGTGACAACAGTAGCCGCGGAAACGGCTAAAGCTCACCATCTGTCTGTTCTTCACCTTCTTTGACCTGATAATATACAGCTGATGAACTGTTTGCCATCTACCAGAGCAAAATGCAACACACACAAGCTTCTAGCATGTTTTAATTCCACGATTTGTCTCACAAATAATGTTTATGTTGTTGCCTAAGCAGGTGACTCATGCAGAATTGTGTTATTGTGTGCATGACTGCCATTTCTGAGGACAGATCTGTTCACATTATAGACAGGTTCCAGGCTCTTGCCATTTATTAATGTCAAACCTCAAAGATTTGAGCAAAAAATCAGAATAGACCAATATAGCTTATAATTTGAACATTACCATAGTTGACTACTATCAATATGTCAACATTAAAACTTATTGCAAAGATCATATGTTTGAAGATATTAATGACCATTTAACTTTTAGTCTACTAATGATAAAACACACACGGCCGAACATTCTTCTTCCTTGAAGTGCTGCCTCATTGTTTTTGAGGCAAAATGGGACGCAATCCATCTCCGTCTCTGGTGTGGTTTAGGAGCGATGCCGTCTTCCAGCAGTCTGCACCGCGAGGATCAATCTGGTGTTGCATAAAGGTCATTTGATCCTTTTTAAACAAATGGAAAACTCTGATTAATAATTCAACCATGCATCGATTTGGCTTGACCTTTGCGTCACCAACCAGGTCAATTATCTTGTGGGGGGGGGGGGATGCAAATGAAGGGGGCTTCCAACATTCCATTAATGTTCCACTGGGCACATTCATCATGGTTATGTGTGTGTGGGAGAAGGGGACGAGCACCATCGCCAGGACGCTTGTCCCCCGCCCCACACCAACAGCTCACTGTTTACTTAGGTGGCTCTAGTAATGCCCAGCCATGGGGTAATTATAAGCACGGGGGTTGTGGCCGCGACCGTTCTGCCTCTGCGTCCGAGATGAGATGGGGGGGGGGGGGGGAGCTGTCAGGAGAATTGCGGGCTGGAACAGCAGGGGGGCAGGGACAGACGCTCCTGCCTGGGAAACACAGCCCAATGTGGACGGGGTTCAGGGGCCATCATCAGTTCTCTGGAGTTGAACAAACAAACAGTGTGTACTGTATGAGCAGCTGTCGGCAGAGATAAGCTCTCTCTTTTATCTCCCGCTCTGTTTTCTCCCGCTTGTAAGCGTAGGGGCTTCTTTTGTCTGTTACAGTTTGTCAGAAAAGGCAATCTTGTTTCAACTGAAGAAAGGCTACCAGAGAAGGCTATGTATCAAAGAACCTGAAGATAGGAGATGGAGCTCACAACGATGGAGCTCACAGCGATGGAGCTTATAGAGATGGAGCTCATAGAGATGGAGCTCATAGAGATGGAGCTCATAGAGATGGAGCTCACAGAGATGGAGCTCACAGAGATGGAGCTTATAGAGATGGAGCTCATAGAGATGGAGCTCACAGAGATGGAGCTCACAGAGATGGAGCTCATAGATATGGGGTTCACAGAGATGGAGCTCATAGAGATGGAGCTCATAGAGATGGAGCTCATAGAGATGGAGCTCACAGAGATGTAGCTCACAGAGATGGAGCTCATAGAGATGGAGTTCATAAAGATGGAACTCACAGAGATGGAGCTCATAGATATAGAGCTTGTAGAGATGGAGCTCAGAGATGTAGCTCACAGATATGGGGTTCACAGAGATGGAGCTCACAGAGATGGAGCTCACAGAGATGGAGCTCATAAAGATGGAGCTCATAAAGATGGAGCTCATAGAGATGGAGCTCACAGAGATGGAACTCATAGAGATGGAGCTCTCAGAGATGGAGCTCATAAAGATGGATATTAACATTATAATGTAATGAAAGCTTCCATGTGCATCTTCATTACCCTGACTCAGTAGAATCTCCACAGAAAACAAACAAACAAACAACAACAACAACTTATAAGACATTAGTATCCGACTGCAAAAATATCAATTCATGAATATCACTATTCATTGTGAGTTCTGTGATGTCTCTGACGTGCCATGTGGCTGAACGTCTCACGCTGCCCTGCTGAATATGGTGGTGCTGTGACTGCATTGTTTCTGAGCTCAAGGTGACACACTAAAACATGGATGGATCGTTATATACACACACACTGGCCACTTTGTTAGAAACACATTGTACTCATTGTACCTTAAGCATCCATGTGGTAGCCATACTCTAACCTTTCATTATACGTGTTTGTAGTCATACTCTAACTTTCCAGTACATGTGTAGTAGCCATACACTAACAGTTCAGTTTCAATGTGATAGCCATATTTTTCAATGTGAAGCCATATTTTTTGAGGACAGGTCCATGTTGATGGCACACAGCAGAGACACTGATGTTCAAAAACCTCAGGACATCTAATAAACATTTTTGCTAGGTAATTTTTTACTAAAACAGTAGTATACTGAAGCACTGATCGCACACCATTTGTTTCATTTCTTAAAACTTTTTTCATTCCAGTGGGAACAGTCACTCCTGGCTCAAGCGTGTTGCCTGTTCTTCAGCTGTGTAGAACACTGTTGAAAGAACTTAGTAAAGCAGACCAGGACCAAACTGTTTGCCGGCGTGCTGCTAAATTTGATCAGTCTCTCCTGATCTTCCTAGATTCAGACCTTTGCATCCTATTGCATCTTTGTAGTGGTCGGAGTGAAAAGATATCTGCTGGATCCACTTATCTCCAGCCGCTGTGAACCGGCTTCGTATGGGTGTCAAGGTCAGTAAACAAACAACTACAGCCTACAGAGAATGCACTGTGAAACTCTTCATAGCTTCTCATTGTCTGGGCCAACACAAGCCCCATCAAAAGGTGCTGGCTTGTTGATGAGGGCTGAGGGGTCTGTGTACTCTTCAAGGGCCCTTATGTAAGTGTCAGATTCTAATGCATCTTGGCTTCTTAAATGGACTGCAGGCTTAACCTGCAGCAGCAGATTCATAATGAGTGCTTAGCGCATGATTAGTGATCTGATTGAATGCCAGTCCCGTTTATTAGAGGCAAAATGCAGGGAATGAGTCTCTCTCTCTCTATCACTCTCTCTCTCACTGACTCTTTCTCACTGACCCTCTCTGTCTCTTTCTCAGTCACCCCCTCTCTCTCCCTCTCTCTCTCACTCTCACACACACTGACCCTCTCTCTCTCTCTCTCTCTTTCTCACACTCACTCTCTTACTGACCCTCTCTCTCTCACTGACCCCCCCCCCCCCCCCCCCTCTCTCATAGGAATGAGCGCTTGTTCTTCCTGAAGCATTTGCTTGGTTCATTATAAGCATAGACCGAATTTGTGTGCATCTTAAATGTCAACTACATGTTCATTTGTTCACAAACGTTATGTACAGCGACACCCCCCCCCCCCACCCCCATGTGAACACACTACACCTCCATGCACCACTTTTCTCTACTGCTGTCACTTTAAATTATGAAATTATAAACTCTCCCCTGTCTAGTATTTCCCTGCCTGGACTCCAGCTAATCCCTCCCCCATGAGTGATGGTGATGTTTGTGCTGTTAATACAAATAAGCTTAGTGGCTACACTGACGCATCACTCCCCTCGGTGCTTTAAAACTTAATCACTTAATCGCTGATGAACTTGTGATGCGGATCATGGTAGCATCTGCCCAGGCTGCACATGTCAGACCTTTCAGAGTTATAGGATCAGTGTATGCCTCTGTGAGTCTAACAGCGTTCAATCAAAACTGATCCTGGATCAGCATGAGGGCATACAATGGCTTTCTGGAGTATGTAAAGGGAAAGGTTAACAATAGGCAGCGAAAATGCAGCAAGCTTCTACCATGACTTTGCACAGTGAACGAGGCTGCGGATGTGACACCAGGATCCTTCATGTCTCCTTTACAGCTTACGACTCATAACTCTACATCAGTGTTCTAAATTGCCCGACCACGTTGATTAAGATATATTGCTCTACATCGCCTCAGGGTCATGGTGGGTGTGGGGACTGGGTGTGTGCAGAGCGTGGGTGGATGGAGGTGGAGGGAAGGAGAGTGGATGTTTCAGGAATGCAAAAGAGGTGGTCTTATGGTTTCAGATTCTGCCACCGTTGGTGGCACAGGCTAAACCCACAGTGCCCAGGCATCACTCATCCCTTGGCTGACCGCAGTGGAAAGGTGTTTGCCAGTATGTTGACAGGCAGACAGCTGTGCAGCATGTTAGCGAATGAAGGCTGGGGGGGTGTTGAACAGATGGAGTGACAGAAGCACCCCCACCACCACGGCTACCACCTCAACGCAAGTCTTTAGCATCCAACCAGAGCAAATGTGCCCGTGATTATTTTCCAGTCTAATGTCACCGGCATCAAACCCACACTTCTGGATGAGGGACGTGAGGAAGCTGGCACGCTCTAAGGTACGGAAACGTGTAGGACCGTTTCAGGAAGAACACATGATGTCAGCAATTGGAATCATGCAGCCCTGCTGTCTGCTATGAATATTTGTCACCCTCTCTGTAGACCTGAGCGGTCCTTTCCTGCGGACTGCTGACCCAGGTCCGGTTCTGTTTCTTTTTATGAGTTTTTATGAGACTCCACTCACACAGTGCTTGGACAGCACCAGCAAAGAAGCAACGAGAATAGTGAATTCTGGGTAATAGCACTGGGATTCTGGCAAACTTACACTCTTTTTCTCCCATTCTCTCCATTTTGCTCTCTCTCTCTCTCCCCCTATCTATCTCTGCTTGATTTATTGATCTGTCTATTTGACTACCCCCCCCCCCCCCCCCCCCACAAACACACACACACACACTCACACTCTCCCTCTCTCTGCACATTCACGCTGCCAAGGACCTGACTCTCACTATCCACCGATATGATGCAGGATGTTTGAATTACTCCACACATTCACAGAGAGACAAATGCCTGATTGCTCCATCTACTGGTAGAAAGAGAAAAGACCTACTTAACTGTTCAGCAAATCGGAACCTAATGGAAGAGAGCCAAGCTGATGCCATTCTGTTTACTTTATTCTATTAACTTTATTTCATTAATGGTGGTTTTAATGAACTGTGTTGGGACTGAATCCCAGTGTGGTGTTATAAGAGGGTGCCTGTTGGTCAGTGCGTGTTGGGCTTACATAACCCAGCTCTCTCTGTACACACTACGACCATCTGAAAAAGATCTGAATTCAAGCACACAAATGCAATGACTCTTCATGAATTCACTTTCACGTATCTTGTTTGGTTAGTGGTATATGCAGCTCTAACATGGACCCATAGGCCAACGCTAACTATTAGAGCACAAGGTCTTTCCGAATCTTCTTCGTTTGATAAATAATTAAAGACAATTCACTGCTGATGTTGCACAAAGTAAAAGAAGATAAAGCCTTACACTCCCCCCAGTAACAGGACCTGCTCAATCGAGCCATTACGATTCTCAAAAAAACGGATCATGATTTTACCGTTTACTGCTTTGAGTGTTTGAGTTTGAGTTTGAGTGCAGTTCCAATTCATCAGGTTGAACAGCTAATGATTTGGATGAATGCTAGGTTTGTAACAGACGAGTTGCAAGGTTCATCCACGTTAACGCTGCTCTGTGGTCATTTGGCAAAGGAAGCATTGATTGTGATAGATTGCGTACAATATTAACCATACAGTCAACTAGACATATACAAGCTATAGGGGAAGCAGTATCGACCTTCCAATATGTTACCTTTACTTTTCCCGGCCATCTGATTATGATTGAACTTTGTGGGTATTATGGTGATAGCGGCAGACAGTTTCGTTGTGTTTGCAGGTTGTAAAGAGGAGGAGGCAACTGCCTCCCCGTTCCCGCATGGAAAACAAATTGCCTTCTTTCCGGGGATTCTGGACGAGTTTGGGAGCGTTGAGCACGGATCAGAGCGCGTAAAGGATGTGTAATGAGTTCCATGCCTGTGAAATCATAAACAGGATGGAAGCGGCCCGAGGCCTAGAGACGCTCTCAGCCTCTCAGCGCTGCGTTTTAAAGCTCCACTATCTCCCAGATGGATTGCATACACGCCACAGTAACTCCCCACTCCGCCTGCCAGCAGTGTTTGTTGTTTCCTCTCTCTCTCTCTCTCTCTCTCTCTCTCTCTCTCCTCCTCCTCCTCTCACACCCACCCACTCCTCCCTTACAAAACCGACACATCTCTGTCAGCTAACCGACCGCATTCACCATCTCTCTCCTCTTCTCCCTCACCTGGAGCATCATTGATCATCGTCAGTGCGTGCGTCTTTTTTCGCACAAAGAAAACTAACAGGGGAAAGGAGACAAATCCTTCTTTAAAAAGTGTAAAACGAAGAAAAAAGACAAAGAAACAATCTAAAAATAAGATAGGCAAGCGAAACAATGCAGCCGAGCTCCTCGTTTGGGGAAGTAGAAGTCGTCGGTTGGAAGAGTGTTATTAATTAGCGGCAGCGTGTATGCAGCGTTTCCTGAGATATTCCGCTTAATCTTCTAATTAATCATTCAGTTAATGAGGCAACCAATGATGCGCCCTGGCCTAAAAGTGCACTAGGAGGGTTCCGCGCAGGACGAAAGCTCGGAGCGGCCGACGTAGTGAAGCGCGAGCTAGCGACCGGTCCCGCTGACACGGCGCACGGCCCAGGGAAGAGAAGAGCAGGTGTTTTTTTTATTATGCACATCGAAACCCTGTGTGACCCGCAGATGGTTATAATCCCACATATATGGCCGTGAGGTGGGATGATGCCCGTGTGCTGCAGTGCTGTGTACTCTCCTGCAGAACCCCCCGCCCCGCCTGAAATCATTTTTATCCTGTAGCACCCCCCCCCCCCCAAGCTCTGAAAACTGATAACAGTGATGATAGGCCCAGCCGTGGTACGTGGGCTGGTTTTTGTGTTGCTTTTTGCTCTCAGCTTGAAGCAGAGGTCGATCTTCCGTCAGTGCCGTCCCTCAGGGCTACAGGTCTCTTGGGCAGTCTACCATTTCCTGGACATTTTCGGTGGGTTTTGATTGATTAATTTCATTAGACCGTTTCAATTTTCTAAATAAATTAGCACTGCCACACTTCATAAGTGCCTATAATAAAAAAACTGAAGCAGTCAGAGATATCTCCAAAAAGTCGAAAGACTTGTTTCCATTGTGGTCCTTTTCATGAAGCTGTCAGCAATGCAATTAGCAGGTTTATTTCCAGCATGTCACCAGAATCTGTGTCAGAACCTGTGCTGTGTGTATCTCGACCGCGCCAATGCTGGTTTTAAAAATGTACACAAAATACACATAAAGCACTATTCCCACACAAATGCATGAATTGAGTACTTTTTTTTCCTTCAGTTTGCAGCTCAACCTTCATTGTTATATCTGCTAAACTGAAGTGTTATATTTAACCTGTTTACGTCGGTTACCTGTGAACAGGTTCCTGCTGTCACCGGCGGTTACGGTGCCACACAGCTTCTAGTCCTGAAGTTCAAACCGGGCTTCAGAAGCTGAGCGACTACATATCTGCACAAACAGCACGAGGAACGAAGTGTGGCCCCGGGCGCAGCATAAAAGCTTCTCTTCACTGGAATGTTTTCCCCCATTTCATTGTTCCTACATGTTGAATATCCTATTACACATTCGAGACAGCTCACATTCCCGTGTTGTTTGAATGATTATGTATCAAGCTGTCAGTTGCAGGGAGAAGAGAACCTCAAGCAGACAGAGATATAGGTAGCTCAAAGCCAGAGTCTTGTCTGGGAAGAGAGTGACTTGCGAAGATGTCACTGTCCCTGCCCATTGTTTTACCTGCAGGCACTGTAAACCTTCTGTTTCTTCCGGAATGATTCATGGCTTAGAGCTTGAAGCATTACACTTTTTCTTTTTTTTTGGTAAGCGTGTAAGCTCGTAACCGGCTCTGTAAACAACAAAACGCCGGCAAAACGGTGAGGGTAAGCATAATGGTAAAGGTAAGTGTACCCTCTGCCACAGGCGATCAGTCTTTTCAAGCTGGTTCTCAAGGCAAGAGAAAGAGAGAGCAAGAGAGAGAGAGAGATGTCTGGCTGAATAGCAAGCAAAAAGCACACTTGCTCAGTACTTTTGAGGACATTTTGAAGCCATGTGTATTTATTTTTGTTTCTCTGTAGTGTACTCTGTAGTGTACTCTGTGCTGCTTCCTGCTGTACAGTTGACACATCTCCAACATGCTGCAGTGTCTTATAAAATACATAGTCCCATCTCTTATAAAATACATAGTCCCATCTCTTATAAAATACATAGTCCCATCTCTTATAAAATACATTACCCCATCTCTTTTGTGACATTCTTTTGCTACAGAATATGAATGTGAACACAGAAATGTGTTTTTTTTTTCTCTAGTGATCCACAAAATATCGAGTGCCTTGTCAACTAAATAAATGTACAAAAACCTTTCTGCAATTTGATAAAAGCAAACAATAAGAAATATCAATGAGTGTTTAAAAGTGTTTATACGTCCAGGAAAACATTTTTAAGGGTCAATTAGCCCTACACATGGACCAAAACGAGCTTTCAGTGGTGAATCACTACTGACAACTTGGATCAAGACTACGATCAATACCAAGAAAATCGCCCTAAAAGTCGCACAATCTTTGATTTAGTCGCCTTTTGTGTATTGAAGCACTGTGTGGTGAGGCTCTGCAGCACTGTAAAGACAAAAGAGCTTTTAAGAGACCTCAGAGACGTAATTATTGAGAGGTGCGTGTCTGAGACAGACTGGAAGTCCATTGCGGAGGATTCAGCAGTGAAGTGTCCAACACTCTAGCATGGCGACCTCTGGCCTGAATGCAAAGCAGTATCTAAAGCAGAGATGAAACACTGCAGCCGATCCTGACTAAGCCATACCCACGTACAACACGGCAGAGGAAGAATTATGCAGTGGTGATGCTTCTCGGGAGCACGGACTGTCTGTTTTGACAGAACTGCTTAGGAAATGAATGGTGCACATTGCTGAGAAAATCCTAGACCAAAACCTGCTGGCCTCTTCCAGAAAGCTTCCTCAGCCTGAGGAAGAAGCGTGTTTATGCATGAACATGGCGATGATGGAAAGCACACTGCCAAAAACATCTCTGGAGTGACTTAAAAAGAAGCTTCGACGCGGTCCTCTCATCTTCTCACCAGAACATCTGAGGAAATTCCTCAGACCTGCTGTCCATCACTGTTCCCCAGCTAACCTGACCTAGCTTTCAGATTTTCCCAAACAGGAATGGACTACAATTACTCCATCGCAGAGACTGAATTTGGAAGAGACTGACTCAAAAAGTATCTGACAGACGTGGTTCAATTAAGCATTTCAAAGAGAGATGAATACTAGGGACACAAAATAAATTTGTTTTTAATTAATACATAACTTATTTTCATTTCCCTTGGTTCCTTTTTGGTGTTAGGAGGAGTGTGTGACTCTGATGAAATACCCACTCCCAAATGAAACAAAATCTAGGCCATGAAATTAGGTGTATAGAAATAATCTGGTGCTGGGGACATTTTCAAGACACATATTTGAATATCCAGGTAGGTCGCTCTACTAAACTGTGAGACCATCATCAAAGATTCCACCAGGGTGAAAGCTTTCTGTTGGCGGGCCCTGGTGCTCCCTGTGCTGACATAACCATTATTGACTCTTGAGTGCTTTGCTGATTAACTGATGAGCTGAACCAGGTGTGTTGGAAGAAGTCAAAGAACGGAAATGTTCATAGAGGAGGGATGTCCAGGGACCACTCCTGCATTATTGCACAAATCAAACACAAACCAAACACTGTAATCCATTCCAGCAAAGCCATACACACATTATAACACGGCAGAAGAAGAATTATGCAATGGTGTTGCTTCTCGGGAGCACGGACTGTCTGTGTTGACAGCATTGCTTAGAAAATTAATGTTGCACATTACAGAGAAATCCTAGAAAAACCCTGCTGGCCTCTGCTATTGGCTGCACAGTATTGCTGAATGCTTTAACACACTTTCAGAGTAATTCAACACAGATTCACATTTGAGTGTTTTCTTGCTCTCCCATAACACACCAGTTGTACACTCCCCAAGGGTTTGTTCAGTGATCTGAAAGCACTCAAGGGCCAGGGATGTAAAATCTGGCGTAGCTTGTCCAGATGACGTGTGCCATGCAGTGATGTCACATCAGATATGTCCACAGAGAGTTAGGAAGTTGCTACGTGGCTTGTTAAGGTACTGCACACAGTATACTGCACACTGCATACTGTATTGTATACTACATACTAGCCGTTTTAGTCTGTGTACATCAGCCAGAAGTTACTGTTTGTTACAATACTGTACTGTGTGCTCATACAGGTACACGATGGAGACTTTCATAAATCAGGATAAAAAGCACAAAACATCTCACATGTTTATGGAAAGGGACCAGTCTGAAAAAGGCTACAAGTTCATTGCTGTGGGCGATATTGCAGGAACGTGGCCACACAGCGCAGAGATGGAAATGTGGAGTAGGAGTGACGGCACTAACCAAACTCACTGTACACCAGCCCCACAGTCATGGCCACCGGAAGACACGGCATCATGCAACCTGTACGGAAACTCACACAAGGAAAGTGCTGACTGCAGAGGTTCCACGGACCTGAATCTAGGCAGCAGGGGACATTTTTGCATCGTTGAAACCCGCTATTGTTGGCTCCCTGCAGAACGTTTTTTTTTGGGGGTTTTTTTTTTTGCTAAAACCCAAATCCTTCCAAGATTCCAAGAATTTTGGAAATTAGATAATGTCCTTGGACCATATTCATTAGCTGTTCTTTTTTTCTTGAGTGTCGGGGATGATGGTCATGGAGTCACAGGCTTAGTCAGAGTAGCGTGCACAGAAGAACAACACTGTTAAAGTCGAATTAGGGAAATGAATCTTTCCCTTGGTTTAGCTGAAGAGGTCCTGAAAGTACTGCTCCAGTATGCGGGAAATATGCGAAAGGACCCCCTGTACAATAAACAGTCTGTTTACAGTTGGTTTATTCAGCTCCTGCATGGAAAGACAGGAGAGGAGTAAAAAAAAAAACTGCAGCCCTCCGGATCCCTCTGGCAGGTGTGCGGGTCCACTGTACTGCCTCAGACCCTTTGCTTAACGCTACCTGACAACTTGGTTGACATCTCAAAGAGTTCCTTAATATATTCTTAAACCTTTTGGCATCTCTTCCTTGCCCCAAATCTCATGAATAAGGCATGTGGCCCAGTCAGCAAGTGAGCTGGAGGAGAGGCGGCCGGCCCCCATCCATCACTGTCTCAGGGCCTGGCCGGCCGGCTGCACCATCTCCCCCAGTCCCTCCCTCCCTCCCTCCCTCTGTCAGTAAACAGGTACATGTGTGTGCGCGTGCCGTGTGCACACGTGCCTATATGTGTGCATGCAGGTGTGTGTGTGTGTGTGTGTGTGTGTGTGTGTGTGTGTGTGTGTGTGTGTGTGTGTGTGTGTGTGTGTGTGTGTGTGTGTGTGTGTGTGTGTGTGTGTGTGTGTGTTTGCGCTTGCGGAGGAGTGGAAGTGCAGGCATTTAGCAGGTATAAATCTTCAGGAGCCAGGATGGTGCCGCTGAGCTGTTTGCTGCTGCAGGCGGGGGAAATGTGTCTATCCCGAAACAACGGACGGCAGGATGCGACGCCCTGCGTGGCGGGGTGGGGGGCGTGGTCTCTCCTTATCTGGAGTGAGGTGTGTGCGTGCAGAGCTGGAACCGCCACGCTGCTGCCCAGAGGTGCCCAACGCCACTCTGCCACTATAAATACATCAACTCCAACCTCTGCGAAAACACAGACAGCAAAGTTGATGCGTATACAACTTTTCATACACCCTGCAGCGTAAGATAATGACATGCATGAAACAATTCGGTCACAACACTTCTTACTTACATTTATGGTTTTAAAAATAGGAAATGCAATACTACTATTAAACACAGCTTAGATTTAGAAGTAGAAAAAAAAACATTAACACACTTTTTTTTTTTTCTTGGACTTAAACCTGCATTTGGGGTATATGTAAACATGACTGGGAGCTGGTTCGTTATGTGCAGCCTTAAAAAACCGAAACACTGTTCCACTGTTTTTGGTTTGAATTCTGGGCTCTACACGCTGGCCTGTGTTCAAGACTCTTGGGGCCCTACTAGGTTTGTACTCTTTGAGCAGATCTGAAATCTGTGCCTAATCCATTCAGTGATTTATAGACTAGTAGTAGTGCTTTATAGTCTATTCTTTAACCATCTGGAACTGTAGGGGTTTTAGAACTGCAGTAATGTGTTTGGTTTTCTTTGTCCTGTTTAAAACTCTCTCGGTAGTATTTCTGAATAAGCCGTATAAGCTGTTGAATGGTCTTTTTGGGGGAGTCCAGGTGGAAAGACCATTACAGTAGTCAACTCTGCTGGAGATAAAAGCACACACGAATTTGTCTAGTTCTCAGTGGGATCTTTTGGTTCTAGCTATATTCTTGAGATGAGAGAAAGCTGTTTTGGTGTTTTGAATTGGCTAGAAAAGGTTAGATCTGAACCTAGAATGCTGATATTTCTGACCACATCTTTAGTGTTTACATACATAGGTTCAAGATGTGCACTCATTGAAAGATTGCATGTGAACAGAGATTCTCTCTGTTGGCACATATCAGACTACTGTTTTGTCTTTATTTAATTGAAGATAATTTTTCTCATCCATTTATTTATGCATTCAGAACCTAAACAGAGTGTCGCTATAGGCCTGAAATCATATGGTCACAAAGCCAAGCATATCTGTGCATCATATGCATAAATAAACATTCACAGTAAATAGAAGTGGACAGAGCTGATTCCTGGGGGACTCCACATACTGCATGTTCTGACTCATAACTGATGATTCCAGCAGAGTAACTCCAGCCTTTCAAGCAAGACACAAAACATAAGAACTGTTCATGCTACTCCAATTCAATTTCCCAACCTGTCTAGAAGTACTCAGTGATCTACAGTGTCAAATGCAGGACTAAGATCTAGTAATATCAGAACTGACATTTTACCAGCGGTAGTATTCAGGCAATATAGATGTCCTTTTTAGGACCAGAGACTTTACCATCAGACATATAGACCAGGTTTCATTGTACCTGAAGCTTTGTGTTCCATGTATACTGAAAATCAAATGCTGGTCATGACAGTATCAGAAATCATTTGAGCCACAGCTTTGATAGGTAGGTTTCCCAGCGGCTTGGCATGTTGTGACAGAGGCCAAAGCTGTGATAGAGGTCAAAGTTGAGCAGTCCTTAAGTGTGAAACAGCGCTGCATCCTACCAGAGGAGGGGGCCCATTCTGTGCACCTGTTCCTCTACAAAGAGCTGTCATGCTCCCCCTCGTCCTCACCCCGTCGGCCAGGAGGCCGCGCTCCTTAATGGAAATGTCAGGGGGACGATATGTTGTGTCGTCCGGGGGAGGCTTCTGCTGGCCTGGGGCCCCACGTCAGGGCTAAGACACACTGCCTCCTGTCCTACAGAGACAGAAGGAGTGATGAGAGAACACTTGGCCTGCTACAGGTGAGGCTTCAGTACTCACCACTCTGTTAAGAAGCTTTTAAGAGGTACAGTGGAAGTGTTTTCCCTCTTCACTGGCAGAGATAGGGAATGTAAATATATATGAAAGTGTCAGGTAAATTATTTTACTTCTACTCTGGTCACCACAGGGCAGTGCTGCATAAGTATGGTGTTGTTTAGATAACCTCCAATAGCATATCTTTTGGCTTTGCATTAATCTATTTGATTGTGTTGATACTACATATGGTCTCTAGCCTCAATTCTCTTCTGTTCTTTTCTATTCTGTTGTATTGATCAAATAACACAGCGTAATTGCATTGATGGTACATATGACCTCTTGCTTCTATTCTATTCTATTCTATTCTATTCTATTCTATTCTATTCTCTTGACAATATGACCCATATCTTCTATTCTATTCTATTCTATTCTATTCTATTCTATTCTATTCTATTCTATTGTCTTGACAATATGGCCATATAATCTATTCTATTCTAGTCTATTGTCTTGACAATATGGCCCATATCTTCTATTCTATTCTATTCTGTTCCACATGTGAATGCTGAATTCACATTTACATGCCGAACAGCTCAAGCCACATTTACATTCAACAACAAAAGCAGGAAAGCTGTTAGTGTTCAAGGATTTCCAGGGAAACTGAGCAGTTCATCATCTGATTTCTATCATTGTTCGCTTGCCCAGGGGTGGCGCTCAGGCACCACTGTGCTCGGCTTGAGACGCGACCCGCGCAAAATCACAAACGTCGTTAGTGATCAGCGCTCTGTGTGGGAGGTTAACGACACTTCGTGGATGCAGGATATATGACCCGCTCCCCAGCAGAACCCTTGCCTCCATTACTGAGAATGTGCAGAAATCCCAGGGGTGTCTACCAAACCACCTGAAACGGTCCACCACAGTGTATTTGAGACTTGACATTTAATTCCTTTATTCTCTCGTTTTCCCCCCTTTTCCTGCTTTGCGTTCCCTCATTTTCTCTTCTGAAATGCGGTGTGTCTTCCTATACGTGCCCTGTGAGCCACGGTGAGCTCTGTGTGTTTGTCTCTTTATAATGGCAGAAACATCACCAGCTGGCACCAGGAAAACCTCTAATATTCCACAACTACCCACTCTCCGGTGCTGCCAGCTCATTATCATCAGGAGCACATCTGATTCATCTTTGCCTCATCTGACCATAGTTGGAAACCTCTCCTCTTTGTGATCATAATCCATATACATGCCATTCTGTTTTGCACACTATGTAAACATATCCAAGCCCTCCACAGTTGTGTAAAATATTACTGATGTTCACATCAAGAGATGTATTTAGTTGAGTAGATTCGGGAGGTAGTCAATACACGCTTTTAGCAAGTCACAGAGGACCTGTGTTTGTGTTTTGTTTTGCCAGAGGATTTTATACACTTTTATACTTTCATATTTAGCAAGCTGCTGCATTTTGGATCTAGCTAGAAGAGAAACCCTGTTTCACAGGCCCTTGCTGTTCCATTCTCTTAACAACAGTCCACATCCCAAATGATTTAAATGATTGATTTATTTTCTTAAAGCTTCAGCCGAAGTTTTTGCTTAACGAATGGCCATGATGTGTTTTCATATGAAATCAGCCGGCTTGAAATATGACCCAAAAATACATCCATGGTGTAGATTATTTATAATTTCATTTTTGCATGCTTGCGCTGCTTGCCAGCTATGAATTAAGTGCTGCTGTAAATGATTGATCCAAGTGCCAATAATATGTCATTGTGAATAATTCTGTGCCTTTTAGGGGGCTTTGCAGAACTGTTGCTCCTCTGTTCTACTAACTGCTTGGCCAGGTCAATAGCAGATTGAAACATCAAATTAAAAGTTTGGCCATTCTCTCTCATAACAGATTTCATTTGCTAGCCTTGTGACCACAAAACGGGGTTATAGAAGATACAGTGGAAGGCCAGCAGGTCCAGGCTGTATAGAGATTTAGGCAGATAGAGGCACTCTGTCAGCTTTTTAACCTCATGCAAATGCGTGTCTGGTCTCTGATACATCCATCGCCACCTCCAGCATTGTGTGACCCAACAGAAATTACTGTCAGCTCTCCTGACAGTGGCACGCATTGATTTCCTCTGTTGCCAAGACAACGAGATGGCATTTACACGGACGCTTTTGTGAGTACTCTAATCTGCTGAAGAGGATTGACGATTTCTGATTAATCAAACACCTTCAGAGATGGAGGGAAACTGTTTCAGTCAAGCTCAATTCTCGCTGGATGCCACCAGCATTTCAGAATGTGATGTTCGTCACTAGGTCAATAGTCACCTCATATGATACCTCGAGAAATTGTTTCCTCGGAAAATCACTGAAAATAAGGGTCATTAAATAAGGATATTTGAGTTAGGACATTTGAATAAGGACATTGTCATGTGTAAAATGTATTGAGCACCAGCAATAAATGGAAAAAAAGAATAAAAAATGTACCTTGCTAAATAGTCTAATGCAGTGCTCACTGGCTTCAATGTTGTTCCATGTTGTCCATATCTGATTCAGGTAAGCAGATGAACTCTTAAAAGCATTTAGCTTTTAGCTCCTTGTTAATGTGTGCACACAGTATGTCTCACACACAGTATACTGAGCTACAGAGTCTCGTATGGACAGCACAGTATCCAGGCGTGGAAATACACAAGCTAGAAACTTGGTGTGTTGTGACATCTTTATCATTTAAAGGCCTGAGGCAAAGACAGGAACTACAGTCTCTCTTCAACTCCAGTTATCTTATTCTATCCATATTACTCTAAACACTCAGTCCTACATATCTACTGGTCTCTGAACAGCTGCATAAGAGTGGCTGTAAAGGTGTACTTTGTAATTTATCTGTGAAAATGAAGTATGAATATGACACAATCCACCAAACCTCTTTAAAAGTCATGCATTCATAGTTATTGTTGCCATGGATAAGGGGAGGAACACCATGAGCCCTGTGTGAGGAGCCTGGGGGAGAGGAGGTGCAGCTAACAGAGCCGCATGCTAACGCGTCTGAGTCGATGCTAATACTTCGGCAACAGGGGCCCCATGCTCTCAGTTCACTAGGACCAACTTTTCAGGGGAATCTTCACATGCTATTTTCTGTTTCATACTTCTTATCAATCCATAGTATTGTGCGATGTGAAATCGTTCTACTGTGTTGTGGACGCCTGTGAATTTGCTCTCTGTCGTGTTCCTTTGTTCTCACAGATCTGCCACGACGACAGAACACAAAAGAGTCCGTTACACCCTGGACTGGAGAGGCCGCACGCGTTGACAGTAACGGAAATAATCACTGCAGTAATATTTTTGGTATGATTGCTATTTCCATAGTTTGAAAGGAAACATCAATGCATATATGAAATTTGTATTTTAATGAGGTCCTCATCTCCCACGGGACCTAGGAGGTCGTCTATTTTTGCCTAATGGTTAAGTGTGTCCCTATGTAAAACAGTACATATCTTTCTTTTTCTCTTTTGAAATTGGCACCATTTTTTTTTTGCCTTGCCTGCACTTCCTTTATTGCATGAGATTTTTTAATGTTCCATGGACACAAGACCTGCTGACCTGCACGTAACATTCTTGTTTGCCTGTTATGTAAATCTTAACAGCTTCTCTACAGGGTTCGTACCTTGACAGCGTCCATAATCCTAGATACACATTATTCAATGCTAGTGTATTTATGCTGTGACATGACTAAATATTGATATTCAACATCTGCAGACACAGGCTAACTAGATCACCTTCATTCACTGCCATTCCTGTGGGGTCAAAGCTGAGAAATAGACAGTAAGCCAAGGGAAGTGAACAGCATGGTTAAGGTGTTCCAACAAAATCTTTGTAATCCTCATCTCTAAATTTAGGTCATTAAATTTAGGTGGCTTTTCACTGACAAAACAAGTTTCCCTGTGTTGTTTAACTATTTGTTTCTCATCTCTTTGCCCTTTATGTTCCAGTTGTATTCAGGCATCAGTTGTGAGCAGAGGCAAGACTGGTTTAGGCTGTACCATCAATACTGACAAATGACTTTAGCCTTTATATAGGTGTATTGTAGTTACAAAAAATTTGTGAACCCTTTCAAATCATCTTCATGAAAGGCACCTAAAGTGAGTCATAAGAATGAACAAATGTATATTTAAAAAGTGTTATGTAACAAACAACTCACACAGCATTTTACATTGCCTTATCGTTGTTGACGATATAGTTTAAACAATCATGAGCAAGGTCACTGCTGGAAAACGTATGTGAACTCTTTTGGAAAATTACCTCTTTAAACATGGGTAATTGGAGTCAGGTGTTACAGTAAATTCAGCTGTGGGTATTAACTCCCTGCAAGAAAAAAAAACAGAATTCTATTGCAATATATTGTACCATGGTCCACAAAAAATAGATTTTAGAGGTCTTTTACAAACACTGTTGAAAGAAAAGCTTGTTGAAACTAACAAGGCCAAAAGGGTAACGCTTGGGTTTACATTAGTCTAGAGCCTAGCAGATGGGTTGCAAATGAATGTTATTCAGCACTGCTGTGGTTGTGCCTAAAAGAAGACAGCCTAGAAAAACCAATTAATATATGTGCCATATGATTCTCGAGTCGCATCAGATTCCTACAGCGACAGCTAAGAACATGTAGGCATCCTTGGCAATTGATATCTGTGTTCATATTGAATTATCTGAGTCTACTATAAGAAAAACACAGAACCACAGTGGTTTCCAGTGGAAAGGGATACCACAGAGGAAACCCACTTCTTTCCAAAAAACACATTTATTCATCTCAAGAGAGACCACCCAGTTGTCCCATAAAACTACTGGAGCAATATTCATTGGGTAGATGAGATCACAGTTGATCTTTCTGGTAAATGTGAACAGTCTGCATGTAAAACACCCCATACCACCAGACATGAGAGTCCGGGTGGCAACTGTGAAGAACAGCAAGCATGCAAGACTGTGGGTCTGTTCTGCTGCCTCGGGGTGTGGGTGACTTGTAGTCATTGAGAGACAATGAACTCCAGGCTGTATGAGGAAATTCTACATCTGGATGTCAGGGCATCTCTGTGATCTGTAGCTCAAAGGACACTGGGTCCTCCAGGAGAAAAAAAAACAACAGCTGAGTGGCTCAGGCCTTTTAGAAAAGCCAAGTCAGAAACGAGTCTGAAGTAGGATGTTCAAGCATGACATCCCCAGATTTATCCGTAAACCCAGACACTCTGCAGTAGTCGAGCATGCTGAAACCTCTTCTAACCACTGCAGCGATCAGCAGCAAGTCGACTTAAGTATCGTTTAAACAGCATCTTCTCATTCTCATATGCAATTTGCACCTCTGTTGATTTCTATCCATTTTTTGATTGGTGTTTAAAATGAAATAATCCAGTTGAATCACAGATTTGCACGTCCTGCAGTGCAATACCACACAGTAATTTCAAAATATGCTCCAAGCTTCCCCTTACATAATAGTGTTACGATAATAGCGCCCCCTGTTGGTAGTCAAAGTGCATTAATATTAAACATACATACTGGGAGTAGCACTATACCAGTGTTTCTCTGTGGCATACTCGGATTCACAACATCAATTCCACTCCACATTCACAGGACACTTTGAGGTGACTAGTGCTATTTGTGATTGGCAAGCCATTGTTCAGAAGGTTTATTCACCTAGGAGTTTATCTGTGCAGTATCTTAATAGGAGTTTAAGAAATCATGGCCCAAGCAGTGTGATGCAAATGGGGACCCAGCATCTGCCTGTATAGATTTAATAGCAAACAGAATCACATTTATTGAGAAAGCAAGGGACGGACCAAGCAAGGAAATTGAATTCATGCATAAAAGAGATTACTGGTGATGGATCTTTTTGAATGTGTGTTTCTGAATCTACAGCCGTGCAGAGGACATAGATGAAGAGGTGGATGACTTATCATGAAGCACAAGAGCAAGAGAGAGAGAGAGGGATAGAGAGAGGGATAGAGAGAGGGGGACATAAAAAGAGAGAAACCAATGCTATTTCTTTAAAGATATGCGAAGCAAGTGGTGAATTTAATTACTGAGAGACTGTTGCCGTTTCTCAGACACTACTGTGGCTGGGAATAAGATTAGTGTTAACGCCTCAGTCATATGAGAAAACCATGATTAATTTCTCAAAGGAGTGCACTGCCAAATTGGTAAACTTTTTGTATTTGCAATTTAGATCAGGCCTTTTCATCTAGAAGTGAATATTCACCTGACAGGTACCTTCACACTTTATTAACAGAACAATCTGCACACACTGTTAGTGAACTCCTTTACTTTGTGGGTGAACATAGACAGACACACACACACACACACACACACACACACACACACACACACACACATTATTTTGGAATATGTACAGGCATAATCTATGGTCTCTTATGGTAAGCACAAGTGTTATTGTTCTAAATGCATGGCTGAATCTTTCCTCATTGTGTCCAGGCCACAGACATGAAGACCAGTCTGTGTCATTCACTGCACCATTGCGCCTTGCTAAGAGATACAGCACTCACACACCAGCAAAGCCTCCATATCCAAAGCATCAGGTCTCCATTGGCTAATTACCATCGTTTGTTTTTGTCCACGGAACTGCGGGACATACGACTCCTTATTGGTGTCACGGTCTTGTCCTAAGACGAGGCCCTGAGCCTTTTCTCTCATTGCTGTGTCCTTCGTTACCGCAGTGCCGTGTGGGCCTTTCAGGACCGCCAGGGTGGCGATGACTTATTCTGCAGGAGAGCTGTGGGGCCAGGGACGGCACCGGCAAAAATCGAGATTGATGGAAGAAATCAGGCACCATTGTCATCCAGGAGAGGGCGCATCAATCTCCCCAGATTACTCAAGATTAATGATGCCAAAGGAAAACATCTTGATAATGAACTTTATAATGATGGATGGTTGCCTGAGTTAGCAGGAGAAAGCCAAACATCAGCCTTTGTGGCCCAGGCAGAAATGCTATCATCAGTCAAAGAAATATATGCGAGTTTGCACTATGTTTAGAAATTTGTTTTTGTTTGTTTACTGGGAAACTGTTCAAGCAGGCATTTACAAGAGTTCTGAAAGATCAGGAGCTATTCCTGTATTCCCGTATTCCCATATCTGTAATCCCACCTGAACAAGGTGACAGGCCAAGTTTGAAAGGTGAAATGCAGCGTCTCCAACACATATGGCCCTATGCACCATGATAAGCTTCGTCGCTAGGTGTTTGTATACATTTTGTCTTGATAAACAAGATTTCAGCGTGGCAGTTTTCAACACCTAGCTAGGAGCTTTCCACTCGTGTTTCACTGCATGATAAATGGTTTGTATTTTTTTTTCTTTTGACTTTTGTTCCCTTTCTAGACATTGTTTTGCCATTGCGAATGTATATCATAATATACCATAATCACAATACATTCAAAACAAGAAATTATGGTGAGGTATATTATTAGTCAATCTTAAACAACACAGTTAGCTTTGTCCCCAGATTAAACGCCTCACTGAATATCTAAACATACAATTATGGACAGCTTGTTTTGCTATTCTGTACTGGCAACAAACCAAAAATATTTAATGGTTTTATAGTCCTTCTTTGTATCTCATTCAAACATTTCCCTCTGAAAGCCAGGGTCAAGAAAACATTTTAATTTAAGAATGTCCATAAGAGGAAATAATTCTGTTCTATTTTTCAGTTTTCACAACACCTAAAGTATATATTTCCATTTTCACGATCGCTCGCCTCTGGGGAACAGACATAAGTGTAAATGAGTTGGTTGGTTGTTTTTTAGAGAGACTTGTTTTCCTCCGTCTAAGTGTTCAATTGTTGAGTTTTTTTTTCTGCTATGCTTGTTGTTTTGGTACGGAAACATTCAATTGAGACATGTTTGTCCTATTGAGCTGTATTCTATTTGCCATAGCAAATTGATGAAAAGGTTGCTATTTCATTAACAAAAATCTAAATCAAAAATGATTATGAGTTCCCACGTTTAGACTCTCTTAGCAACACTGTTTTAAACACATTAGATTTTTTACCAAAGAGCAAGACCAATACAACATAAATATTTTACTTCTAGAGGCCTTATAAGAAAACACAGGTGTATTTACCTTATCTGCCCGTGTACAATAACAATAACAGCTCTATATAATTGTAGCTTTTAAAACAGAAATATTAATAACATGCTCTCTTAAGAAAAGAAATATAAGGTACTCTAAAAAGCTAGTTAGAAAGTTAGCCATGGGCTGAGTAGACCCCTCTTATATTTCCTAATTATGCCTTTAATTGCTAATCCATTCATTCTAGATTACCTTTGATATTTTAATCACCAGTACTGTGCAAGAATCTTTCATCTCCCAACAAATGACAAGGTATTTTTATGTGCCGTCAGTGTTTATTTGGAGAGTTATGTATCTGGGCAGTGTGAATATATGTCAGTATACTATATAATACATAAATAACAGAGTATGTTATTGCTTTATATACTATTTTAATAAATGGATTTTTACAGTGGAAAGTATTTTTTTAGGGTGAGAGATATAGCAATAAACTATTCATCTACCACCATGAAACGTCTTCAAACACATTGAAACACAAGACTTCCTCAGTCCTTGTGAGCACCCTCAACCCATGCCACACCCCCAACTCCACCTCCACCACTTCCAACACAACACAATTCAAGAAGCAGCAATCAAAAAACTTTTAAATGACATTTTTATGAATGTCCCACTGTTCCCCTAATAAACAGCTTTAAGCACCCTTTTCATTTGGTGGCCTGTGCCACAATTCTACAGCAAACCTTAGCATTACAAGACTACAGAAAAAATCCTGGAATGTTACCTTACACACTTCTTTGATGTCAGTGCCGAAAGCTAAGGCTATATAAAGCCACCAAAAACAATTAGATCTTCCTATCATAATGGCCCATCAGTAGCTCCTGGCAACCACTGATGGAGGCTTGCTTTTAGCAGGAAGGCCGAGCAGACTGGAAGAGAGAGAGCAGACTGGCAGAGAGCCGCGTCCCAGACCCTCCGAGTGCCACTCACACACGTTCTAATGCTGCACGCGGGGCCTGTGACAGGTGCTAATGGTGCATAAATCCTTTGCTTGTCACTGTTTTGTTGTTTAAAGGGATGTCTGTGCCTTTGAGTGGTTAGCATTAGTGCTAATGTGTTATTGTGAGGCCTACTGGCGTACGCACAAAAGGCGGGAAATATACCAGCGTGATGGCATTGACAAAGGTCATTTTACATTTTTACATAAATAGGAGCAGTAGCATTTTGTGTTGACTAAAATGCACTGGTAAAGCACATTAAATGAAAATGCACAAAGCCTCTTTAAAAACACAGAGCTTTGATGTTTTTGTTAAGTGTTCCTTAGCCTGAATAATTAATAACGTCACCGCCGTGATTCAACAGATAGCCCTTGGCCACACAAAGAGATATTGTACAGTATGAGTGTACGACTAGCTCATGCGATTGCCACATTCCTGTGGGGAGGCCTGAAAAACAAGATGTCAGTGGTTTAATATGGTATATTAATGAAAAGCCTGTTGGTTTGTTTTAGTCATTAATTACCTCCAGTTTCACACAGATGGATTTTCTGTCCGTTGAAGCGGTGGGAGACTGTAAAGTCGAGTTTGAATACCTGCTCCTGGCTGCGTGGCCTCGCACTCAGTGGATCAATCACTGGTCTGCACAGCCATTGTACCTCATAGATTTGCCAATACGTTTGGCCGTCTCTGCAGAACAAAGTCTGGGGCAGGACAGGAAGCTGGGTGGGGTCATGGCTAGGTAGGGGGTGGGGCAGGGGTGGAGCAGGGAGCTGGGCGGGGTCATGGCCAGGTTGGGGGGCGGGGCCAGGCCAGGGGGGCACGGAGCAGAAGCAGCCATGCTAATCTGCTGCAGCACACAGGCAGAGCGTTTTTGGAGATACAGAGCAGCTGATGCTTTACGCAGGTTTTGCAGAGACTCCAGGAAACGCAGAAGGAGCAGAACGCCGTCAGCTGGCATCGAACCCACAGGTGCTGAGTCAGAACCAGATTCTGTCTCCTTCTGCACCACCCTCAGACCAGCATTACATACCTGATACATTTTTCTTCATAACTTGCAAGGACTGAAGGTCTCTTGCCTGGTATTTTGGAGGTGTTGCTATTCTTTTATCATCTACACACAGTTAATTGCTTAGGGGATCTGGCTTGCTAACTGATGTTGAAAGTGACAGTTCTTTTGTGCTTTATCTCCTCTGAGGTTAATTAGCATTTGTTGTTCTACATGACTGCCCAGATTCAGACTATCAGCCTGCATCACTGAATAATTATTGTTTATTGTCAAAGCCCGTTGTGTGAAAACTAGCCCCCCAAAAAAAACAATCTTGCACTGAAACAGCTTTTAAAAATAGTGCTTAGCACTCGAGTTCTGTGCTCTGAATTGTTGACGTATTTGTAATTAGCATGGTACTGTTTCCCACTGCTGATTTCATCATTAAACAGCAGTTGTTGTTCATGCGGAGCCGTGGTAACGGTCACCATTGAGCCACCATGGCGCAGGGATTGCAGGAGCCCCTTTGCCAGCGTGGAGGTGTAGACACGGCGTGTATCTGCTGTTACAGAGGGCCTTTACACAAAGCAGCGAGCAGGAGGGAGGCGGAGGCGCGTGGAGGGAGCGGAGGCAGGCGGAGACGCGTGGAGCTGTGCGCCTGTGAGAGTGTGGAAGCTCGGCCAGAACGCCCAGGCAGTGACAACATTATCATGAAGATGAATGCAGACCCGCGCGTCCCGTTCACCTGTATCCCCAGAGCGAGACAAACAAACCCTGGATCAAGATGCGGAGCACAAGACCACACCGGGGCCTACAGAGATGTACAAGGCACGTTTTTCGCTAAGACGGTTCACATGATTTAGACAGATCAGCTCAGCAGATCCACTTTTGCCTTCTGTTTTCTTTCAGAAGTCTTTTTCTTTCAGAGGTAGCTCTGTTTACAGTGCATCAGCTTTAAGCAGCTGTCATGGCACAAGGGCCCGGCTTCCTTAACGGACATCATGTGTTAAGAGTTTAAGGCAGACTGCTCCAATGTTACTTGATGCTACCATCTTTCCAGTTTGTGCTCTTTAAAAAAAACATTTGTAATAATGGAAACTACTTCCTTTGGATGTATGGGGAGAAGGAAGTGGGGAGGGGAGGCAGGCATTGTGGATCTTGTGGTTTGGAGTGGGGGGTCTTGAATGCAGGCCAGTGCTGTGCGTGAGTAGCCCAGACACGCGTAGATGGAGTGAGTTCCAAGCACTGCAGGATGCAGCCTCTGGGCCAGCTGAGCCACAATGGGACCACGTTTCCCAGTCCTGGCCCTGTACTGCACATTTGATGGAGCCATCCTACTCTCGGGAAGGGGCCGTTGATTGGTTGATGAGATGGGTAGGGGTGGGGAAAGACATAAATGAGGGACGTAGTGGCACTGCAGAACTGAGAGTGAAAATGAAAAGGAATTAGGGAATAGCCATAGGGAATAATCAAGGGAATATTCATGAGAACTACAGACCATGGCTCTGGTTGATTAATCTGAATCACCTTTAACAGATGTTTAATAGACACAGTTAAACCTCCTGAAACCACTCCTTATTTAACCTGATAATAATATGTTCAGCACATTTTTGAAAAACTTAAATATTTTTAAGAAAAATATGGGAAAATATCACTCCTGCAACTATACCCCAGTGGAAGGCAAAATTAAATCAGTCTTTTAATAAAGTTTGATACTTTGCTTTAGTTTTATTAGATTACATGCCAGTAGCTTTCCCATTTCCCCCTGTTTTTTTCATATGTACATGTTTATTGATAGACTTTTATAAGCCTTCAGTGGATGATGTGGTATTTCATCTCTCTCTCTCTCTCTCTCTCTCTCTCTGCACAACCATGTCATTTTATTTTCACAGTGATCAGACACACACACACACCTCACTTTCTACATATCCTCAACATACAGTGGCTCAGAGCACTATTTAACATGCTTGCTTTTCTCTCTCTCTCTCTCTCTCTCTCTCTCTCTCTGTGTGTGTGTGTGTGTGTGTGTGTGTGTGTGTGTGTGTGTGTGTGAGTGTGTGTGTGTGTGTGTGAGTGTGTGTGTGTGTGTGTGTGTGTGTGTGTGTGTGTGTGTGTGTGTGTGTGTGTGTGTGTGTGTGGGTGTGTGTGTGTGTGTGTGTGTGTGTGTGTGTGTGTGTGTGTGTGTGTGTGTGTGTGTGTGTTTTGGAAGTATCTGAGATGTCCTTCTTCCAGGCTCTCACGATAAGCTGCTGTCACATGTCAGTACTTTTTGGATCCGGCTCCATCGTCACCGTGCCGACCCATGTCATACGCGTACCAAGCCCAGTCAGGAAAACGACAGGTGGCCACGGGTTGCAGGCGGGCCCGGCTCCTGTCAGCAGAACAGATGGGGGTGTGCAAACAATGCACGTGACGCATCAAACCCGACTACCAGGGTCCAGGAGGGAGCTCCCTGCAAACATGTCATTCTCTTTTGTTCAAAAAAACAAAAACAGACCAGCTTGCTGATTTGTTTTATTTTCCATAATGCTTTCATGTTCGTCAGCCACTTATGCATCACCCACCTATGAACCTACATATGAACCCACTGATCAACCTACATATGAACCCACCTATGATCCCTCTTATGAACACACCTATGAACCTACATACAAACTCAACAATAAACCCGCCTATAAACATACCCCTGAACCTACATCTCAACCTGCCCATGATGAACCCACTTACCAGATCATGTGGAGTCTGGACAGATCTGACTGGACAAGTCAGAGTTATTTTCGTGGCACAAGGGAGACCTACACAATTAGGCTGGTGGATGTAATGTTATGGCTGATCTGTGTAGATAATGAACCGTGAACATTTTTTTTTTACTTTACTAAATAACATGGACTCAAAGTGCACTAAGACATTATTGTAGGAAATTTCACGGCATTTCTCACAGAAGTGCCATAATTTGCTCCATGCGAGCATAGGCTTGTCTGATCCCGCTCTCTCTCGAGGGCTTCTGTGACAAGAACGCTCATTTTCTACGTTGTGAACTCGAGTGAGAAACAAAATGTAAATTGTTTTTAATTGGCAAGTGCAAACCGTGTCTCCGGGGCCTGTGAGCTGACAGATAAAAAAGCCTGTCTCTCACTGTCGCTTAAAAGAGTCCCACTGCAACACTGCCATATGCTTTAAGTGACTCCAGGAGATGTTTTAACGTGACGCTAATGTCACCGATAAAGAGGGGGGAACTGCTAAACGACATCACATCTGAGCTTCAGTGAAAACAGTGTTAGACCAACAACCTCATGGTCCTGATGGCCAATGACAACCTGAACTGAAGTGTTTCTGCATTAACTGAAAAATATGGATGCATTTAAAAAAGATAATGCTTTGAGTGAAAGGGTACTGCAGCTATGGTGAAAGACACAGAGGTGATGTTACTTATTTGAAGACCCACGTCATCATGGCACTGTACAGTACTTTTTCTGAAACTCAAACGCAACCCCATCCCCATCCCCTATCCCTACTCCCCTATCCCCCCATCCCACCCCCCACACCCCCATCCCACGCCCCACAGTGGCCCCTTCCATTGCTCTCTTGAGTTATCCATCTGGGAGGCAGCCTGCATACCCGTCTAAATGAGAAAGTTGGGTCTGATCGGCCAGCCATGACAAAAATAGATTACTCTGAGAAAAAGAGATGGAGACGGACAGACTGTGTTTGTGTGTATGTGTGTGTGTGTGTGTGTGTGTGTGTGTGTGTGTGTGTGTGTGTGTGCACATGTGTGTTTGTGCACAGGTTGGATCGATGTTCACAGAATACTTGCTTGACAGTGTACATATGTAAAATGTTTGTTTGCAGGTTTGAGCAGCAACAGAGATGAGAATCCATCTATGAATCTACTGTAGCCTCGTGTGAGAAACTCAACTTTCTTCCAAATCTTCGACTTATATAAACTTAGCAAATAGGTTTTGGAACTGTAGATGTTTGAACAGCCTTAGGCTGGGAAGAACTCTTCATCACCCCTGTCTGTCTCTGTTTGCCTGTGTTTCTGTTCTCACTCGGGTGACTTGCGGCTTTGGCCTGGGGTTCAGAAGTTATTACTCTTGGCATCTTTTAGTAACTGCGTACAAAAACAGCAGGAGCTGTGAGATGAATCACGAATCCGTTAATTGATCTCTAACTTATGACTGCGAGAGTTTGCAATGCAAATTAACCATTGTAAGAACTCACGCAGTGCAAGTACTTAACTAAAGTTACAGTAAATCATTTAACTGTTAAACATTTTCATTACAGGAAGTAAAAAATGACACTATATTCTCTATAAAAATGTTTAGAATAGCCTATCACGTCAGCAACTAAGATCTCGAAGAAAGGAATCGAACGGGATGAGTGTGTATATGTCTGAAGTGTGAGAGCTCACCGCTTTTGGGGACAGGAGAATGGGGAAGATTTGCAGTGTGTCTTGATAATGATGGCATGCATGAATGAATGAATGAATGAATGAATGAATTAATTAATTAATAAGTCCAAACAATAAGAAAAAGACAAGGCAGACAAAATTCCATTATGAACTGCGGAGACATTGACCTGTATGCATTTGAAACATCACTTCTGATAAATGTGCTGGAGTTACTATGGAAACAAAAGCTGTCTGTTAAAAAGAGAGACCATTATGTCTGCACAAAAAAGGTTACTGCTCGTACATGAAGCATCTCTAAACAGCTTGAACATAATGTTGATATAATTCATCCTGTCCTGCAAATGGATTATGCAAAGAGCCTTCAAGTTGTTCTAGCATTTCAATATATTAAATACATTATGGAAGACTTAGCATAGCCTCCAACCATGTGAAGGTCTGGTTGGCTGAAGCGGTTTTTTTGTTTAAGTACTCTAGAATGAGGAGGCGGGATAAACGTGTCCCTCCATGGCTTGGCACTTGATACCCATATAAAGTAGATAAACTAATAAATCAGACCCTAAAAAATGTGTGGTTTTAGAACATGCACTCAGCAACCACTTAAAAAATACTAATTTATTAGAACTACCTTGAAGATGTTCAACTGGGCATTGTTGGAGGTTAAATCCTTCTGAGGAACCAAAACACCTTACTGGCTAACATGACAGCAGAGGCTCGAGTGGGAAACTTTATAATAAAATCTTATTATTATTCACACTGATAAGGGGCTGCTGTCTTGTTTTTTCTGTAGGGACAAACCTTTTGCTCACTTCAAAAAGTGTGGTTTTGGAAGTGCCTTAACTTTTTTAATTAAGGTGGTGAGAGCACCCTGCTGCTGGTCAGATCTATTCAGCTAAGAACTGTAAGAACCATACCTAAACAACCCAAGGTCCTACACTGGGTAGTAGTTTGCTATTTTGTAGGTAGATTGTTAAGGTTTTCCCCCTCCACTTCTTTCTACTGCTGGTTTTGTAAGACTCTTTTCACTGCTGCACTGTCATCTTACTGAAGTAATCTTTACTCAAGGACGGGCCTGTCCAACTGTGGTCAGTTCACGTAGCCTGTGGGCACTGGTTTGCTTTTGTCTTTCAGCTCATTCACGTGGAGACCATTGCAAGTTCAGCTGTCAATTCTGAAATGGTTAAGACTGCCAGGTTCCTACAGGTCAGGTGAAATTCATACATTTCTGACATTATGGCTGTACATAGGTCTGCAGAGCCGGAGTGGCTAATCGGGAGATTCGGGAGGATTCCCGATGGGCCGGTTCATGTCAATCTCTAGTTTGGGCCGATTGGGAGGGAAAAATAATTTTGGGCCGGATTTGCGCATGAAACTCCCGGGCTGAAAAAGTGGCCCACTCCGGCCATGTAGGTCTGTGTGTGTGTTTGTGAGTCCTTCTTGCTTAATCTTGACTGTGATGGCTGCGACCCGTGTTGTTTCACGTTACCCGTGTTGCTTCACGTTACCCGTGTTGTTTCACGTTACCCGTGTTGCTTCACGTTACCCGTGTTGCTTCACGTTACCCGTTTTGTTTAACGTTACCCGTGTTCGCCACTCCCCCCCCGCTCAACAACTTACATTCGCCGCCACCCCCCCCCCCGCTCAACAACTTACATTCGCCACCCCCCCAGCTCAACAACTTAAGTTCGCCACCCCGAAATTTTCTGACGACCCCTCACTATATATGTTCTGGCGCCGGCCCTAGTTATAGAGCGGTTTCTGTCCCTCCTTGATACTTGTGTATTTTATGAGTGTAAGACCATGTGTAGAGACAGGCTAAGGAAGGGGTCTGTGCACGTACAGGTAGTCACTCTGCACACTGTTGTCAAATTTATCTTTTCCTAAGTTTCAAGAAAGCTTTTTTTTCATTCTCTGTTGCGTACACGCGCGTAAAGCAGTGTTAACTAACTGAAAAATCGCTGCAATTTTTTTTCAGCATTCGAGTGCATGCAGATTCCGATCATTGCTCATCTTTAAACAAACTCCTCTGAGCCCTCGAATAATAAGGAAATATGATCGCTTCCACCTTTGCGTTCTGTGAATATCGTGTCTAATTGCGTTTCGGAGCCGTGTGATTTCGCTGCTGCGTCTTCCTTTCTTCGGATCTTAGTATTCTGGAGATGCCCGATGTTCCTAACATGAGAATGGAAGACGAGATTACTGCTTTTACTAATGTGCAGGAGCGTCCCGGAGGATTGGCATTCGGGTTAGCTTTCTGCACGTTCGCAGAGGAAACAAGCGTGTTTTCCAAATGGCTGCCATTGAATGCTCTATTGATCGCTCGCGCGCACCCTTGAAGATGAGAGCTGCATAGCAACGCCATGATGGCGGGAACAGCAGGCTCTCGCTCTCAAAGGCATGAAAATGAGACCAGCAGAGAAAATTAGCATGTATTTTTTTTTATCCCTACCTGTGAGTAAAACTATATTCTTGGCAAAAAAGAGAGAAGTGATTTGTACCCGATGCAGAGCAGGTGAGGGGGGCAGAGGGAAATATGTGAAGAAACAAATGTAAGTGTAACGTCCAATCGTGGATATGGAGGCCCTTTCAGATGGGTTTATTTGGCACCAACCTACACACAGCAATTTGTGCTTGGCACAAAAGCTCACAGCACAGGAGAGAGACACAGGTGGATGGAACATGCATGGGG
Organism: Brachyhypopomus gauderio; assembly: GCF_052324685.1. NCBI lineage: Eukaryota > Metazoa > Chordata > Actinopteri > Gymnotiformes > Hypopomidae > Brachyhypopomus > Brachyhypopomus gauderio. The sequence continues at coordinate 396,010 of NW_027506887.1, forward strand.
AAATGGCACTTGCTTTAACTAGCCTAATTATTTGTGAATGGTGCAGAACTGCCAAATTTCAGCTGAGGGAACTAAGTGAGCTCAGTACGGGAAACGAGGTCTGAGCGCCTCCCGGGTGCACGTCTCCACCTCCACGTCTCCACGCCTTTCTTTGGCAGGTAAATCAGAGAGGCAGAGGTCATCTAGAGACCCGTGTTCTTATGTTCCTGTGCATTGTCTGTCAGTCTCGGGCGCGTGTCCAGTCTGACACATCCGTCACTGTCATCTCACCCCAGTTGCAACAGCAGGTCCTTTCTGTCCTTGAACAGATGCAAGAATAGTGAGAAGGAAGGACTTGGGCTACAACGGTTTTCTTTCTCTCTCTCTCTCTCTCTCTCTCTCTCTCTCTCTCTCTCTCTCTCTCTCTCTGTACTAGTTGATGGAGGCAAATCAGTCAGTAGCACTTATTTTACAAATGGAGATGGAGAGAGTACAGTTAAGAAAATGCCGATTTATGACACACGTTGCTGATTTTAAATGTTCATGTTCATGCAAATCCCTTCCATTGGGATGCCTGTAAAAACATGAAGGTTAATTATTACCTATGTAAAATCTTGAGAAATATATAAATGTTAGTTATGCAACAATATATGCTTTTTTTCTTAGATGGTTCTTTGGAGAAGTTTATTTGCAAAATTGAACGCAAATGTGACATCTATAAAAATGGAACCGAAATGTAATATACTTTCATAACCGCCTGGGGAGTGGAGCTACTTCACGTAATAAAACATGCTTTAGTATATCTGCACCACAGACACTTGCATCTCATAGGCAACCTTGGCCATTAAATCTTTCCCCATCACTTCATGATTTCTCTGTCTTTTTTGTCGTTTTGATGGTCGGGCATCCGCTTTGCCGCTCCTGAAGTAATATCTTTAGCAAATGGCTCCTGTTGAAAATGGCAGTCAGAACAGACAACTCCATTTGGCTGATGGTTATTCCCAGCGTGCTTACCGGCCTCTTTCTCAGCTCCGTTAGGAAAACCTTGCTCTCCGGTCGGGAATCGTAGTGCGCGCATCGTCGTGCGCAGCTCCCAGCGTGCCTGTTTCTGTTACGTCATGCAATCGATAAGGGCGAAAGCTCTAATTTCCTCTGTTCACGCAATGTTTTCTTTCTCAGCGAATTGTGTTATCCTTAATATAACAGCTTTTTAGATTGGGAGTTACACTGAATGCATTGGGTTCAGTAGAAATCAATACATATTCGTAAAGCACGGTGGTTGAGGTGTGGAGGTGGCGGCATGCGGTATTATTTAAGGACTCTTAGAGGACTGTGCGTTGTCCGTGAAATGTATTCATTAAGACCTGTTATCCCCCCTGTGTGTCAACTCTCCCTTCTGGCCCTACATCCAGTGACTAAGATTTAAAAACGACCTTCTGGGATTACAAACAGTGTGCCAAGAATTAGTCTATTTCTCTGCTCCCCTAATGAGAACAAAGTACATGTCACTGTGTGATTAATGGTTTTCCCCCCAATATAGCCAAGCAAGGGATCATAAAGAAATTATTTTCTCCCTTCATAGTCATTTGTGTAAATGCCATCAAGCAGTGAACCATCCCTCTTTAAAATTCCTTCACCTAAGAGTCATGAACGAGAGTAACGTGGTAGAACCTGTGACTAGACCCCTGAAATGAGGAACAAAGGAGCAAGAAGCTTCTTCACCACCATTAATGTGGTTCTCCCAGCCTTAGAAAGCTCTCTTCACGAATGATCTGGTACCCCATGAAACTAAAGTTAACTTACAATGGAGCCACAGAGTGGGGTGTGTGTGTGTGTGTGTGTGTGTGTGTGTGTGTGTGTGTGTGTGTGCGCGCGTGTGTGTGTGTGTGCTTGAAAACTGACTGTTTCATGTTTGATTAATAATGTTGGATTCTGGTTAGAGTTTAGTATTGTGTGTAATTATGATTTGCTCTGATGACGTCCTAAGTAGGTGTGCTTTTGTCAGGAATGACACTGTTTAGTGGTCTGGTGGCTGTAACACCACCAGCACACTGATGGAGGCCGTGTGCCAGAGCGAGGACGTGGAGGCTCCCATCACAGGGAGGTGAGCGAATGAGAATTCACACTGGCAGGAAGATGACAGAGGAGCATATGTGCGGACTCAGTGGTGTGCAGCGGGTGTGGCGGAGTACACCTGGGAGACGGATGCAGGGGGCCAGCGTTCTGCTCCTCAACAAGAGCCCAACACAGACGGTCTCCCTTACTGCCAAAGCCACACACAGCTCTGATATTTAATCTTTACTCGCCGTGTCTTTTCTGTCTGCTCGTTCTGCAGATATGCTCATCAAATCCGCCTTTAATGAAAATATTGAATGTTTGAGTACTCGGTACAATACTTTCAAGATCCTGATCTTGTCACAGTCTCAGACAAGAATAGGTCTTTTCCCCAAGTACACATGTAGGCTACATCTGTTGTGGCCAGTCAATCTGTCACTCTGTTCCCTGGGAAAAAAACACAATTTCTGCTAATAGATGAACATTGGTTATATTTGGGGCTGTGAGCATTTCCTAACCAGTGGCTGTCCATTGTCTACTGAGCATGATCAGCACTGCCAGTTTTGTTCAGGATGTTGTCATACATGACACTCCCAAGTGTTTTCTACACTGAAAATGATTCAGCTTGCATTTGTGAAGAAAACTACAAAGAGTTGTTGTTGTTGTTGTTGTTTTAACAAAAAACATATGGCAAATATGTGTTGAAATTTGAAAAAGCCTTTATGTTTGACACCAGAGGGGAAACTTCCAACTTTTTATGTGAAATCATGTCAAAAATAAGAACTTATCATTTGGTGATATTTAGCTATTTTAATTTTAAGTAGTATATTTATGTATGGGTGTACTAACTGTGTAGGAAGACATTTAAGACCAGGAGACTACAGAGGAATGATGCACATTGCTAATCCTGTTGTCCCATGCTGTTTTGGAACGTTAGGTCCATTTTTGTCTGAAGGCCGAGGGCTCAGTTGAGTTTTAGTTGTGTCTCTGCTCAATCCCACTCTGAGTGCCTCACTCAGGTTTAGTGGGTGTGTTAGAGCAATGAAATGACCCTGGATTCACCCTTGCTGGACTGCAGTATGATGCCTGCTTCATATAGCATCACCACTCCTACTTTTCAGCAGGGCTGCTTATCACAACGGTGCTGCAATAACTTCATGGACACATGGAACACCCTGAGCTTCAATTTCAGGAAACAACTCAGTGGAAGAGTTTTATAGTGTCATTAACTGAAGAAAGCCTGTCTTGATCAGTCAGTTCTGAAGTTCACAGTCCTGTGCTAATGATGCTAGCTAGCAACCCAATCACATCAAGAAGCTGTATGTGGCACTCAAACAAAAACATAACGATGTCTATATTTTATTTCATGGCTGGGGTTGGAAAATGACGATTAAATGCTTTTCTCAGCAGGGTGGATGGTGCTCCTAGTCACTCGTTTCGGATTCGAAACATTCATCATATGCAGCGACTGTGTCGATCCATGTGTAAATAATAGCCTGCTGATCTGTGAATGAGTGACCTGGTTCTGCCTCAGATCAATGGCTAAGGCTTACGCAACTCAGGTTAAAACGTGAAGGCCAGCGTAATGCACAGGTGATGCTCGTTAATGTACACTCAAATCAATCATATGTTAGAATTTTTATTTCTTTTTTCATCATTTTCACAGCTCACAGAGTGCAAGCTCATTCATAATGATGCCATTAATGTTGCACAGTTTCTGAAGGTCTTAGGACTATTTGGGGAAATGCTCGTATTATGTGAGTCTTTTTATCTTCACCTTTTCCCCTTAACCCACTTGAGAGGATCCTTTCCTGGATTTGGTCTCGTCTTAGGACTGACCCCCTGTTATCCTGGACTGGTTCTGGATGTACGCTATGTGTTCTGAAAATATCTATTCCATATCCTCAAACCCAAACACCTGGCTTCATTATTAATAAACTCAGACCAGTGATAATGACTTTCTTTCATAGCAAAAAAGGGAAGGAATGAGAAGAATGTGATTCATTTGGAAGATCAATGATTTCCAGAAGAATAATGATCATGTGAAATAATTAAAATCAAAATACATTCTTCTGCAAAGAAAATGTGGTCTTGAAACTTTTAGCTCCTCGGTGAAGTAGACTGAAAAGGTTCAGAACATGTAAATTTTAACCAGCGAGAGAAGATAGATGATAGAGCTTAGAAGCAGAGCATTCATGGTTTTATCTTTAAATGTGGTTTAATCTCATTTACAAAAATTAAAAGCTGTAGTGTTAATTAAAAACACAGCGGCTCAAATATTAATTTTGATATAGGTTTTGTGAACAGAATAGATCAATTTTAATTAAGTTTAGCCGAAATGTTGTGTCAAGGAAACACGTTTGATATCTTTGAGAAACTTATTGGTTTTTAAATCACACAGTGATCACACTGGGTTTTACAGTGAGTCAAAGCTGTCTGGGTAAACTCAGACATTATATTACTTTGTGCTCTAGTGGCTGTGCTACCTTCACCCTGTAATCTAGCAGGTGATCTCTCAGGAACAACTGCCTCCAGCAGGTGGCAAATCCATAGGTTGGGCGTTAGTAGGTAGGGGCTGTGGCAAGCAGGCGTGCTCCTCCATCACTGTTGCAAGGTGAGGAAGAGAAGGAGGCGGCCATGCTGAGAGGAAGAGCAGCAGTACAGTGAATGCACAAGATTGTGTGTGTGTGTGTGTGTGAATTCACAGGAAGAGGGAGGAAGAGGAGAAGAGAGGGAGGAAGAGGAGGGCTGAAGCAGCGAATGATTGGCCGGACGATAGTTGGCTGGACGATTGTCTGGACGATAGTTGATGGGGTGCCAGTCTCAATGGAAAGCAGGTGCATGTTTGGTATATTAAAAAAATATATATTCCAAAAAATCTGATATTACTTAAGCATGGCTTAAAAAGAAGAAAGAGGCAGAATGAGAGAGAAAGACAGTGAGACAGAGAGAGAGAGAGAGAAAGAAAAAGGAGAGGGAGAGAGAAAGTTGGATCCTGACACCTTGGCTTTCATGCTACATTTCACTCTGTCAGTTTTCTCTCTTACTGATGAAAATTCTGTGGCCTGATTGATCTGATCAACGAATAAAACATTATTCATGGGTATCTATCACCTCTCAAAATTGAAAATTTACACCCTCCCTCTCTCATCCTCTGGATTTAAATTCAGGTTGAGTAAATGGAGCATCGCTCGGTGAACATGAAATGGTAATCAAAAACACATTAATGTAACAAAACTGTATGAATGACTTTTAGACTCTTCCATGAATTACTGTATATGAACTAAAAGTCAAAGCTTTTTTTAAAAACTTTTTCTTTGCCAAAGTTACTGACATTACCTCTTAGAAGAGTATGATGGAGCCAAAGAGAATTTAAAAACCCTCCTGAAATGAAAATGAAAAGCCATGAATTGTGTTAATGACTGAACTGAAGTGACAGCTGGAATGATCTTTGTTTAAGACATGGAGTGGCACAGTCTAAGCATGTTGGTTTTGTAATAGGTGATCTGGTCGGCTCCAGTGTGCGTGCGCTGTGCCAGGTAAAGGATTGCTGCCCTCAGCAGCGCACATTTGGTGCAATGCTAAATAAATGTGTTGATATTATAGGAAAGATGGATGATAATAGCTTCTCACATACAAATGATATGCTGGCAAGGAGTGCGGGCTGTCTCTCATCGGGGAGCAGAAAACAGCTCTCGTCTCGTCTCGTCTCGTCTCTGGGAGCGGTGTTCTTTCCTCGCTTCCAATGCCGGCGGATTTGTGGCGTTCCTGTTTTCAACACGTGCGGAAGTGGATTAATACAGACATTAGCAGACATTGGCAGCTCCAGCCCTGTTTCGCATCACTACGGTGATGAAGAGGAGGAGAGGCGGGTAGGAGGATGGGGAAGAAGAAGAGATTTAGGAGAAATTAACTTCTTTGAACTTGTGAACTTCTTTTGGTTTTCTGGCTGATCTGGACGGGTTTAGCGATAAATGTAATATAGCCCCGTTCTACACGCACAAGGAAATTATACTCTGTCTGACATAAACAATACTCTGGCTGGGATCAACAATAGTTATCATGAAAAGTAACAGGAGTGTGTTGACCCCTTTTGCATCATTCATGCATGCATATTACTTTATATATTCCAGTGTGTGGACACAGGGAATCTGAGGGTGTAGTGCAGTATTGTTGCTATTGCTAGGATTGTGTCCTTCTGGACAGAGATTGATGTTGTCATTTCTGGGATCTATCATGGCCACTGCTCCAGGTTAGAGATCTCAGCCCCCATCACCATTGAGATAACATAGGTGTTAACATAGGTGTTACTCTTTCATGTTCTATTTCTTCTCCCAATTTTTTGTATTATTTGTGTTTATATTTGCTTTATGTCTAAATATATGTTCAATATTTGAACTGATGAAATCAGAAATATTTGAAATTATGGCTGCCGTCGATGTTGGAGACATTGAGGAGAGTGCTATGCATCAGCCACTGTTGTCACCAGATGAGCCTTTAGTGTTGGTGGTGGTGCTGCAGTGTGGGCACATGTGTCTAGTCGATACAGAACTGCCCTACACTCGGTGACAAGCCCGTACTACTTAAATAACATCACTGGCCCAGTTGTTGTGCCTCTGCTTGAACAACACATGCCTAATTTCATCTTCATGGACAACACTGTTCCATCCATTGAGGTCACATCATTAGGTAAGAGACTGGGGTGCCTCAAATGGAGTCACCTGCACTTTCTCCAGACCTGACTCCCATGAGAAACCCTATGAGCTGAGTCACCGTGTAGAGGCTCGTAACTCTGTACCCCAGAATCTCAGTGACCTGAGGGTCCTTCAAGAAGAGTGGGACACCATGACTCAGCAGACAATAAGTCCACTTGTGAACAGCAGGAGACGTTGTTATGCTGTAATTGATGCTGAAGGACACATGACAAGTTACTGAAACATTGACGTTTTTTTGTTGGGGTACACCCACCAGTCAAAAAGCCTGAAAAAGCACTGCAAATGAACTATAAATGTAAATATATATATAAATGTAAATGCTCTTGAACCTCACTTACAGTTCGGCATTACTTCTGCATCCCTACGATTGGAGCCATTTTTGTGCACTTGCTTTGGCTAAGGCTGGTCCTTTGTATCGCCGCCTTGCCGCACTCAGCCTTCAGAGACTCCCTCCGGTTCCTCGGCCGTGTAAACGGCAGAGTTCAGAGGGCGTCTCCTGCATCTCCGTTTCAGATGAAGCAGGGGCCGCAGCTGCGCGGTGAGACCTTTCCGTGTCGGCGTCAGCACATGGCCCATGGAGATGAGACGGTCTGGGACAGATCTGGGTCAGGGTGTCAGGCGACTTGTGTTTCGGGGTCACCGGGCCTCACCCTTTCATGGCAAGCAGCTGAGTCTGGAGGAAGACCTCGGCTGGACTTTCCTCGCCCCTCTGGCCATCAGCTGTCTCCCTCCACCTGGTGATCCCTTCATCTCACAATTCCCCTTTGTTTGATTCTGTTTGCTTTGTTTAGACATGTGGCTTTGTGGTGAAGGACTGTGTGTCACTGAATAAGCCAACATCAAGCCTAGACAACTATGTAGGAGTTCTTTAAAATCCTGGTCAGATTTGTTTCCTTATATATCAAAGTGAATCTTTTCCACTTTCCACTTTGGATTAGGTTTATCTGTGAAATATGACTAATCAGTAGAACAATGAAGTACAATTTGGATCAGATTCAAATTTGACAATATTTTATTTCTCATGTCTGGAATAGGTTTAGCAGAAGTAAATGAATATGCCTCAGATTGTGAGACATAATGTTAGTTATGTGCGTTTACACAAACATGTACACAAAATCTCTCCCGTAGAGTCGTGCAGATGTAATGCAGCTGTTTGTGCTTTAGAACATAACTACCATGAAACGTCTTATTTCTTTGCTTTAATCTTGCTAACACTGCTCCCTCTCTTCATTCACCATTTCACCATCAAGCTCAGTTGACCACTTTCTCTCTCTCTCTCTCTCTCTCTCTCATTTGAAGGCTGTGTTTAAAAGGTATGCTTAAAGGAACTGAACACGACAGCACATATCTGTTCTAAGTTGGCTGATTCTCCATGTTCTTTTGGGAGAGTGGATTTGGGGCAGGCGTTCTGGTGTTCAATTCCAACTCACATCCTTTCATTCTTACCAAAGAGCCGTAACCTCACAAGCAGGGAAATGCTAGTAACTCCAATTGGTTAACTTCATCTGTGGAGGAGGGTTGGAATTCCCCAACATTACAATTCAATAACTCAATTTCAAAGAGTTTTGTCTGATGCAGGTCATTGTGGATTGGCACCTGTCTGTAGTCATCAATTGGTAATTTGGCCTTTTAGAAGCCCACTCAGAGACACCAAAGTAACATTCTTGTTCATTTTCTCTTGGAACTGCAGTTGGATGTCAGGATTTCTGTCAGGATTTTCTAACAGGTGGTCAGAGGTTGTGATTCTTACAGAGCAACTTCAATCACACCATTGCCTGGATGACAGCACACCACCTGAAACTTGGTGCAACAAAACACCACCCACTAAAACACTTTTAGAACTCATCCTCCGGTCACCATCCCACTTGAAATTGATCCTTTGATGGGTCAGGTAAAGTGTGGCTTCTCACTCTTTGATGCTGATCTTTTACCTGAGTGCAAGAAGCTGGTCACACAAGCCGTAATGACTGCATTGCAGTCTCAGTGAAGTCGCCAGAATGAGAGTAATGAGATTCGGCCGTTCCCTTGGGTCGCATTAGTGTCTGCCTTCAAACTAGACTCACAGACCATGAGTGGAAGACTCATAACAGGACTGGAGTTTTTTTTTTCTCAGAATGTTTAATGTGTCGTTTGGTATACCGTATTACAGATGACAGGAGCTCACCCATGAACTTGAGACTATTCGCTTAAAAAAAGGGCTTCACACAGGAGTTGATGACTTTTGGGAAAAATCTTTGCCCTAGAATGAGCATAGTAACAGTGATTTTTAACAGTGGTTGAAGGAGGATTATTGATGAGATACAGCCCAAATGAGCACCTGAGCTCATAGATGGAATCAGAAAAGCCTGTTCCCCAGAGTGGGGGGAGGGTGGTGGTTATTTCTCTTAAACTTTTCAACTTTAAAGTAAGTTTCTCTTGCTCTTATGTTTCTGGGGCAGTTCTAGGGCACTGATTTACTTTAAACTTCCAAATACTGGAAGTTCTAACAGACATTCTCAGCACCACCACATATCCATTTCAACAGCCCAACAATTTAGCACACCAAATCCTTCCAAATCATCCCCTCATCATTCATCCCATCACTGTCACTTACTTGAAAATGTCTCCAGACAACTTATGGGCCTCAGAAATACACACTGCTATACACTACTATACCCTTGGTTCCTGCTTTACCTAACCCTGCACAGTTCAAGTAGAGACCAACCAGATCTGAACCAACATTCTCCTGAGTATGAGACAAGGCTTCTTCCTCAAAGCTATCCTCACACCTCACAACACCGTTTTAAAGGGGCTTGTCCCTATGAAACCCAGTCTCATGGGGTGAGCTTTAAATGAGTTTTCAGACAGCAGAGGTACCAACTCAAGTTCTAAGGCTTTCATATACATATAGGGTCTTTGGAAAGATAGGAACACACACACACACACATACACATACACACACACACACACATAGACACACACAAAATACCTGCAACAAGGTGGCTGCTGTCTCTGGTCTCAGGAGATGTCACTAAGGTACTCGGTGCTTAAAGTTGTTCCACAGGCATGATGAGGGCACACCTAATCTCCAGCAGATATCTGCACTGTGCTTTTACAGTTGTAGCTACCCAGTTTTCCCACACACTTGTGCTATTCCGTGTTATATTGATTTAAGTTTTCATTTCTATTTCACCGGCTTTTATTGTTTTACAAAATAAAGCAATGTGTTGTGCTGAAGGTAATTTATGAAAAGTAAATGACTATTTCATTTGGCTGACTTCATGGAGCATGTCCTTACAAATGAATCTATAATCTTTTTCTAAGAGACAGTAAAAGTATAATCTCTAGAGATATCTTACAGAACCAGACAAACTGGTGTTATGCAATCCTGTTGGCCAGACATAAGTCCTTGATACTCCTGGAATTCCTGGATACTCCTGCCACCTCCTAAAAATGGTTAGGTTCAGCTTGCACTGAACGTGGAACAACCTAAATGAAAATATGGCCAAAAATATTACTATCACACACATATGAGCTTGCTGGACATCCCATGGACACTGATATGATGATTTCTCATCCCTTTTGCTACGAGAACAGTCTCCGGTCCCTGAACTCCCAGAGCCTCGGCTACAGCTCACAATTATACCTGACTTCCTCCTTTTCCTACCAGCAGCCTGTGATGCTGGCTGGCAGAGGTTCATGCCACCACCTGAGTCTCCACATCGAGGTGCCTCTCATCTTTAGTGAGCTGACCCAGTCCCATGGTCTGACATGGTCTTAATCAGTCCTGGCATGGTTAAGGTAACAGGTGAGCTTGGTTAATATGACTGATTGCAATAAACTGCTCGCTGAGGGACTGCATCAGCCAATAGAACAGCAGGACAGGATCTGAGAACATATTTTTGGTGGTTTACTCTTAATGGGCTGGTCTGATGCATTTTCCCCCTGACAATCGAGAGACAAGCACAAGATAAATGTTAGCTCCTTATTATTCAGTGTTGAACTAATAGCAGAGATGATCGGTAACTAAGACGATCTAAGCCCATAATTGTAAAATGACTTAGAAGCCCACTGTGCCATGACACCTGCAGATATTCCTATGCCAAGATTTACTGGGGCTTGCTCCTGTTCCCCACGACATCCCACCGTTTTGGTCTGTGCATTGTGCTTGTCCGTGAAATTGTGTAATATTAGACTATAAGGCAGTCCCTCGATTCAGATTATATTCCATTATACGTTATGCACAAAAAAACAGTTGTTCTAAATGGCTTTTCGGGTAGGTTTGATAGAGATTAGTCCACTGCGCCTTAACGACCCCTCAAGTTAATACTTAGAATTAGTCTAATTAGAAGTGTGTGCTTTCGTTTAATTAAGAGACTGAATGCACCATTGACTTCGGCGAGTTTCTGAAAGTTCGTCTGGGGCTCACAGGGCCGTTTCAGCAGCTGTGTTCCAGAACACTCCATTGTCCCGCTCGTCCAAATGACATTATTCACAGTTGATTCGGCGCTGCTCACGGGAAAATCACTCCCCATCCACACCACCTTCCCCAACCCTCCACCCACACCACCCCCACCCTCGAGCAACCCTCCATGTTCATCCCCTACCCCTTTTCCCCCTGGCTTGCCATTTGAAACACTCTGTCCGGCGAGATTTGAAACTGCTCAAGTGTTGCCCTTCAGAGCAAAGTGTTTGGGCACCCTTTGGTTTTAAGCCAATCTAATCCCTGTAATCAGGGATTGCGCTCAACCCCCCGGTCCCCCTGGCGAAGGAGAGTGAGCAAGAGCGGAGGAAATGGCACTGCTCAGAATCCCTGCCAGCGTGGTGCCATGACCCGAACAGCAGGCAATATAGTGCCTTATTTCTCTGTGCTTTAAGAGATATGTGCAAGGAGAGCGAAAGCGACAGATAGTGTTTTGTGGCCGGCCGGTAGATACGTATGTCCCATATATGAAATGACAGGTGCATTTTCCGCAAAGAAAGACCATAATGTTTTTCTATTTAGTGCTTGACAGTTTGCCTTCGTCATAACATGAGCTTAAGGGGGTTGGAACAAGCCTGATTATTTCAGGCCTCTGGCGTCTCTCCTTCTGCAAATTGAATTCTTTTATAGTGAGGAAGCTGGTGGGGCAAGATGTGGGAGAGTGAAATGAATCAGCATGCAAACTGAATCCTGAATATTCACTTGCATTGACCTCCATATTTGCGCTCAGATGTGTGGTGGGTGGGTAAGAACGAGGCTAGTATTCCCAGAGTGGAGAGTTCAAAAATTTTAGTGGCAATGTGGAACGTTTATCATGCTGCACCATGGCTATAATCTGTTTGTTAGTACCTGGATATAAATAGCAGATTAATATATAAAAACTGTATATAAAGTGTTAAAAACTGCATTATTTCTCAAGCACCAACTATTTGGCTATATAACTCAAACATTGAAACCCATTGAAATGAAACATGTCCTATTTGAGCAAGAGAATTGAAACCCAGATTGATGCTACAAAAATCTTGTGCCATTGTGTCCTGGTTGTGTCCTAAACACTGTGTTTTACAGGCCCACAATGCACAAACTTAATAATAGTTTATACACTCACCGGCCACTTTATTAGGTACAATTGTCCACCTGCTAATTAATGCAAATGTTGAATCAGCCATCACATGGCAGCAACTCAATGCATTTAGGCATGTAGACAGGGCCAAGACAATGTGCTGCAGTTCAAACCGAGCATCAGAATGGGGAAGAAAGGTGATTTAAGTGACTTTGAACGTGACATGGTTGTTGGTCCCAGACGGGCTGGTCTGAGTATTTCAGAAACTGTTGATCTACTGGGATTTTCATGCGCAACCATTTCTAGGGTTTACAGAGAATGGTCCAAAAAAAGAGAAAATATCCAGTGAGCTGCAGTTCTGTGGGCACAATGGCCTTGTTGATGCCAGAGTTCAGAGGAAAATTGCCAGACTGGTACGAGCTGATAGAACGACAACACTAACTCAAATAACCAGTCGTTACAACTGAGGCATGCAGAAGAGCATCTCTGAACACACAACACATCAAACCTTGAGGCGGATGGGCTACAGCAGCAGAAGACCACGCCGGGTGCCACTCCTGTCAGCTAAGAACAGGAAACTGAGGCTACAATTTGCACACGCTCACCCAAATTGGACAATTGAATATTGGAAAAACATTGCCTGATCTGATGAGTCTCAATTTCTGCTGCGACATTCGGATGGTAGGGTCAGAATTTGGCGTCAATAGCATGAAAGCATGGATCCATCTTGCCTTGTATCAACGGTTCAGGCTGGTGGTGGTGGTGCAATGGTGTGGGAGATTTTTTCCTGGCACACTTTGGGCCCATTAGTTCTAATTGAGCATCGTGTAAACGTCACAGCCTACCTGAGTATTGCTGCTGACCATGTCCATTCCTTTATGACCACAGTGTACCATCTTCTGATGGCTACTTCCAGCAGGATAATGCGCCATGTCATAAAGTGCAAATCATCTCAGACTGGTTGTTTTAACACAACAATGAATTCACTGCACTCGAATGGCCTCCACAGTCACCAGATCTTAATCCAATAGAGCACCTTTGTAATGTGGTGGAACAGGAGATTTGCAACATGGATGTGCAGCTGACAAATCTGCAGCAACTGCGTGATGTTATCATGTCAATATGGACCAGACTCTCTGAGGAATGTTTCCAGTACCTTGTTGAATCTACACCTCAAATGATTAAGGCAGTTCTGAAGGCAAAAGGGGGTCCAACCCGGTACTAGCAAGGTGTACCTAATAATGTGACTGGTGAGTGTATTTAATTATGGAACAGACCCGTACTCCTCCGATCAGACATGTCTGTGTGTTCTGTGTTGCTATATATGTACTTGAGTGTAGTTGTTTTGATGTGTTCACACATCTCGTTAGTCTAATGTGTTACACGCGGTGCTTTTAATGTGCTATCTATATATTGTGTGAGTTAGTCCTGCCCCTTGTTCATCTTTGTGAGTATGTGTTTGTATGTTGAGTTGCATAGACATACCCTCTATAGTCGCTAAGCTAAATAAATACGTGTTGAAACATATTTGTCTCTGCATCCTGTCGCACCTCACCTGTTGCATATATGATATAATTAAAAATCAAAACAACAAAAGCAAGGTCTTTGTGTCTATCACAAGCCAAGAAGAGGTTTATCAATGACTCCATATTTAGTGCATAACTCTATGCATGGATAACAGTACCATCTCGAGATGGTAGAGAGCTGAGTCAGTGAACCTTTCACCTCTGCTGCTTTCTACATTTGCATACAAATTGTATGGCCCTCACTGACCCCTTGAAGAGACAATACCTCCAACGTCTGCATGATATGCAAAATGTATGCACAGCCGCTCGGTCAGAGAAAGTGTGCAGAGTGCACACAGTTGATAAAGCAAAGTCAATACATAAAGCATAATTGATCACATAAAGAAGTCACTTGAGACTATTAGGATAACAGATATACACTATTTTACCCCAGTTATCCAATTGTGAGGAGTGTCAGCATGCTAATTGGCTAAAAGAAGAGCATTATAATACAGCCGGTAAAAAACATGGGTGCGGAGTCATTTGTATTTCCCTAAGCCAGAAAGCATCACAGACTGTACCAGTCAATCTCAGCATGGGGCGGACGACAGCACAAATGCAGTTGTTGGGGGATACTTTTCCCTTTGAATTCACAATGGTTTACACAAAAGAAAGATTGGATGTGTGCTACGTGTGTGTTTTGGCCAGGAAGAGAAGTCCTAGTGAATGCTCATGAGCCCATGGGGCTTTTGGTTGATTCTAATATGGTGTCACGCTTCAGTGTGAAGTAATAAGAGAATGCAGTGAAAGCCAGGGAAAAAAACATCTTTCTGATTCCAGTATACCAGAATACCAGTTCTATTAATCTGTCATTTGAATTTGGCCATGTGCTAACACGTTTTTCTATATTAGTCTTAATGTTTTTGTATAATAATAGTAATAATAATAATAAAGCATTGCATTCGAAGCATTTAACAAATGCGAAAAATATTGCACAAAATCACGAGAATGTTTTGGGCCACTCACTCAGCAGAGCTTCTGCTGTTGTCTCTCTGTAATGCAGTCATTAAAGATAATTGGCCCTTTTTGAGTTTGGACTACACTGTTGTGCAGCCACACAATCTATCAGGGGGGAGAGGAAAGACAAGAGCACGGCACAGGGAGGAATCGCTAAAACACTTCAGACAGATTGCCACTTTATAACTCTGTGCACACATTCCATCTCACGGGGTCTACAAGTTTAATCTTTTTAAGCTTTCAGAAAGGACCAAATGAAAATGGCCAAAATTGATGGCACACTCAAAGGTTCCTTTTCTGCCGGTGTTTGTCTGCAGCAGTAGCCTGGAGAACGCTCGTCTGGATTAGCGTCTGCTCTCTGCACGACGTAGTTCGGCGAGCGGCAGCATGTGGCATTTCAAGGCTGAACATAATAGCAACATATTCTGTGTCAGAATTCCAAAAGTTTGATGCTTGGGTTTCATACATTACATTACCTACTCAGTGAATGTTAGCCTACTTTTTGTTTCAGGTACCTAATTTGAATAAATATCCAAATTACTTCCTGTTTTTGTTGCAGTAACAATCTAAAAAAATAAATCCTCAATCCTCAGAATTAGACACATGCCTAGACGCTGCAGGTACTGGTTCCTTTGATCTTAGGTTGACAGCCCACATGGCACAGACCTTCAGACATGCCACTGTCACAACTTTCTTTCTGAAGGTTCTTGTTACATGTTCTTCGGGGCCGATTCAATCTAGCGGGGCTCCGGCCTGCTTATTCCTGGGAGTGTATTTTTTCCCTTTGACGTGTTTGATTGCAGCTGTCATGGAGGTCTCTCAGCATCACCTCATCTGTCATGTTCAGACAGAAGCTTGCTCATCGCTTGTCATTTATATCATGGCACTTCCCTCCGGGGACTTTGGCGTTGCTGTACATGGCAAAATTGATTTTGACCAGAAGGCTCTTTAGATGCTGGTACCTCCCACCGCCTCCATGGAGTCCCTTTGCCATTTCAGATGTGGGGTGGCACTTCTGAATGTGCTTGGCTATAAAGGAGATGTCTGTCACAATGGACAACTGTAAGCAAGAATGAGTGCTGATACGAGTAGGGTGACTCCTGCGTTGCTACATCTGCAGGTCTGTCTGTGGGTCGGGTGGGTTCTGCATGTCTGTGTATGGGTCGGGTCGGGTGGGTTCTGTAGGTCTGTCTGTGGGTCAGGTGGGTTCTGCAGGTCTATCTGTGGGTCGGGTGGGTTCTGCAAGTCTATCTGTGGGTCGGGTGCGTTCTGTAGGTCTGTCTGTGGGTCGGGTGGGTTCTGTAGGTCTGTTTGTGGGGCAGGTGGGATCTGCAGGTCTGGCTGTGGGTCGGGTGGGTTCTGCAGGTCTATCTGTGGCTCGGGGGGGTTCTGCAGCTCTGTCTGTGGGTTGGTACTGAGACTGCAGGTCTGTGGGTCAGATGGAGATGATGATAACTTTTGGTTCATATCAGGTGAACATATGACCAAGGGATGACAATGGTCATAATGGCATTAGAAAAAAAACATATTTTCCATTAAATGAACACATCATTGACATTAAGATGGCAAATTGGTTGAACCCAAAATTTAACTGGTTTCAATATTTTGTATTAATTTAAGACCTTTTAAGATCCATCTGTGTATAAGGTACATGCAGGGTTTTAAAGAGAAATGTCTGAGTGGGATCAAAACAACTGAAAACCAAATGAAAAATTACTGAAATCCAAATTGCTTGACTATCCCCAATTTGAAGTTACATTTTAGTGTTTCTGTTATTGTACAAATGACCCAGCAGTTAATGGAAAATGGGACTAAACATAGTCCACATGATAGGGAGGATATTATATTGGAATAGAGAAATGTAACCAGAAGAACTTCTCGTATTTCATCACAGAGACATGACACTCCACACGAGTCGTCAGAGCGTTCCGGCTGCAGAAGACACGAGGAGCTGGAAATGATCTTCATTTTTCTTGAGTGATCTTTTCAGTATCCATTAGCCCCATGCTGTAAACAGTGGAGCCGCGAGTGGATCCTTTGTTCCAGGGCTTTATCCCGTAGACAGATGCATTTGTTACTCCATGTAAAATACCACAAAACATTAACTCATGGCTCTCTCCTCACATCACGAGCTCATGGCGCCTGTCAGCGGCTCTTTAGGTATGCGCTCCTCACCCATTTTACTATAAACATTTATTAGTTACAAACACATGCAGATGTAAAGTCAGAGACTTCAGGGCATCTGTTTCAGTGCATAGTTCACGTTGGCCTTTCTTGCGTTCGTCTTCAGCAGCAAGTTTCTGACCATAGGGCAGCTCGATGGTTTTGGGTGGCAGGCCATTTTCAACCCAGCAGTGACACTGACGTGTGCAAAAAAAAAAAAAACCCAACATCTCTACGGTGCGTGAACCACTGCATCACCCACGCCTGTTCCACCAGCATGTAAGTGTCATCGCCCTATTGGGAATGATGTCCCATCAAAATAGTATCGGGTCAGCAGCAGACCTGTAGTCAGACTGGCCAGTGATGAAGCAACCAAAAGTGAAAAACCCACAGCAGGAACTCCAGTCTGGAAGTGTGCAGAACCTGCATACTTATAAAATACACATATAATACAAGTGAATCAAATAAAGGCTAACATATAGGTGCATGGTAGATGTTTGATGAAGTGGTAATGAAGAGTATATGGATTATTTATATGCAAAGCTTATAGGCTATTTTTCATCTGTATGAAACATAATGTAAATTACAACACCATATTATCAATACAATACCGAGTACAGCTAAACCCTTCTAACATTTCGCACATTTGTAATCTATCACATTTTAATAATTTATGTATTCCGTAGCCCATATAGATTAATTGTAGAAAACGTCAGGGATGATGGATGTTTTGGAGGGGTCCTGTTGGAGCCTTGGTCAGAAAACAGAACTCTTCAGGCTGAGCTTGGCCACTTTATGGGGGGATTGGCTGATTGGAAAATGGCCCTCTCTTGCACCCAGAACCAGAACCGTCTCCTACGGGCTCTCCTGCAGATGAGAGCTGCACCATCACCTCTCATGTGTGACTCCAATCATAAGAGCTTTCCCCTCCGCTCAGGGCTTTGGGTGGGTGGGTGCTTGGGTGTTGGGGGAGGTGGGGGGGCGTGGGTTAGGCGGTTCAATCTTTCAGAAGTACATCACTTTTCTAGGAGAGAGCATGGAGGGTTGGAGAAAATGTACAGAGGTCCTGGTTCACAACAGTCTGAGACTGAAGTGGATGACCCTAGATGTAGACCGGCTGGCAAGACTCCTATCGGGTTATATTTTAGCAAGAGACATTTTATTATAACCGTGCACTCTGTGCAAGATGTTCATTTCTGTGCTAATGCCAACACCGCGGTGTCAAATGTCATCCTGAAAGACCAATTGAGCTTGTATGTGGAAAGGCATATCCCATGCATTATTATGCTAATAATTGCCTAAATTCATTAATAACGACATCGATGTTATTAACGTTTAATTAACCCCTCCTTTGTTTGGTATTTTCTTGTCTATGTGCATCTGCACCATATAGGCTACATCTAATTCTTTTGTTTCGACTTTGTTTTGCTTTTCGTTGACTTCATTCTTCATCTCTGTGACAATACTGTGGAGTGTTTTATCCTCAAAACAAGCTCTGCAATATTTTCCATGGGAAACGTATAAATAATCCCACATCAGGCGCGTGTTCGTTTTGCTCCTATACCCATGTCCTTGTCTGAAGACTGGCACGGCGACAGCGCTATTGCTGGGACACTCTCCTCACCCTTTATAATGCTCCTTTCCACCTCAAGGGTTTGGGGGTTTTTTAAATTATTATTTTACTCGTGAATATTTTCTAATTCTGACAGCTGTCAGTGGCGCAGTGTATTTACACAGCCTTGTCCGCTGGAGTACGGCTGCCGCTATCGCCGAGAGAGAATTCTAATGGAAATGAGCCGATTTAATTGGTCTCCATGCTATTAGCATAACAAACCTAATAATAATGAACAGGGCTGGATATTTGAGCGCGCCTTGAATTTAATAATACAAATAAGCGGCTTGCAAATTGGCATTACTGCAGTACATTTGCTTGGCCAGAGCTGCTCATTACCGCGGAAAGGCAGATATTTCAGGTCAGTGGCTCCTGAATGCGGGCATGGCCCCTGTCACCGCTGCTCGCCAATTGCGCTGTATGTCAACGGCAGGTGTGCGCAGGAGGAGGAACCCGCGGACATGTGGAAGAACTATTAACTGTACAAATACAGGTCCCGTCAAACCCTGAGGCGCAACAAACACCGGATACTTCTGGGTGTCTCTTTAGGAGCTAATAACCATGTCAAATAACAAAAAGCCTGAATGTTCATGTGTGTCGTCATGCAGTTTCTCTTTTTAACTTGTGTTTATGCAGAAAAGCACAGGACAGCGCTTCGCATCACTTATAGGGAAGGCGAAGTCCATTGAGCCCAAGCCGACAGTAATTCTCAGCGTGAGTGAAGCGGTGGTTTGCTAATGAGCTTTGGCACTGAAGGAGAAAGCTGATGCCAGTGTAATATCAAGCGTAGCATATCGCTCACGGTCAAACAGAACGTACAAGCTATTTGTAGCCGCGGGTAGACTGCACCGAGACTGACCACAAATATAGAGAGATATAAGGAAAGAAACAGACAGTACAGAGAAGTGGGAGGCCAGTGGCTTGTCACGTGAAAGAAAGAAGACCTGCATAAAGAAACATAGGATTGTAATAATTTTATTAAAGATTCATTTAAATTTCTCATTTCACACACTAATACGAAATAATGATCTGGCAAATGCAATCTCTTTTGCACAAGTACGCTAAGCATTTGCATTGTTGAATGTTTAAATGAGCACTTGGAAAAAATGAAAAGTATTATATATATATATATATATTAAATACGGTCCAAGTTGTGACCACTCCCTTGAACCCAGAAGATTGTTGCTCACAAATGGTGACAATCGCTAGGCTAGGAATACCTCCATCTCCACCCCCACACCCTGTAAACTGTAATCAACTGTCATCTGCTGTAATTGCCATAATACGGTTGGGCCATGTCGCAGCATCGCCTCACCCATGGTGGGAAACGACTCTTGCAATGTGTCCCTGGGCCACAGAAGACGTTCATGTTAAGATTACACTCTTACATTGAAACATTGGGGAGAGATGGGCTTACATTTTGCCTTGCTTATTGTGGAAGTGAAATAAGTGACCCCAGCAGGCGCTTGATATGACTGCACAATGAACTCATAATCAAGCTTTTTATTTTTCAATATAAAGGTCATTTTCAGCACATAAACAGGCAGCTTCTTATCACTAATTCTAGTACTGGCATTATGATTATAAATATTTCATTTTAATATTGTTTTTCTGTTACATTGTGGCCCATTTTTAAAATTGTCGAGGTCAGATTTGCACATAATTGGAAGTTATGAATGAAAGAATACACTGTAGATGTGTTGATAGATGTCTTTAGTACATTATTGTTAAACAGAATTATTCTTAAATATTCTGTTACAGACAATAACAAGTAATCAACCTTTGTGGATGGCCTACAAAATGCCACAGACATTTATCAGTTTATTCTGTGATTCAGTTTGCTGGCAAAATTGCATATAAACATGCTATCTCTAATAATGAAATTGCTCTGTGTTAGTACTTCTAGCTCCACACGGTAATGCATTAAGTTGCTCACTGTGCTGCAGCTGCACTAACGCCACTTCTGCGATGATTACACCAAGCAAACCAGGGTGCTGCATGTGCCGATTAACGGTGGAACACGGGCAACTAAAAACCAAACCAGGAGGCACACATACACAAACAGAGAAAAGTACTTCAAAGCAGAGCATAGAACTTCTCCAGATCCAAATGAGGAAATACTCAGCACAGTGTGTATCCATTTCCAACACACACACACACACACACACACACACACACACACACACACACACACACACACACACATACAGGCATGCACACACACACACACACACACACACACACACACACACACACACACACACATGCACGCACCTGCTGTTAGACTTGAATAATGTCTTCAGCTAGCCGCCCCCACTATGGGCTTGGCCTCCCACTCCATTACTTATAATAAGATATGGATCTGAAGGAGCGTAGGATAATGCTTGTGTGCTGGGGGGCTTTTTCAGGAGAGGTGATACATTTCAATAAATCCATATAGCATGAAGTGAGTTGAGCATGTCTGTGTGAGCCTCAGACTTTCACCAGCACCTTCAAAGTTTCTTCTTCTTTGTTTAATATTCGACTTCTCTCTGTCTCTCCTTGTCTTTTTTCAATCTGGGTAAGGTACATTTAGGCTATTTAATGCAAAACTCTTCACAGAACCTCAATGAAAAGAACTTTGTATGTTTGGTGGGTGGGTAATTTGAAAAATATATATGTATACACAATGGCACTTAAATATGTATGAGGTTTATGTGAGGAGGTTTATGTCTGTGTAAATCCTCAGGCTTTTAAATATGCTGTGATCTTCATCAGGTTTGCAGCTCTTTCGCTTTCCAAATGTATTCACCTCTACTTTTAGCCTCTCTTCCCAGTCCCGATGGCTGTGCTAAACACATGCGTACCAGGGCAAATCCAAAAGCAGGTGTGAAAGGGGGTGCTGTGTCAGCCAAGCAGTGCAAACCTTGGCTCCTTCACTTGGTTAGGTCCTCTCCGCCGCCCGAAAGGCCTCTGAGACTCTGAGACGAGAAGCTTTTATCACATCTCCATTCTGCATCTCAACTCCTGGCCGTGTCCCATGCAAGCTTTAGTATCGGCTTCGATTGTTATTGTTAAACACATAAGCTCAAAAATAAGCCAACAAACACAGGGGAGGGGGGCTATGGGGGGGTGGGGGGGGTGTGTAGTGTCCACCGTCTTGAAAGGTATAACGGACACAGCCTTTTCACCTAAGCGAACCAAAATTGATTTTTCTTTCTGCTGACGTGCGCAGAGATTAGCGCTAATTCTCTTGTGTTAGTTGACTTTGCAGGACCCTGCTGTGCAGTTTAATATCTGCCAATGCAGCAGCTGCATGGGAGAACGGCTCCTCCTGCTTCTGAGTGTGTAATCTCCATCTTCACAAGACTCGCCCTCCTGCATCCCTGCCAAGCAGCACCAGTGATAAAAGTTTTTTAAGTGTGTTTTTCAAAGTCGCTTCTCTGAAGACATGACCATAAGCTGGGAAGCTGATACAGTGAGAAGTGTGCTATAAAAATGTCGGCGCGCGACCAAAATTGCCTTCAGTAGCCAGCATGCCTGCCCAACACGTTGGTGTATTTAGACATCGGGGCAAGCCAAGTTCAAGGAAATTAGTTCAAATTAGTCGTCTAATTAACTTTCAGTTCTCACCAGATTTTGAGTCAGATTTTTGTGCTTAATGGTGTGGGGAGGATCCAGAAGGATAGACAGACACATAACTTACTTTATTATTAGTCTAAGACAAACTCTAGTTGAGCAGGGAAGACATTCAAACACATTAATTAGTCATCTGTTAGCACAGAACATGTTTGTTTAGTTGGACATTGGCCTTTTTTTCTGCCTCCCTCGTTCCTACTGACTGGATATTAAAAACAAAAGAGGGATACTGAAGTTGAAAGGGAGACTGTCAGCTTTAATTCAAATGTAAGCATGCCCATTATGGGTGAACCAATTGCAACAAAATGGGTTGTAATTAGGTACAGTCCTTGTTTTTCAGATAGCAGTACATCACAGCATGACTGGTTAACACTTTTTATACCTTTGGAAGGTTTCTCGCTATAATGCCAACCATTGACAAGCTTTGAGACCAGAAAGTTCAGGCTAAAGTTCACTTAGAAATATCCTTTAAAAAGCCTGAAGGTTCTTTGACAGACTTATGGACAGATGAAGATTAAACTGCACCTGGATATCTGAAGGTGTAAATGGAGGAGAGAAATAAAAACCCTGTGATTTAAAGTACAGCAGCTCATCTATGAAACATAGACATGTACAACTGCCAGTAGCACTGACTCAGTGAGCTCCATTCATTATGAGCCCAGATGCAATAGGATGAATAGCAAAGAGCACAGAAGCATCTTAGCTGTTCAGATCCATCTAATTGCCTCCAAACCTGCCAGCTCACCTTGCAGCAGGACAAGAACCTGAGGCACCATGCTGAAAAAACAACGGAGGGCAAAAAAGTGGAATGTTCTTGGGCGGTGGAGACAATGACCTGACTTGAACCAACACATTTCATCTGCTGAAGACAGGACCGAAGGCAAAGGACCCTAGGAACCGGCAGGAACTGAAAATAGCTGCCGTGTCTGACAGCGTATCCGTAGCAAAAAAAAAAAAAAAAAGAAGACGTCTGCTGGAAATTAAGGGTCGCACACTCGTAAACTGGAAAGGATGTTCAGCCGTTTTATTTAAGATGTGATTTTCAATTTGGCCAATTACTGCTGGGCACCTGAATCGCTGCTCTGTAGGGCTGTAGATCCTTGCATTATATGTAAATATTATTGATCCTACCGCATCATAGTTGTTTCATTTCCAATGCAATGTTTTGGACTATAGACCTGAAGCAATTATAGACTCTCCTGTATTACCATATGTGACCGTAATGTATGTACTTTATGTGACCTTTACTCTGCTGTGAGCCATCTCACGCTGCCTTGTTCTCTACATACTGAATCTGTACTGTAGACCTTAATACTATGGCGCCGGCAGTGATGACAGATGAGGTAGTTTAGCATTCCACTCAGCACTGAAACTCAAACTCTTCCTCCAATGCAGGTTAATAGTCCAGTGGCCTTGACCACCCTGTGACTGAGGGAAGAGCAAAGAAGCGTGGGAAATGTAGTTTCAGGTCACCGCTGCCACTAAGTGGATTGTGCTAGGAAGCTCAGTAGCTTCAAGACTTCCTCTGCTTGTAGTCATTAGAGAAGACATGATGACTGCCCTAGCTGCTCTGCAGCACTAAATGATAATGAAGGTTTATGAAGGTCTTGGTTAAGCCATTACAACAACCCACTGACTCTGAAGAATTTTATTACTTCAAAACCTGCAGGGTTCTAGAGAGGGAGCGGGTCTAAGGGAACACATGGTTCTGGGGCCTCACACTTTCTCGGAGCGCAATGACAGTGGCGTAACCATTACTTTTAATGAACTATCCACTTAATTGTTCATGCATTTTCTGTGAAAGACTTGTATGTCAGCTGTGCGCCTAAAATACTCAACAAAAAAAACATAATTAGTAGAGCACAAGTAAGCATTAATTCTGACACAAGCAATAATTTTGGTACTACCAGAAGTCTTACTGCCATTCAAAGGACCTAGTTGGGATACTTGGGAATTTAAAAATTGCTTGTTTAAACTTGGGAGAAAATTCAATGTAATTGAAACACACTCTTCATTGAAAAGGACCTACTTTTCTGGACCTGCATCTTCACTTCTTCCTCCTGACACTTTCTGTTCGTTCCCAACACTCTCGCTCTTGTGGCGGGAAGCCTCACAAGCGCACGTTCTTGATGTTTCCGGCACATGCTGGGGTGCGGAGGTGGGAGGCGATTTCACAGCGTGCCCCGCGTCTTCCATGAGCGGTGGGTTCATTAGCGCTAATGGCACATTAGATAAAAGTCAGGAGGAAATTGAGGCCCCGGGGTCTCTGGCGAGGGGGCAATTAAAAGCTCTGATCGTGGCGTAAAAGCCGCTTTAGCGTGCAGTGAATGCTCGCTCACCTTTTGCGCGGTGGGCCGTCACCCGGGGCACGGTACGGCTGACATACTGCTGGGTGGTGAGGATCTCCATTTGTTATTCTTCATTTCAGAGGGAGCTCATACGGGGCGAGAGCTGAGAGTGAATGAAATTAAACTTGCCAGCCTCCGTCTGCCTCTGTCCTCTATTGCTTCTGCCTGTGGAGGACAATGTGCAGGTCAACATACGGTAGGCGCAATAAAGCAGGATATGTGCATAGTTCACACATATGTGCATAGTTCATTAGGTTGCATCAAGTTGACCAATGAAACAGACTAACATAATAACATAATCGCCACTACAAAAGAATGGAGATTAAAATTACATATAAATTGATTGACGACATCATGTGCGTTAATGTAACAGGCCTGCAGGCCTGCACAACCACTAAAGAAATCTGCTGAAAATGCTGTTCAGAATGTACAGATCACATTGGTTTCCCTCCTGCAACGAACAACACGTCATACCTGCGGCAAATTGAATTGCCCCAAAGAGAACTGATTCGCAAAACATCCGGATTGTGGCTTTAAGTGTTTTAGAATAATGACTTGACCTTGCAGACTCTCGGAGTTGGTTAGATTAGAGGCGGCTGGTGTGCATTATCTCCCTGACTTTTAGAAATGGCAACTCATGAAGAATTCATGCAGAACCACGTGTTCTGAAATACATAAAATCAAATGGATTTAAAAATAAAAAAACAAACAGCGACCCTTTTTGTTGCTGACAGCCGTGATGTCATGCAGGTAAAGTCAGTATGTCAGATTCAGTCTGAAAGCCTAATGATCTTCCAAATCAAATTTAGCTATGACTGTATGATCAGAGCAAAGTCACTGAACTTCGCTGCTTGTGTAGCACACGATTTTCAAGCTGTCCATCAGTGTCCTTGCTCTGACGTTACTTTGTTTTCTTTTCCCAGTTCTGGTCTGCCAAACTTCACATGGCCCTCTCATGGACCTAGGAGCCTCCATGGGCACATCCCATCTTAGGTGAGTTACGGTCAGGAATTAGAAGAGCCACGCCCACTCTACAGTGTATTTCCTCTAACACATGAGAATGCATTAAAAACAAGAAAGAAAGCTAACACGGAGCCCTAGGCAAACTGAAGCCTCTGATGGAGAAGAAGGCAACATTGTTCTCGCACTTGTCAAAGGTTATTTATGCATTGTTGAGACACTCATTAAAACGTTAGGCAGCAATTAAGAAAGCAGGCATAAATCTATCTTCAAGCGGATGGTAATTAGTTGCGTTGGTGATCACTCCTGGATTTATCTTATCCTGCAAAATTGTGATTATGTACCAATTTGCATATTTCCTTTCCAGAAAAACACTGTTTTTCATTGCCATGACTTAAATGATAGGACTTTTCTATTAGGGTATAAACTGGCAAGCTCTTTTAAATGGACACAGAACAGATGTGAAATCAAGTTCATTATCAACATCTATGATATTAGGATGGATCATTTTCCACTGTTGCTTATGACATTTTCATTCTGTAAGACTGACTGTTCAGTCTATAAGACCAACTGAGTTTCCATAGTGTTCAGCTAAGACATTCAAGCTTGGATGAGTTTGAACACTTTATAATAGTTAAGTGGATCTTTATACTGAAGTAATTTGTGAGTAATTTGATTATGTTGTGTAATTTTGAGTAAGTTGTGAAACTGAGCCCCAATTAACTATGAAGCATTTCATCAAAATAATGTAATCTCACAATCCTTCAGTTGTAGCTTACCAATATATCAACATCTTTATCTGTCTACACACACACACACACACTTGCAGCTTGCAGATCCATATGTTCAACCTACGACAGGGTTGAGGGCATGTGCCATAGGTTGAAACTCGTGAGATCAGACAGATCCACAGACATCACAGGATCATGATTCCTACTGATCTCTCCGAATGTTCGAATGCACACGGGCTCTCAAGCAGCCTTTTCTTCAGAATTTCTGGAGGTCCCTGGTGATCAAGTGATCCTTTTGAATGTGTCCTTCAGCTAACACACAACATAAAGGTAACACTCTTAATGCATGTCAACAACCTCCAGTTCAAACATGTCACATAAACATGCAGCTGTGCTTTAATTGCTATTAATCCTTTCAGTTTTCAAGACCTCAGGTAGCCAGACTTGCATGCCACAAGTAGATATTCAACCCTTCATCTCCCATTGCTGACTTTAATTGCCTGCTTATATCCATTGCTATATCTGGCACCTTTAAATAACATAATTTTGAGTAGTTTCAATCATTTTTCTCAGGTAGTATCGTATACAGCAGCAGACATATCTGATTGTTATATCCGTACTTGGTAGCAGAATTACAGCCACAACGCTGTTGTTAAAGTCACGCTTGGCCATCCTGTTCTCCAGAGGATCCAGTTACCATGATGCCCTTCGTCCTGCCTCTTTTCACACCGCGCGGACGCAGCGATTTGCCAGTGCCTTTGAGTTCGCCACACTGAGGGGAGCAATTTCCACACTGCCACGTTGACACACACTTAGCGAACTTCTGCTTCCTCCCCTCTGTGGCAAACGCGTCCCACGCGCTGACGGCGGGGCAGCGTTTTTGTTTGTTTTTTTTTCCCCCACACAACGGCCTGATGTGCCTCGAAGAACTGCCGGCGAAGGCGTTTCGAAAGCAATTCGGTTTCTAGTCGACGGCTGGATGTAACCAGCGGGTGCCTCGGAAGGTTCGGAGCGGCGGTACCGGGTGCGGATAGCCCCGCTCTGTTTCAGAGAGGCGCCGGGCCGGCGCGAGCCACCGAGTGTTTGTGAAATTAAAAAGCACTGATGCAAAAATGCCGCGCGAGCAGGAGCGGGTGACCGAGGGGCATTTACTCAGTGCTAAGCACCAGTGCTGCCCAAGTAAACTGGGGAAAACTTTCTCCATGAGGAATAGACTGAGAGAGCGAGCGCCTATATATGTTGCCATATATGGACATACAAGGCCGAGGTGCATAGATGTCATTTTAGGAGGAGAAAAAGAAAGGAGCGGGAGGGGCAGAGAGAGAGAGAGACTTCGCTCTCTCCACTTGTATTCAGGAGAACTCAAAGGATGTTTCTGAATAGTTTCACTAGCAAAAAGTCTAATGAGTTTTTTTTATTATTAATTTGCACGTCAGTAACTGCCAGGATGTCCAAAAGCAGTTTTATGAGAAAAAAAAAGACATATAATTTAATGTTCATTAAGAATTTATTAACAGCTGCTAAATGAAACCATATCAAAATCACAATCAGAGAAGCATGCATGACTCTCAGATTAATTAAAAAGTAAAAGGTAAACTAGAGAAACACATTTTCTCTGCTGGACCTAATTTAACCAGCGAATAAATTATTCAGATGTAAGACTTTCATTAGGCAGTGGCATGACGAGAAATCACTGAACCTTAAAATCTTTTCTGTACGGCCATTTCTGCTCCCTTTTAATATGCTCTGCTAGTTACTTCACATTATGTCATAACATTCATGCATTCAGAACTAAGATTTGTCTTTGTATCTCTCTGTTTTATCACAGAATCAAAGAAGGCAGCCGTTACATTTTAGCCACTTCACATTTTTACAGGGCCCCTTTAGCCACCATAAATCTCTGTGCGTCTAGTTATTAATCTGTAAGGCCATTTTATCTTGGCTAATAAAGCAATCCATAATGAATTCAGCAGTGTGATGTCATCCCTCGATGTCCCGGAGCTCTCTTTTTCTCTCTCTCTCTAACTCACTCACACACACACACACACACACACACACACACACACACACACACACACACACACACACACACACACACACACACACACACACACACACACTATCGCCCTCTCTCCATCTCTTTGGGCAATGTCACCTCTAGTATGTTCCTGGTGCATTGCTGACAGGTCTGACTGAGTCACAAGGTGTCATTTTAGCCCCATAGTTTCACCAGCTGCTCCAATCAGCCCGATTAGCCAGCACACGCGTCTCTGAGCCACTGGAGAGGACAGGGCACCTCTGCCTCTTCAGACCCTCTGCAGGGAATTTGGCTAGATCACAGAGATAATTAAGTTAGTGCCCAGGCAGACAGTGTGGCCCACACGGCTCAATAGAATGTTAATAATTACACAATAATGCCAAGATCACTCAAGTTGTTTGTAGTAAAACACCATCATTAATTTATTCATGCTGTATGTTGAGGTTCATTAATGTTAAAAATAAAATAAAAAGAACAACGACAAAAATTTGTGTTATTTTTTCATGAAACATTTAACATTAGGTTTTGCTGTGTATTAAACAAGAAAACAAAACTGTTAAGAATGTGACTGATATATTTCATTGGTAGAAGTATAATAATACATTATATACACATTTTTTGCCAATCTGAGTATATAACCATCACAAGATAAACAACATTGCTGATGACCTATTATTATTGTAAAAGTTCTGAAATATCATTATAGGTAGGCTATTTAATATAATTTAATGCTGAATTTAGCATTATGTTGGGTTGCCTCCATACTGATATGTAAAATCTAAGATGAATGTACTGCAGAATTGTTTTACTTCTAACTTTTGTGTGTGATGAGAATGATAAGTGGGTAGATTTGTGCCCTTACAGTTGTAATGAACTCTTCCACCGCTGAACCAAAATCTAATTTATTTTTTCTCATATACAGAAATCCTGTGAGAAATCAAATTCTCAGCTTACATGTGGTAGAACAATAATTTAAGCTACACGGCTTGGTGTTTACTCTAACAAGTCCATATCTGTATCTCTCTCTCAATGATAATAACAGCAACAAAACAGTAATAAGTTTTTTTTTATATTCGTATAGTCGTTTCCTAGTCATTTCACCTTGTTAGTAACAGTAAAACATACAATGATGAACAATATCCAATGCAACTCACACAAACTCTTCAGCATGCTATTGACACTGTCATTTAAGGTCCTTACCGTGTCATAGCGTACATAAATAAGACATTGTTTGATACGTCGAATCTTAGACATGAATGTAGATGTGAAAGTCAAGCGAATGTAACGGCGTGAGCAGGCGTGTCGTGGTACATGACGGCCCACCGTCTGGCACTGCGGTTTTTGCAGTTCGTGCAGACACCGCCTGCCAACGCCTACATCACAATCTGTTGAATGATGTACAGAAGTTTTAATGGAAGGCTAATTTGCAGTGTGACCACGTGCTCCGTTAAAGCACGCCAGGCCTTTGATCAGCTGATCGGCTTTGAAATGCCATTGGAGAATAGCAGAGTAGTTAAAGTCCAGTGTCAAGCACAATTATTGTAGTATGATTAATAATCACATTGATTTTCGCAATCAATCTCAAATTCGTTCAAATAACTGTCAGATAAATAGATATAATCCATTGATCTGAACAGTTTGTTTAAGAGTGAATCTGTACAAGTTTCAGGCTCACTGTTGGGTCACCCAAATCAGAAGGTGAATGCAATGTCCCAGGACTAGTACCAGTATCAGGATTAATACGAGTATGAGGACCAGGACCAGAACTAATACTAGAGGAATTCATGTGTAGGTTTAATAAAAAGTGAAGAGTCTGAACAACGTAGCTAGGAGCGAGACTGACGTAGGCTTTGGAAGAGGTGAGAAGAAGTGTATACTTATTATGAGAAGAGACTGGACAACAGGAATGATGGGACAACAGGGATAATAGAACTACAGGAATGATAGAACTACAGGGATGATAGGACAATAAGGATGATAGAACTACAGGGATGATAGAACTATAGGATGATAGAACTATTAGAACTATAGGGATGATAGAACTACAGGGATGATTAGAACTATAGGGATGATAGAACTACAGGGATGATAGGACAATAAGGATGATAGGACAACAAGGATGATAGAACTACAGGGATGATAGAACTACAGGGATGATGGGAACTATTTT
Source organism: Brachyhypopomus gauderio (assembly GCF_052324685.1). Taxonomy (NCBI): domain Eukaryota; kingdom Metazoa; phylum Chordata; class Actinopteri; order Gymnotiformes; family Hypopomidae; genus Brachyhypopomus; species Brachyhypopomus gauderio. Next base: position 426,446 of record NW_027506887.1, read on the forward strand.
TTTAAAGCAAAAACAATATGTACCCATTTTGTACAATATTTAGCTATCTTCTTATTGTTTTCTTTTTCTTAATCTTGTTTCTGTTCTGGCCACCTATGTGGTAGCCTATAACTGTTTCATGGTTGTGTTCGAGAGACCAGATTAGCTTGCTAGCTTGTTACGGTATCTCCTTGGTGTGAAACGATGAAGGAAAGAATGCATGTAGTCGTTTTCCTCGTTTTTTTCCAGAATTTTTTTCCAGAATTGCCAGCAGGGGGCAATCTGACATCGGAGGGCCCCACACATTTGCGTTGTGTGGGTGGCGGGAAAGACCGGCACTGTGTGTGAGAAATAGAGGTTGTGCAGTCGAATGTTGAATAATCTGAACCAGCTGTGAGACAATTGAAATGGGAAAGCAAGGGCTTATATGTCATTTCAGTGTGTGTGTGTGTGTGTGATTAATGGGGGGGGGACCATAAACAACAATTTCTCAAGAGCAGTTCCTGATGGGAACACCAGAAATGGTGCCAAAACTTCTGTTGTATTAAATACATATAAATAACACTGTGATTAGCACTTTACATATTATAGTAAAAACATAATTTGAAGAACTAAGAGACAAAAAAGACATCACAAAACAAGCTGCAATAGGCTGTACTGTCTTAAAAACTGCTCAGTCTTTAAAATGTGCCCAGGCACGCATAAAAACAAACCTGGCAATAAATAAATAAACAAAGGTTTTCATAGTTTGAAGCGGGGAAGAGCGGACACGCTGGAAGTTGGCGGCGTATTAACAGACAAGCTACCGAATACGCAACACTGACACAGGGCATTACTAACGGTCAACTAATAACGGTCACGGCATTCTGGGAGTCCTACCATGTCTTCCCACTTATTTCCTGGCCAGTGGAAAGAAGCAGATATTGCACTGTTGCTTATCAGTAACCAACAAGGTGTTGGTTTTGAAAATCAATCCGATATCATAAAAATCATAAATCTGGCATTTGTAACAAAATAAACTGTTTTGCTTGAAAATCGGCCACAAATTCAGCGCAAATTTTCCTCCCTTACATATGCAGGAGAAGCGATAGCCATAATGGCACGTGGAAGCAGCATCGAGGCCGTCTGGTTACAACTGTAAATGTGTTTAAAGTTAACATTTGCAGTGTTAATGTTTGCACTGGAGGTCAGACACCACCGACGCACGTGGGAGGGATAGACAGGTAAGAGTGTTGGGGCTGGGTCTTTAGTAGCGGGCTACCGGGAGGCATATGAAGACGGGAATGCAATCTTTCAAAATGTGAAAACTAATTTTGCATCTGTAATTAACACTTCTTTCAGTGCATATTGCTGTAGTATTTCGATTTGTATAGTTGGGACCACCTGTCTGTCCATCTCGTAATCTCAGCCCCTCACTGGAGCTTACGGTGTAAAAAAGCAGGGATTTTCTCCTCTGCTGTAAATTATTTTTTTACCAGTTGTCTCACACAAGGCTTTATCGGGGGACTTCAGATGGCATTTTTACTTTCATTTATGATTGAAGATTGTACTTTGCTCAGCAGGCAAGCTGACATTCTGTTTGATATCCCGTGCCTGTGGTAACTTACTAGCCTTCGCGTTGTCATCCGGGGTTCCGGTGTGTAGCAAAAATACGTGAAAAACTCACACATGAAAAGTACACGCAGCAAGCACTCAGACGCAGGCCCTCGCTGACACTGCAGATGCGATGCCCGCTCGCTGGTTATGGAGGCAATGATAAAAGACAGCAAATGGGAAGCGAAGAGAGCGGGCAAAAGACGAGCTACGCCGTCTGAGCCGCGTTTCAGGCCCGAGCTCTCTCTTTCTCGCTCTCTCTCTCTCTCTCTCTCCCTCTGTCTCTCTCTCTCTCTCTCTCTCTCTCTCTCTCTCTCTCTCTCTCTCTCTCTCTCTCTCTCTCTCTCTCTCCCTCCTTTTAAGGGCACCTCTGGCCCCCTCTTAACTGCTGACCTGGGACCTGTTCGACTCTCCTCGCTCACTCTCAGTGCTTATCAAGCTCTCAGACATGCAAAGTGACCTGAAGAAGAGCGCGAGCAGAACTTATAATGGGCTCTACTTTAAGCTCTAAATACCCATTTTATGGAGATTGGAATTCAAACAGGCAAAGAAGAAGAAGGTAATAGGTCAAATACCAAGGTCTTTCTGTTTATCAAGCAAATAGCTGATTGAACCGAGCAGAGTGAAAAATTACATTTTATTCATTCTTCAACAACGTTCATATTTAACACCAGCCAATAAGGCGGTTCAAAACCCATATTTCAAATGATGCAATTGTGGAGACTTATGATGTCTGTAATAAACTTCTGAAGATGTGGGCTTTTTAAAATCTTATTTCTTGCAGTAAAATTAAGGCTGTGTTTGTTGCGGCTATTGCATTGACGTTCTACTATAGCTATAAGCAATCTGACCTTACATTATTTTCTTGATTTGTGTGAGTTGGCGGAAAATGCATTTTTTGCGGTCTTGGAAGGATTTCCAGGTGAATATAACTGCTACAACTGTCAGCCTTGATAGTGAGACAGGGACTCTAAATATCATCATTTGGCGGTGCAAACAGTTTTGCTGGTGTGACTTTCTTGCTGATGTAATCATTTATGGGTGGACACAATTCCAAAGACATCCCAAAGACACAATGCTAACCATATTCACCGTAGCAGGAGCGGGGATGGAGAATAGCCACACAGAGGAACTACGCATCTCTCTGAATAATGAGATCATCATAACGGCCGATTCCTCCGGTGAACGGAGACTTAGCGCTGACCTAACAAACAGTGCTGATACAGTAATTAACGTCAGATTGGGAGAGAGGCATCTGAAAGCGGCTTTTCGCCAGGCGGCCGGCGAAAAGGTCCTCTTGACAAAGAGCAAAGCTGACAGTAATTAAGTGTGCACGGCTGCCGCGGACAAGGCCACTGGTTTGCAAATTTAATCTAAAGACAGAAGCAAAGTACCCTTAAGTGCCGAATATGTGGGCGGATTTAAATTGTTGTTAGCATCTAAGTGACGCACTGTCTCTTCGGTCCCTGTCGGCGTCCACGCAGCGTCTGTATGTCTGCTTGAAAGATGCGGCCAGCCGTGGTGCGGTGAAGAGTTTTGCTGGTCGCTTTGTTCCACGGCAACATGTTGCCATGCTTAACGCGTAAAAACAACTTTGCTGCTCACCCCGCTGAACTCCAATGTGTGCCATTTTAGGTTTTATGAAAAGATGTAATCACCCTGCACCTGCCTTAAAAATACACTGCGATGCGTCACCGGGGTCTGCAGTGTGGCAGAATTCAGTGATGTTATAGATGTTCTATCCTGGAATGACGTGGTCTTTCTGCTGCCGTAACACCAGTGGTCACGTTAGCAAAGCAGGTTTTCGTCACTGGACTAAATCTCAGCTTCAGGTAAGGTCGACTGCGTGGTCATCTCAACAGGAGAAAAGGATTTGGCCTTTATCACTTACTACTTAGTGATACCACTTTTCCTTTCTCTGTCTTAATTTTTGCACATTGTACTTAACATATGAATGCTACAATTATGATACATAAAGAAGCTTTGGTGGTTTGTTGACAGAGACTAAAACTGTTAAACACTAAGGGGTAAATATAAGACTTCCTTCAACCAGTCTCTTAATTTTTAATTAATATAAATTATTAATAATGATGTTGAGTTAATCAGCATCAGCATATATGTTACCAGCATCTCGATGTCCCTGGGTGATTTGAACATGTATCTACACACCCCTGGCACGACACGACCTGGAGGAAAGCCCGTTCTGAAACTTGATCCACGTTCTATGAAGAGCACCATCCCCATATAACAAAAGTGCTGAGACATCTTAAGCCAATATATGTTCATGTTTGGCCCTATAGCAGTTTCCCTTGAGGCTGTCAGCCTCCTGTAATCTTCACGCTTGCCGTCGGGGCCCCTCAGTAAAGTTATTATAGGTAAGGTGTGTCCTGGTTATCAGCGTGCTATCCTGAGACCCATAGTTCCCTGGCTTTTTAAACTGCAGTGGAGGGTTTATGAGTCTCTCACCGAGAACAGTTAGAATCTCATCAGGCCCCAGACAGAGTGTCTCTGATAGAATCCTCTGATAACTTTTATAGTTCTTCCCCTGAGATACAGCCTCAGGGATCTGGGGACGGGGGGGGGGGGTGGGGGTGTCTTCCGTCACTGGATCTGTCTTCATACGCGGTCCTAAACGTGGCCATTACATTCAAATTGCAATGTTTAGACAAGGTCAAAATTCAAGTCTCAAATCACAGGAACGTTTAATTTCCTGTGATGTCCACCCCAGCTCCACCTCCAGTCCTGAGATGATGGGAGGAAAGCCTCCCTCCGCCCTCCCTCCACCCTAATTTTAATTCCACTGAGCTGAATAGCCTGCGTTTGCTTGCCCCAGGATTAGAGCTGATCTTGAACTGTAATGAAAGCAAGACCGTTGGATGTTGCTGTATGCTTTGTTTACCTTTTCACACGCGGGTCTTGGTTCCATGTTATCAGACGCAGTGCAGGTCATGGTTGAAGCGCTACGCCGCCTCCACCTGTTCCCCTCTGACCTCACTCACTCGTCTTCTCATTTCCTTCATCGGAACAGAGGGGTGGGGGGCACGGCCTCACCGCACCGATAATCCCTGCCATCGCATCTAGTCTCAAAGATCTCTAGCACGAACCGCGTGCAACTTCAAAGGCAGACAATGCAATTGTGAGACAGGTTCGGTCTACCGACAGGTAGCCCTGCAATCTCGCGCCACTCGACGGCCGCACCAGGCCGAGATTAAAGGAGCTATCTGAGGGAACGTGGAAAAGGGGGAGATTGGGTTCGTTCCTCATCTTGCGTTTCCAGGGTAATCACTCTCGCGTTCCTCTCTCCCTCACAGACAGCTAATCACCATCCTCAATTACCCAAATAAATGAATCTGCTTCTTCTCCAGCCAGCATGAATTAAAGTTCACCATCCTGTCTCGGAAAAATAAAAAGCGCTCTAATTAGTTTCTGCACTCCCTTCTCCCCGTCAACTGTGACGAGCTTATTTCATTATAAGGTTTTATCTGTTGGTCCTAATGCTGTGGGCTTTTTTTTTGTTATGTCACATTCACATTTCATAGATTTTCATAACATATTACACGGTCATATATAAAATGATTAGTATACAAAATGTAGATATAGATCAGATATACTGACACGGTCAGTATTTTCCTTGCTTTTTAACTGATGCAGTATGCTATAACATCAGTGTCCTCTGCGCTGTGTGAAAATCTCCCGACACTGCCACAGATATACCATGGCCAAAAGGGGAGTATTGACTGGATGTCGAGTGTGTTAAAGGACTCGTCTGGACGCTTGCTGCTCCTTGGCCTACAACTCAGGCCTTTTTTCTCGCATTGTACTGACTGGCTCGAGGTCCTGAATATATATAAAAAAACATTCACATTTTATTCTCTGAAAATACCTGCAGCTGACAACATACTGAGAATTATGTGATCCTGAATTACTGATTTTATTTTATCCAGCAGTATAAAAGAACACTTGAGGTTGGTAAGGTTAAGAGCTATCAATTCCAGAGAGAGGGTCATTATTCTAAGAACTTCAAAGTTCGGGTGTATGAAGTTAATGCTACACAGCCTCACTATGTTCTGTATATTCAAGTTTTTATAAAACTCAGATTTGCCCCAAATGCAGGAAATAGATTTCTTTAAATTATGAGAAAATATCTGTCTTTATGCAGTCCATGTGTCATATCCCGTGCTGTCAGTTCGGTATAACTAAGGGATTGAGCATGTTCAGGTCTTTCTGTTCATTGTAGCCATGCAAGCCCAACGATTCCTTGGGTTATAAAAACATGCACGACAGCCACGATTTCTAAAAACAAAACAAGCAGAAAACATGAAGAGAGAGAAACACATCAGGCAGCTTCAGGTCCTGCACGTCGCATCATCCGCTTCACTCCAGAAGAGCTGGAACCTCCACTTCCTCTTACGACAGACGTGTGATGCTGACCTCGGCAAGGCCCTCGGCTATAAACCCACCTTCCCTTTCGATCCCAGGCAACTCAGACTAGGGTGACGCCCCGTCTGCGATTCTGCTCCGCCCACTTCTGCCGAGAACGTGGCCGTCTCGGCCGAAGATCGAGCGCATCAGTCAGCGTATGCCCTCCAAGTATCCCGCGCTTCATTAGCATTTAGGTACTTCCTCCTTCAAGTGATGCGCACTTGTGTTTAAAGCTGGTGAGGACATGAGGCTCGGAGTGCACACAGCATTCATATATAATAGTGGCTGATGCATTATTAACGCCAGTGTTGTTCAGGAGTTTGAGGCCGAAGGCTGTTTCATTCCTAGGCACACCTACGCATCTGATTACATCACTGCCCGGGTCTCTGTGCGTCTGTCAGGGCTCCAGCCTTCCTCATTATCCTTCATCCTCATGTTTGATTAACCAGCCATAGCCACTGACCTTCTGGATGATCCTGGTCGCTCTTACGGGATGCTACGCCGCTCTCCCCCATCTGCGTCCGTGCTGCCAACCGCCCGCCAGGCTCCCGCCAACGAAAAGCATGCCTCGGCCATCGCCGACTCTCACCTTGGGGGCCATATTACCAACATCCTGGGCACCCTGTGTACAAACGCACCGGGTACGGGTCATATCTCAGAACTTCCGGACTCCTCCGCAGCCCCCCAACCCAGCTCCGTTCTGTCCGGTGCAAACAGGTCTGCGTTTTGGCATGCTCGTCCTGCTGCTGATGCCAGAGCTGTAGCTCTAACTTGTTGTCCTGTGCTGTTTGTCACCTCTGCACACTGACAGTGTTTAAAGGATGCCTGCACCCATATCTGCGCTCCTATCTTAATAACCTTATGCTTCCTATTTCCCCCGATGCCCCCCAGTCTCATTACTCTTCTCAAACGGTGTACAGGAGTGGGTTTAGGGGAGGAACTAATCTGATGGGGAGAATCGCTTAACAATAATCTCTTTTTCTCTATCTCTCCCATTCTCTCTATTGTGGTTGTTATCAGCATCACAAATATTAAGACATTAATAATGGAGCAGAGATGGCAACTAAGGATCCAAATGTAAATGCATCTTGTTTTATCTCCGATTTCATGGCGACGGATTCCTTGGTGTAACACAAACACTATTAACAGTATCATTTTGCTTTCTCTATCGATCTCGCCTCTCCTTAATCATTGTGAATTTTAATTATATTTGAGCTGTGGTTCATTTCGCTTTGCTAACGGCAAGCTGCATCATTTTTCTGTGTAATCTTGTCCAAGATACACAAGATCCATTAGGCCGCTCCTGTTCGATTTAAGAAGGCAAGCGGGCCGGCGCTGCCCATGGAACAGGGCGCAAAAAAAAGCGAAAGCAACTTTAATCCTGAAAACAAACAGTGAGCAGGGTGGGACCGACACAGGAAGTAGAGGAATGGGCATCGGCAGGCTGCAATAACCATGCAGGGGACAGAAGCCGCTTCCTTTGAAGGAGTGTCGTAGAGGGAATGAGAACGGACGAGGGAGACAGAATGAGAGGGGGGGATAGAATGAGAGGGAGAGAGAGAGAATGAGAGAGAGAGACAGAATGAGAGAGAGAGAGGGAACTCATTGAGATTGCAGTGAGGGGATGGAAGGTTCTAGATGTCTGCCAGGACAGCCTGATGTTCTCGTGTGCCTGATCCATATCGTTGAGCGAGGTCATGGCCCTTACAAGCACTACGCATGATGGGTTAGTTAAAAAAACTCATGCAGACTGAGATTTCAATCTATATTACGACATTTGTGCAAACGATAGCCCTAACATCTGGATTAAATGCGACTGAACCCGAGACATTAATGTCATTTGTCATGGTCGCCCTTGGTGGGGGAGGGGCTGGGCGGGACAGCTTCCTTTATTTTGGCTTGATGCGCTCGCTCTGAGGTTGTCATGGGGATGTCGGCATGGTGTGTGTCGCACCGATCGCCTTCCTCCCTTGTTGCTACGCTTTCTTCTCACTCCTCCAGTGTCCATGCCCCCAGCTGCCATCCCGACACGGAGCTGTCCTGTCCGCTGATATGCTGGGCTTCGGGGCCAGAGCTCAGCACGGATGCGTGTTGTCAAGAAACTTCCTCTCGCTGTTTTTCCTTGCGGGATTTGGGAGATTTGAGGCGAGTGTATCTGCCTGCCGCCGTCGGCGATCAATACGCGCCTGTGGCTGCTTAGCACCCTTTGAAGCCTTCTAAAGATGCTGTCATCCGGACTCTGTTGTCTCCACACTGTACTTAATGCTGAGAGACGCCCGGCTCTGAAGTAACCGAGCAACATACCTTAGATGCGCATGTGTGTCTGTCTGCCTGTGTTTGATAGAATAAGAGAGAAAAAGGGTGGGGAAGATGGAGAGACAGCATACGGCTCAAGTGTAATACGCAAACACAGATATAATAAACTCTATAAAAAGCTTTTAGTGAGCTGCAGGAACACCTGATACACCTGAAACTTCTACTTGATATATTCCTGCATTTGAATCTACTGTTGGTAGGTTTTGTTCCTCCTGTGGTCCTAGAACAGCTTCCTGGCTCCGTGGCCGGCTGGTGAGTTCTGAGAGCTCTGCCTGCATCTTAATTCCACCGTTTTTCAATAACCGGCCGGGCAGGGAGCTGGTCTCAGCGGTGAAGCTGAAACACAAACAGCCTTTCTGGGTCTGGCCCTCGTCAAGCTCCCGCTGGCCGCAGCACGGCTCACTGGCTCCCCCACATGGAGGGAGATGGAAGTGTGAGGAGTACGCTGAGGCTTGAATGCCCTCTCCAGGACTCCTGAAGGTCAAGGTGCCTGTGTTTAATTAACGTAAAATACACATCAGTAGAGCTCAATCTAATGCCATTTGGAGGGGCAGCCGATGCTTATGGTTCAAGTGACACGTCTTAAGAACACTGAACTGAAATACCCAGCATTTTTGTGCATGCTATTTCTTTCTTCCTCAGCTGGGGGAGCATCACGGTGTCTGGGTGTGGTCTGCAGCTGGGGCGTGGTCTGCAGCGTACAGTACATGTTTAACTCCTCCCAGTCGAGATGTAATCCACACAACATGGAATTACAACTCCCATCTGAATATACTGGTTCTCTCTGGCTCTGTTTTTGTGCACTGGTTTGGATTCATTTGGTGAGTTCTCTGCCCAGGTGTTTGGTGGGTGCGTTCAGTGTGGACAACACATGATGAGAAGGGAAGGAAGAAGAAAAAAACAAAGTGACTGTAACGGGGCTCGCGCCCCGGAGAGCGGAGACGGACACAATCGCTGAGAAGAGCGAGATTTATTGCAGGGCATTCCATAATCGTCATCACTAAAGCAGTCAGGGGTCATAACAGGAGGGCAGTCCGAATAACACAGATACACGGGCATAACGGAAACAGGGCAAACACGAGCAAGGCAGGGAAACACAGAGAACACGAACCACAGGCGAAAGACAATCCAAACTGGTACGAAAAACCAACATCCAAAACAACCGACAAGGGACAAGGGAGACTCAGGGGCTTATATACATGGAACTAGACAAGGATCAGGTGCAAACAATGATACAGGGGCGTGGTAACTAACAAGGGATTCATCAAAACTAACGAGCAGGGCGGGACAAACGGGCAAGAACACAGACACGAGGGAACCCAGAGTGACAGCTAGGAGAGGGGGTGTAGCTGCACGTGACAGTGACCTTCACATCAAAGCTGAAAGGACGGCTCTGTGTCTCCGAGTCGAAAAAAGCCGATCTTGAACAGCGTGGAAAAGTGCCGTGATGAATAGACTTTCTTACTCTCGGATAAATTTTAGCAAATCGTGAGAGCACAGACCTTTGTGTCAATTATGTCGACGCGACTTCTGAGTGCGAACGCCTGAACACTGTGTCACGATGAAGCGTTTCTCATCTGGATGTCCCTGGCTATTGATTTAAGTAAATGAAATGACACATTACAGATGAAGCTCTGAGTCCTCACACCAAGGATGTACTAAACCCTTTCACACAAGACAATGTTGCCATGCCACTATACACGTGTAGCTGCTAAAATAAAGGTGGAAATTCTTCTGAAAGTGCTTTATTTGAAATCAACCTAAGTATCACATGCTGAAGCAAACGCGTTCATTAAAAGCTTAAGTAGGCTCGGCGCCTGCTACAAAACATTCCAGCCTAAGTGAAGACATATCACAGGCAGCACGAGTTGCTTTGAGGAGCTTTAAAGTATGTGAAATTTGGCTAACAACCCATTCACTGGGTGTCAATGCGGAGGAATGCAGCTGCAGCAAACGTAATGTCAGCTAACGTCTTTCCTAATGCAGTCACGCTGCACCGTGCACTGTACACACTGATATCATTATCCATTCTAACCATCCATCTCATTAGCAGGATGTCGTTTAATGTTTTCCATAAAACTGTTTAAGACGCCCAAATTTCAGATTGTAATTCCATTTTATAGTCTCTCCCCACTCGGCTGCTTGAGTTAATCTACTGAACATCTACTGGCTCCTTCAGTGTTATTATTACTTTAAAAATAACATCATGGAAAACCAAAGCCAATAAATCTTCAAAATGAGGGAGTCACTTTCATATATAACATGAACATTTCTGAGTAATCACTCTTCACTTTTTTGTCCGTCACTGTCCGTCAGGAAACGGGGGACTGGACGCTCACCTGGATTTAAATGAATCTAATAATCAAGTAGGATGAAGCCAATTGGCTTAAGGTGATTAAAATGTGGTTAAATGTAGAGTTTTCCTTTCAGATGGAGTGGAATAGCATTGAAAGCTGCAGAACAGTACTGGCACTTATGTACAGTACTGATACAGTCCCAGGGTAGCCAGTCACGATCCGCCATCGTGTGACTGCTCTGCTACACACGGAGCAGAAGGAACTAACTGTACCGGCTTTGTGGTTCTGTCTCTGTCAGCTACCGCGCACCCTGCACGTTTGATGTAAATATTTAGCATGTGTAGCGGGCGAAGCACACGTCCCTGAGGACCTGAGCCTGCCACCCTGCTGCAGAATGTGGCTGTAGAGCATATGTGGAAGTCCTGGTGTCTGGAGAGAGCGCGGTGACCCAGAGAGCCAGCGTTCCCCACCCGGGCATCACCGCCTCTTTGAGGCTTAGTGTCAGGAAAGTTCTTGACCGTTCCTGCGCTGGGCCGAGAATCGATTTTGCAGAGGCTTTTCGCGGTGTTACGCAGGGGGAGGGAGCGTCTCGTAAGCTGTCACGTCAAGGCCATTTTGGGGAAGAGAAACAGACAAACCTTTCATTACTGTACTGGAAAAAAGGCCATCTCTGGCCTCCTGGGGGACAGCCTGGACCCATATTACTGCATAATGTGTGACCAAGAGCAAATACAGAGACTCTACTTGGGAAGAGAGAAACGCTTGACACTGTGGGGTATGTGTGTGTGTGCGCGCACAAGTGTGTGTGTGTGCGCACAAGTGTGTGTGTGTGTGTGTGTGTGTGTGTGTGTGTGTGTGTGTGTGTAATTGAAACATCTTGGGGCCAGAGAGGCGTGATAGCATGGCGGATATGAGAGAGCAGAGGAGGAGGTAGGGAGGCAGGGAGAGAGACCCAGAGAGATGAAGAAGTGTAAGCCTAATTTATCCACACAGCCTCTCTGATGGCGCTCCATCCATTACACCAGCACAGTGAAACACACACACACACACAAACACACACACACACACACACACACACACACACACACACACACACACACACACACACACACACACACACACACACACACACTCATGACTCTCTATTCCAGAGATTCTCCACATAATTACTATGATTACAGCAGATTCTGTTGAGCCTGTGTCCAGCTTTTAGTCTGAAGACAGAAAAGGCTATTTTCAGACAAACATTTACTATTTCATTAAGGCACACAGCTCTGAATGAAAAGCTTATGTTCTTTAATGAAGGAATTTCTTCAACTGGCTTTCACGTGTCCCTTTACAACCTATCAAATATAGGAATATTTGTTTAGTACATAACAAAAAAAATGAATCCCATAATGTTCTGAATGGACTGAGATGTGGTCCAGCATTTAGTTGGCAAATCTGTGGCATGCCAGGCAATCCTCCAGGATATGAGTGCACAATTGTTTAAATGTCAGTCATTTCAGAGTGGACTGAAAAATACATTTTTGCATTTCAAAAACAGTGGTACATTCTGTCTGTTAGATCATTTGAGCTGCTAGCTATGTTTATCCAAGTCATCTGTCTTCGTATACAACTACATATAACTGCTGTGAGCCCTGAACCATTGGCCTTCCACTACAAAAGATTCTGCATGCTGCTCTATTGCATAATCCAGATTTTTCACTTGTGCTGCTTCCTATTCAGTCCTTATCAGTTATTTTGTTCTTTGGAGATATAGAGACATTAAGGATGCTTAGTTAGTCAGTGTGTGTGTGTTTGTGTGTTCACACAAAAATGTTTAGCAAAAATGAAATATTAGCACTGGTATTTAGTCTCTGTGACGCTGTGTTGCTGGAGGAAGGAGGAGACACGACTAGCGTCTTACGGTGAACATTTAATCTTAAATACGTGAAGCTCCGGGTGGAGCGCGAGCAGCACAAACACAACAATCGCGCAGACACGAAACTTTAGACAAAGACGAGCACAAGACACCGCGCGAACGCACATTATATAGGTGAGTTACACAGACCCACGTGACCTCGAGACAAGGCACAGGTGTAACAAACGAACACGCTCACAAACACACGCTCACAAACCACACGCAGACGACATTATGACACGCCCACAGGGAAGGGACCGGAGCTGTTCCGTAACTGTCTCCTGTTCAGTTTTTTTATTTTACCCACAGGACTTCTGCAGATTTATTTAATTAATGTATTGGCAAATTTGAAAGCTATGTGATATGTGGTGAGTGTTTGGAGTGGTGTGATCTCAGTTTGGAATGGTGTGACCTCAGTTTGGAATGGTGTAGTCTAGGTTCGGAATGGTGTAGCCTCTGTTTGAACTCTATTTAGTGTGTTTTCGGGAAACACGACTTTGCACCACTTGCAAAAGAAGAAATAAAGAAGTCCTTACTTTAAGCACAGACATTCAAGACTTTAAACTTTCTAACTATATTTTAAAAACCTCTTTACGCATATGAAAAGAGACAATTTATCCTGGGCTGCATGGTCAGAGTAATGTCTTGCTTAAACCTCTGCAGAAACGACACATCTCTCTGGGGGTCCTGGGAGCAGACACTTAATCTGAGGTTCTGTGTCAGGGTGTGCCCAGGGTGTTCTATTAAAATGTTACACTTGGATGCTTGGAAAAAGAAGCCTTTTCATCCAGACACTCCAGATATTTTCAGCAAGCTTAGCTTGTTTCAGTCGACAATGCCGTACTTCACCTGTTAAACCCTTTGAAAGCTTCTTTAGTGTAAAGGTGTGTGTGTGTGTGTGTGTGTGTGTGTGTGTGTGTGTGTGTGTGTGTGTGTGTGTGTGTGTGTGTGTGTGTGTGTGTTTCTTATTGAAATTAACATGCAGATAAGAGCTGAAGTCATTTATTTCCAGAAAACCAGAATTGTTATGATACATTGTTAGTCATCCAAAAGTCAAGAATGACTGCATTGGTTTATATTACCGTTATTTATTTTTCAAACTTTTTGCAATTATGTGTAATTCACTATTGATTGTTGTACACAAGCCAGGACTCAGTTAAAAATCAAAGGGCATATTTAATATCCTTACTTATAGACAGAGAAGATGTAGAGGGGGAGGGGTGGTTACTAGCTAGGCTACATGGCATGAGTCACTTTCAATGTCATTAATAATTGGCCAATCAAAACTGCATTTCTATGCACTAAAGTAATTTTCTTTTCTTATATGTGGTATGCATTGTGTAAATGATACATTAGTTAGAATTACATTAGTATTAGTGAATTCAAATAAAAAATTTCTAATATGTGAACAATTATGATGATAATAATATAATAAAATAATAATAACAATAATAATAATTATTATTATTATTCATGAAGAATTGCATCTTATGAGAAACCAGTACAAGAGATAAGAGAGTATTTTACATTGTTTCAAAAAAGCTACCTGCTTAACAAATGTCTGTGACAGTCAGGGGAAGGCAGGATGTCCAGACAAGATAATACTGGAACAAATATACAAATGACACTCAACTCACACAACGAAGACTCAAATAAAGACGGGCGACTTTACATTAAACTTTACATAGACACACATTAAATACAGAGATGTAAACAAGAATCAAGTAACGAGATGGGTGTAACCACACCCAAAGGAAATACATATATGGACATAAATGGACGCAGACTACACATGCACACACCCGAAGGGAGTGGTCAGGGGTGGTACTATGACAATGTTTTTAGTTTACAGTTGTAAATTTAATTACTAACACATTTTTCGGTAACACTTTACAATATGGTTCCTTAATTAATGTTTAACTACTTATTAACTAAGCAATAGGTAATGGAGAATTATCATCATAGTTTTATCTTACTTATTCTTCACTATAATAAACTACTGTGTTAGTTCACATGTAAATAATTAATAACTAGTATTTATTTATTTTGGAATCTACTCATTTATGGCCCCTAATTAATGTTTAAGTACTTATTAACTAATCAATAGGTAGTGGAGAATTATCATCATAGTTTTTCATTAATTACTCTTCACTAAAATAAACTACTGTTAGTTCATATATAAGTAATTAATAAGTAGTCTTTTAATTAATGTTTAAGTACTTATTAACTAATCAATAGGTAGTGGAGAATCATCATGATAATTTTTCATTAATTACACTTCACTAAAATAAACTACTGTTAGTTCATATATAAGTAATTAATAAGTAGTCCTTCATTAATGCTTATGTAATCATGTAATTATTACTCAAGAAGAAAATTATTAAGTGTTACTATTTCATAGATTACATGTCTAGGGTATTTTGGAGTTGGTAATATGTAGTGTAAAATAAAAACCCATGAAAAAGTGAATGAATGAGAAACAGCTGCAGGAGCTTTTTAGGTAATGTGCCACTACTCTACATGCCACTAGCATTTAAGTGTATATATATAGTCATTGCGGTCATTAAGCCACTACTGCGGTGTTAAAATCACAATTGACAAAATATGGCACATTTATTTAAGTCTGAATATAGGCCAATCTCTAATCTGTCCTTTATTTCCAAAGTCAGAGAGAAAGTTAACTTTGGAAATAAAGGACAGATTAGAGATTGCATTCTCTAATCCACAGCACTGAAACCGCACTGACTAAAGTAGTTAATGATCTCTTAATATCTCGGATAAAGAACGTTAGACCTTAGTGCTGCTGTCGACATCATTGATCACAACATTCGACTGGATAGGCTGGAGACACTCATTGGCATAATAGGTGTCTGTAGCACAACAACCAGGGCCTTTCCGTAAGAACAGTCACAAGGGCTCAGAGAGTGTCAGTGAAAGCACACGAGCACACATTTGTTACTTCACCAAAGCACTCTAGTTTATTTCACATGATGCCAGTCCTTACATATGTTGTTGGACTGGTCATATATATAAATAAACACCATTCATAGACACAAGATCAGAGAGATAAGGCATATGCCAATCATGAGCACACTTGACTAAAGTACAGCATAAAGCCTGGTTTATACTTGACGCGTTGCGAGCGGCGCGAGGGTCCGCGCGGCGAAAATGACGTAATCGCTGTGGCTCCGCCCGTGCGCGAAGGCCTCGCACGCTGTCGCTTCGCGAGGTCGTTCACCTCTCGAATTTTGTAACTTCGCGCGCGCGCTTCAGCGCGATCGACAAAGTCATGTTTGAAGGGTTCATACACCTTTACAAGGTGGAATTAAAGCACTTGTACGTCACTTTAAAGGTCCATTTCAATATTTTCCAGCATGATAAACAAAATTAAATAAAATATTTATACATATACTCGAAATGATTCGAAATAATTCGCTTTTTTATCACATTATTTAATGGTTGTTTATTTTCAAAACGCCCAATCTTAACGTCTTCACGTTCTCTCATGTTTCGTCCTGGAATTACAAGAGGCTCGTATTTGTTAACGTAATACAGGAGAACTGTTCATTCTGACAGCTAGTTGTTGTGAAACGAAGTAGTTACAATTTCAACATTTTTATGTACTTTAGCCTAAATTCCAGCACTTTTCAAACCTGAAACACAAAGCAACATCAAACATGCGTCAGGTAAATGTTCATTCCCCTTTTTATGAGGGGTGTTTCTTTATACTACCACATATCGTTTTGGACACATGTGTCAAAGTCAAGGCCCGCGGGCCACATCCGGCCCACGAGTTCATTATCTATGGCCCCCTGGATGATATTTAATTACTATTAGAACCGGCCCGCAGGCCACAGCCGCCCGCTGGTGTTTTGCACGCACAAACACTACATTCCCCACAATGCAACGGTAGCCCACGAAGTCACTGCAGTGCGCACAAGCGGCGAGGGTCAGCACGGCGAAAATGACGTAATCGCAGTGGCTCCGCCCGTGCACGAGGGCCTCGTGCGCTGTCGATTCGCGAGGTCGTGCACCTCTCGAAATTTGTAACTTTGCGCGCGCCGCGCCTCAGCGCAATGAACAAAGTCATGTTTGCAGGGTTCATACACCTTTACAAGGTGGAATTCAAGCACTTCTACGTCACTTTCAAGGTCCATTTCAATATTTCCCAGCACATTAAACTTAATTAAGTTAAATATTTATACATATATTCGAAATGATTTGAAATAATTCGCTTTTTATTCACATTATTTAATGGTTGTTTATTTTCAAAACACCCAATCTTATCGTCTTCACGTTCTCTCATGTTTTGTCCTCGAATTACAAGAGGCTCGTATTTGTTAACATAATACAAGAGAACTGTTCAGTCAGATAGCTATTTGTTGTGAAACGAAGTAGTTACAATTTCAAGCATTTTCAAGTACTTTAGCCTAAATTCCAGCACTTTTGAAACCTTTATTACTTTATTCATTTAATGTACAGGACATGTTTTCTTTGAAGGAAGTTAGTTTTTATCTGTTTGCTTGTTGAAAAATGTTTTCACTTGAAATTACTGACAGATCCATAAGAAAGTATTGCTTTATTCATTTAAGCATTAAATAATAAACACTGTGTTAGGACTTGGTTCAATAGGCTATGTGCAATCATTTCAATATGTTTTAATAAACATTGAACCAGTCCGGCCCTCAGCTTGTAGCAAATTAGGTTTTTTGGCCCTCAGTGTATTTGACTTTGACATCCCTGGTTTCAGACAACATTGCAAAGCCATATTTACGTTTGATGCCTGGTGTATATATACGGTCTCTGGTCAGGTAAAAATGTTCTTTCACCGGTTTTGCAGAGGTTTTTTATTTTCCATTGCCACCTATCGTTTCGGAGAACACTGCAGCGACGCTCGCAAAAGTAACGCCTACACCGCTCGTGCAGGGTCGCGTGAGGTGGGCGGAGCCGCGCGCTACGGTCACTCGCGAAAGTATAAACCAGGAGTCCCCCTCTCCCCTGGTGGAACATTTACTTCTGTCTGGAACATGTCTTCATTCCTGTCTTCTGAGAGTGACACAAAACTTCCTGTTTAGGCTGCACACAATGTTCTAAAATAATGTATGCAATTACAAATTTGTCCTTGTAAATAATGACTGCTCAGAATGCACAAACGTAAAATATGGTGTCCCACAAGTATCTGTATTGGGCCCCATATTATTCTCATTATATATATGCTACCACTAGGCACAATTATTCATAAGCATATTTTCTTCCATTGCTATGCAGATGATACTCAGTTGTATTGTGACGGGCAGGGTGAGCGAAAATAAATGGAAGCGATCACGCCAAGTCTCAGGGAAATAGGATGGTTTAATATGTAAAGTGCGCAAACCAAAACCCGTGAACTGATCCGAATTAAGGATATAATAACCAGCAGTCAACTGGTACAAAGACAAGACATATATAGACGAACAAACGACCCTCAGGTGAGACGGATCGCGGGCTCCGCCCACCTGAGGGACGAACACAACACCACACCCACAGGACAAGCTGCTGCTGTAGACGGGGGCGACCAGTAGGGGGCCGCCGTACCGTGACATGTATATATCTTCTAATCCAGATAATGTCAATACTGTTGTTTCTTCTTGGATAAAATTCCTCTTACCCTAGATGGTTTTGCAGTAAAAATCTACCTGAAAAAGCTTAGGTGTCACTATCGATTGACACATACATATGCAATGTCAATAAGGCTGCCTTTGTCCATTTACATAATATTTGCAAGTTATCAGATGCAGAAAGCTGGTTCACACTTTACAGATTAAACTAATATAAAGTGTAAAGCTGTGAGGAATGAGGCAGGATGCATGGACGAGTTCCTTCAACACGTAGCTTTATTAGCTTACACAAGTGAAGAAACTGTAGCCCTCAGCAAACCATTAACACAAACGGATGCAACACTGAACTGAATATATACTCACACAATATATACTTGACACAATGAGCACCGCGTGTAACACATTGCACTAACAAGACAGGTGAACAGCCACACCCACAGGAAGTACATATACTTTATACACACACACACACACACACACACAGAATACATCTACACATGCCCAAAGGGAGGGGCCTGGGGCTGTAATGTGTCATAAAGGTATTTTAATTGGATGCTCTAGTCCCTAAAGAAACAGAATCCTAAATAGGGCTAGAAGGGCTAGTTTGTCTAAACTGGAAAAAACTGTCGTATGTCTTTTAACAAACGTCCAATAAGGCCATCACGGTGGTTCTTTCCAAGCCAGTATGTCCACTCGATAACTGCAAGATGCTCCTTCAACAGTTTTTCAGTTCTGTTCCCTCGCATTCTCCAAATTTGGCCTTTATAGATAGCCCAGGCTCTTTCCAAATGTTGTGTATGGCCACCACTCAGAGGGTCAACAAACCATCTTCTGTGGTTTACACTGAAGTGCATATATCCTGCATTTTCAAGTGCCCCCATGTAAGCCCTCCACTGATCACTTATAATTGTTGATCCTCTACGTACATGCCTTCTGATTATAGGGAGCAAGTGATGTCGTGATCTTTTTTCCACCAGCCTGAGAATGGGCCTTCTCCTATCTTCTCTCACACCAAGTATTCCAAAAACCCACTTTCTTCTTTTCCAGGTGCGCCCAAATCTACCACGGCCATACTGTCAAAAAAAATATATATATACATATTGCAGTTATGACAATATTCTCAATAGTATTTGCCATATAATCACTCAACTACCAGGCATGTTATAATATGCTGACATATCCTCTTACAGTAATAAAAGCAATTCAATTATTTGTATTCCCATATGAGACTGAGAGCTGTATGCCACCACAGAGGTTATTTTTTATCCCACAAAATTTGTTAAAGGAATACTCCAAAATTTTAACCTCACCTGTTTTTTTTACATCATACAGGTTTCATTTCTTCTAGCATGTATGACAATACTATGGCACTGTACAGGCCAGATCTATGTGTTTCAAGTCACCAGGTTTCCTAATCAAAGATAAACATATTGGAATGATATGAGAATTATTTTCTGGGGTATTCCTTTAAAATTTGTGCCAGGGTGAATAGCTCACTATAACACATATTATACATATCAGTTAAAACATATAAAGCCAGGTCTGAACTGAGAGCTGTTTTTACCAAGATCTGATATATATCCAGGGTAACAGCTGATCTTACCTTACGTTTATGACAGAAATTACTTTCATCTATTATCACAAACTCTCTCTGTCCTCCAACTTGCTGTCCTGTTCTTCTCCTCTTCCTTTTTATTGCACTCTTGCAGATCATTCGCAGTGTTTTATTCATTTTGGATAGCGTGCGTGTGCTTCCACAAACACCGTCTTGTATCAGATCGATTTGCCGCAGCCGTAATCCTTGTGCAAACCTAAAAAGAAAGATTGTAAAAACTCATGCATCACTTTTAGATTCTTTTAGGGCCTGCTGACTGTATTGTACTGAGTGGAATGAGTGAGTGAGTTTGTCACAGAGTTAAAAGCTAGGTCTGTGAGGGACCTCACATCTATTTAAAATAGCCAAATATCACCAAAAATATTATATTTTACTCTATATTCCAGACATATTAATTTGGTATGTCTTATGTGTTAAGACAAAGGCATTTTTGTTAGTTTTCTTTTGTTTCTTCTTTCTCAAAAACACACATTATATGTCCAATGGTTTTCAGACATTCCTTCTTTGTAACGCGTAATGCCCAGGCAACCCCTAAACTCAGTACTAGAGGAGCTCAACCCGACTACATCCCCCACCCATCTCCAGAATACTAATTATCTCTGCCAAAACCTGTTTGTAAAAAGAAGAAAACTAGAGTAAATAATTGTTACAGTTTAAAATTGCATCATAACCTTAACAAAAGAATGTACTTCAAGCAGCCAATCAGATTTCAGTTTTTAACCTGCTCTAAGTAAATGCCCACCCACTATTATTGCCATGCTTATAAAAAGATTTGGAAAATATTGAACTCTGAAATACAAGGAGATCAATAATTTCACACCTGTGGATAAATTTAATCCAGCTTTGAAGACTTATCTTGCTCCTCTCAAACATGGATCCTGATCTGACTGACTTCTTGACCGTCTTCCCTCTGTGGGTCTTATACCGACACTCCCTGGGCAAGAAATACCAGAGAAAGCATAACATTGAAATACAGTAAGATACACCAATCAGAGTAATTGTTCGCAGACCAATGCTTTCAGCTTAGGCCACCACTGATAAACAGGGTCTATTAATTAAGTACATTCTCATGCAACAATAACTGTATCACATGCCCATTGTCTCATATAGCTTTACTACCATACTACTGCTTAATTTTGTCACACAGACCGGTAAAATGTATTTAATAAAAGCTTCTATACTAGATGTGATAATTATTATGGAGCATGTAATGTTCTGTGAGTTAACATAGTGTCAAAAAAGCATTAATATTACACCACATATGTAATATGTGAAATATGAAGGGCAATGAGGGCGGCATGGTGGTGTGGTGGTTAGCACTGTCGCCTCGCAGCAAGGCGGTCTGGGTTCGATTCTCGGTCTGGGCTGCTCTGTGTGGAGTTTGCATGTTCTCCCTGTGCCTGCATGGGTTTCCTCCGGGTACTCCGGTTTCCTCCCACAGTCCAAAGACATAAATTGCCCGTAGGTGTGAGTGCGTGTGTGTTGGCTATGCGGTGGACTGGCGACCTGCCCATGGTGTACCCTGCCTTCGCCCGGAGATGCTGGGATTGGCTCCAGCCCCCCCGTGACCCCGACTAGCGGGATTAAGCGGTTCAGATAATGGATGGATGGATGAAGGGAAATGTTTTTATTCACCTGCTTATAAAAGTGAAGCATTTACATTCTGACCCATAGACTAATTCAGTCTGTATTTTGACCAGTAGCTGTACTGTAACTGTTGCACAATCTAAGGTGCAACGGAAATTTAGAGCAAGAAGCTACAAATAAAATACAAAGTTATGTCTCAATAGCAAACTATCCCATATAAGTGGTGTGTTATTACTTTTGTTTAATAAAGAATTATATTGTTCTTACCACTTAACTTAACTTACCACTGTGCCCCATCACGCAGCTCCAATCTTGGCTTCATTTGCATGTTTCGCTTGCAAAGTCTGCACTTCATTCTTCTTTTCAAAAGTCTTTTTTTCTGAAGCCATTTTATTAACCTTGCGGTACTTTTACTTGTTGCCCTGCCATCACAAAGGTGAAGTATTTTTCTAGCCAAATCCATTCCCTTAACATTAAACTAGAAACATCACTTTTCATTATGGCTTTATGCCTGCTTGGAGAAAAAAACGTGCGCGGGGTTGTCACGTGACAAATTCGCGCGGGCCCAAGAGCGTCTGCGTCAAAAGTGCAGAGCGATATTTCAAATGAGAAACCGAAACATAATTCGAGTGCTCAGAGATGTGCAGTTATTTGGATTAGCTCCCAACTTGGGCTCTGTTGTTACATGGGATAACACTCTCAATCCCGGTTCAGAACACTTTTTAGAAGTGAGTGAGCCTGTAAACGAGCCTACGTGGGTGGTTGTTATCCCTTGCCGTTATTACCCCGACTCTGAAGAAGAGCGTAGCATGGAGGGCGAGCGGAAAAGCAAAAGAATTAACGAAAAGAAACAACGAAGACTCGAGGAAGACTCTGCAGGTAAGAAACCCGTAGATATAGGAACATAAATGTTGTGGTTCTGGCGAAGATGAAACATGCAGTTAGCTAGCTAATTAACTTAGCTAGCTAAGTTGGCTATACAGTTAGCGATCTTATCTCCAAATTATATTCAGCGTGCTGCAGTTAGCTAAAGAAACGTTAAGTTTTCTGAACAGAAGTACTGCATTTTTTACCTTGTCAAGTGAGAGACTTTGTGGGATTATTTTGGTTTGTTGGAATTATATTTGTACATTGTTAAGTACAGTTTAAATGTATAAATGTGCAATTAGATACTGGCTGTCGCCTCAGTACAGTTTTGCAGTGGGGAGTTTTCTCAGAGGGCCTAAAAATATTCTTAAAACTAGTGGTGGGCCGTTAACGGCGTTCGTTAATTTGATACTCTTATCGGGCGATATAAAAATTATCGCCGTTAATCTATTTTTAAAGTTGGGTTGGGAACTGGGTCAAAATGGATAATCAAACTATGATGACTTTCAACTTGATAGTTGAGCTCGGCTGTATTCCTAACCAAATTGCACAGTAGGGGCGAGAACGAGTTTTCAAACCTGTGAATTACATATCGTACATGTGTTTACATGGATGCAGCCAAGGTCTGCTTCATGGAAAATTCATTTTTAGGAACGTAAAGTGTTACCGGAGCGGAGCTCGGAGCGGTCGTTTTCTGCATGGTCCTAGTGCTAGATTCGTCGCTATTTAAATATTTCTTTTTAACCGTTAAAACTGCAGAGGACCAAAACCGGCTTTTGAAAAAGTTCCCCCCAAATTACGTCCGTGAGGTTAAATGTACTAAATGTTGGCTTACATTTCAAATATTATGTTTAGCTGAATAAACATGTTATCAACCCCTTTTAATGTACAGTATAGGCTTTCAAATTCATGTTTAACTGAATAAACCGTTGAACACGAGTAGCCTAAATTTTATTGAGCATGTTTTTTTTCTTCAAATATCAAAGTAGAACAGCTTCCTCAAGCAGTCATTGATGCATTTTGGAAACAGGAGATGAGCCCCTGGTCTAATGCACCCTCTGTATTAAGAAACCCTATCTCAAAAACTGACTTTTAGTCATTACTTGGGTAGCACGCATATGAGCCATTTTAATATAGATTATAGGTATGATGACAAAATTTTCAAACAGCCCCAAGCTTAAAAAGAATTACATATCTAGACAGAGCTGAAATATACCTTTAAAATGATACCTGGATTTAGAAAATTGGTTGAGAATTGATAGTTATGATATTTGTAATATCATGTATCACAATAAAATATAATACATTAATTACAATAGAAGTCGTGTGACTGAAATTCACATAATCTAATTCTAATTAATCATAATTAATAATTAATCATAATCTAATTCGAAGTGATGTTAACTATATTACCATTTAACAACAAGTTATATCAGAAAACAATGAGATTAAACTACACAACACTGGTATCAGTACCGATTTCAAGAAAACACTGTGGGAATTAGTTAAACCGAGTCGCCGCTTTTAGCCTAAAGTTGCTAGCTACCGTGACGCTCGATACACAAATGTCAATCATGACTGCCTATTTTCCGCGGTCTACACTGAAAAAAATGGTTCTTTGACTCAACAAGCCTAAATTAAAAAAACCCATTAAAACTACTTAAACATTTAAGTTTTTTGGATTTACTTGATGTAATTGAGTATATGCTATTCAGAAATGTCATTATTCCCTGAACTCAGATTAATACATTGTGTGAACGAATATTTTTTAGTTGTTTCAACTTCCAATCAAATTCAAGTTCGTTCAACTCGATGCCTGCTAAGTGTAACGTCATCGCCTTCACCATATTAGTCAGGTCAAAACTAGTGTGCAAATATATTCACAAGTAAACTGTTTTCTTCCTGGATAAAATGCACAATATGTTTTACTATCAACACCGTCGATTTATTTTTGTGTTCAACGGCTTATAAACGTATTTTTGAGGTTAATCTTGCGCAGGGAATGCGCATGTCTGTACGCTTGAACGCGCCAAATCTAACGAGACGAAGACGACGCAAGTAACGACCTGCATCCCGATTTGAGAACTTTTCCCAGGTAAGCTAGCTAAATGTTTTTAAACGGAGCTAATTCTCATTTTGGTTGAGTATGGTATTTTTAGGGAGGTCATAAATAAAGGAAATAAAACTTTTTCTGATGCAAGAGGACCGTCTGTATTTTATATAACCCATTAGTACTCGAGTCCGGTCTCGGTCTTAGGGTGAGATGGACTCTGAGACTGTGAACGAAACCGAGCGAGTCCTCTGAGGTGAAGTTCATTAGAAATTGAACTTTTTCGCTTTCCGATGCCGGTCAGCAGGCAGTATGGTGTTATAATTTTCAAATTAAATCTTTCGTTTAAAGTCTATTTGTTAGTGACAGGCTAGCTAACGTTAGTGACAGGCTAGATAACGTTAGTGACAGGCTAGATAACGTTAGTGACAGGCTAGATAACCATAGTGGAGCTAAGCTAGCTAACACACTAATGCTACTGGGGAGAGCACTAAAGATAGCGACGAGCTAAATCTTTAATTCTACTGTTTGCATACAGTTGTTTGAAAGCTAAAATGTAAGGTATATAAATGTTGCATTTATTTCTACAGTTATACTGGTGTGCGTAGGCTGTAGTTATAAATGTCCATATAGTCAGATGTATACATGTGTAATCGGATCAGATAAGCCCAGAATTCCCAGATTGGTGCATACCTAAAAGTGTGCTCTTTCTCTCACCAGTATTTCAACAGTTGATTAACTTTTCTCTCAGTTTATTCACTTTAAAAACATATATTGTGTGCACCATTGCTCAGGTGTAGTTTTTCTTAACACTTCTATTAAATCCACCTTTACAGCTGTAATCGATGTTCAACAAACACTAACTGGCTTTGTTAACAAAGATTGTTCACATTTATCTGTGTCCCTATCAAATTTTTGCATTAATATCTGTTATGTTTTTGTTTTTTTCTAGTGTTCATGAAGTGGCACTGCAAATCCTGTAGCACTGTTCTTCCTAAAAAAGGTGATCTTTTGAAACATTATCGATTACAACATGACTCTCTTGGTCGCCACAAGTCTCAGCCGTGCCTTTATTCTGATTGCCCATGCTCTTTTAAGACACTGAGTGCACTTCGTTCACATTTGTCAAGACAACATGCCTCAGTTGATTCCAAAGGAGTAAAGGAGGCCCTTTTCTTTTCATGTCAAAATTGTGGTGCAAGTAGGTTTTCAACAGAAAGTGATTTTTTTGCCCACCTTGGGCGTCATCTAAAGTGTCTGGAAACTGTTGACTGCGTGTTTAATCACTGTGATTTCCGGACAAATGTGTATGGAACTTTTTCTGCCCACAAAAGCAGAAAACATACTCCTCATTCCGTTGATGATTTTAAACCAGTTGTCTTACAAAGGAGTGTACATTCAGTTCATGTTGGTCTGAGTAACACAAGTCAGGATGAGGAAGATGGAGACTGTAATTATTTGTCAGTAGTTGAGGAAAAGGACTGCCCATCAAATCTTGCTTTGAGAAAATTTGGATCAGTGCTCCTAAAATTGGAAACTACATTTCATGTTTCAGTCAAGTGCATTGACCAGTTGGTTGAAGATATTCAGTTTATTTCTGCTGTTGCCTCAACTGAGACATTTAAAGATATAATTGAAAAAACTTTGCAAAAACATAATTGTCCTGTTGATGCTTCAGTAATCACAGACTTGGCAAATGAGCTATGTGAATGCAACTTCTTAAGCAGAGCTTTAGGAACTGGTGGTCCTTTTTCAACTTCATACAAGAGAAGAGAATATTATAAAGAAAACTTCAGCATTGTGGAACCTGTGGAATACATCATTGATGCTAAGGAAAAAAATACATTCCAGTATGTTCCAATTCTTAAGTCTTTGTCCCAGTTGTTGAATGACAAGGATATATTTCAAAGAGCTGTTGAAGGCTTTGCAGCCTCCCAAAGTGATGTCCCCCAATTGAGGTCCTATTTTGATGGTACATATTTCAGACAAAATGAGTTGCTATCTGGTGGAGAATTTAAAATTTCATTGATATTGTACGTCGATGATTTTGAGGTCTGCAATCCACTTGGCACAGCACGTAAGAAGTATAAAACTACAGCAGTTTACTGGGCGTTGGGCAACATACCCTCACAACTGCGATCTGAGTTGACTTCAATTTATTTGGCAGTCCTGGGCAAAGCAGATGATGTTAAAAGATATGGCTATGCATCACTTCTTGAACCACTTTTGAAGGACCTTAGAACCTTAGAGGAGGAAGGAGTCTTCATATCGCTGCTTGGTAAAAATGTCCAAGGCACAGTACAGTGTGTCGTTGCTGACAATTTAGGGGCACATTCCATCGGTGGATTTGTGGAAAGTTTTTCTGGGAAATACACTTGCAGATTTTGCCTTGCACAACGGTCTGAATTTCAATTAAAAGAAGTGCGTACTGGTGCTTTTCAAATGCGAACACATGAGGAACATTCTGTACACTTGCAAAGAGTGTTAGAAGATTCAAGTCTTGTTCATTTCTGTGGTGTCAAAAGACAATGTGCCTTGACTGAAAAACTGAACCATTTTCATGTCTTGTCTGGTTACCCACCAGATTTGTTGCACGATCTTTTTGAAGGAATCATTCCTCTTGAAGTTGCCTTGTGCTTGAATGTATTCATTCAAAAGAAGTATTTGACAATACTGGAGATAAATGACGCAATAAAGTGTTTCCCTTTCAAGTGGTCTGACAAAACAAACTGCCCAAAATTGTTGTCACCTGGTTTTGCTGCTAAGAAGAGCATTGGAGGAAATGCCCATGAAAACTGGGCTCTCTTAAGATTCCTTCCATTTCTTATTGGACCCAAAATACCAGTTGATGAACCAGCATGGTTAATCCTGATGGACCTGAAAGAAGTTGTGGAAATAATTGTTTCCCCAGTACACACTCAGGAGTCCCTTGGCTATCTTGACACAAAAATATCTGAGCACAGGCAAAGATTCTTGGATGTCTTTCCAAAGGAAAATTTGTTACCCAAGCATCATTACCTTGAACATTATCCACACTTAATAGAGGCATTTGGTCCCTTAGTGGCATTGTGGACAATGCGCTTTGAGGCAAAGCACAGGTTTTTTAAACGTGTGGTCCAGCATGCCAGTTCTTTCAAAAACATCTTGCTCTCTCTTGCTGTGAAGCATCAGCTCTTGATGGCTTATCAGACGAATGATACAAGTTGTCTGAAACCAGCTCTTTGTGTCTCACGTGTGTCTGAAGTACCTCTGGATTTGCTAAGCGGAGATGTACGAGAAGCAATACAAAGAAAAATTGTAAACAGTGCAACGTTTAATTTGGCAGATACAGCACTGTACTGTGGAACAAGGTACTCAAAAGGCATGATTTTGCCTTATGGATCTACTGCAGGGCTTCCAGATTTTGTGCAAATACAACAAATAATGATTGTTGGTGAGACTTTGGCGTTCATTGTGAAGACTTGTCAGGCCTGGTACAATCAGCATTTGAGGTCTTATGAGCTGGAAACAACTGGGCATTTTCTAGTACTTGAGCAACAAGAGTTGTATGATGTTATGCCATTATCAGCGTACAGAGTTGCAGGGCAGACTATGGTTACACTCAAGCGTGCCATTTGCCTTCCACTCTAAATCAGTATTCTTTTATAGTGCTTTTATTTTTTATATGTTTTCATTGTAGTTTTTGCTTTTCTTTTTTAACCTTCATTTTCTCCATTTTGCTAAAAGGAAAGGATGTCTGAACCAGCAAAGCTGCGTGTGATTCTGGATGACCATGATATACGAAAGCTGGTCTTGCCTTCAGGGATCCCTGGTACACGTGAAGACCTGGAATTGATAATCAGAGAGACCTTTCAGCTTCAGGGAAACTTCAGCCTACTCTATAAGGATGCGGAGTTTGGTGATTTTTTTTCCTTGACCACAACAGCAGATCTTAAAGACAAAGACACTGTCAAAGTAGTTCTTGTTGAGCCTTTGTATATAACTTTAACAGAAACTCACCCAGCAGGTCCTGTCTCTACACTGTCAGATAGATCTTCTAGTTCCTCATCTCATACTTCATCTGCTGAAACCATAATTCTCTCTTCTGCGGAGAACCGTGGGAGATCACAACAGTGGCCGTCTCCATTTGAAATTCCAGAGTTTGCTTATGATACAGAGCTGATACTTGAGTCTGCTAATGCTGCATTTAGAAAGGATGGCACATGTCTGAACAATCCAAGCATCAAGTCCGATGTTCTTGAAAAACTGGCTGAAAGGATCTACCAGTTTTGTGCATATCCAACCAGTGAGCAGATATGTAATGTTGCTGAGGCATTAATACAAAAGCATCCATGCTTGAAGGAACCAGGTTCATTCTCTGGGTTGTATGGATGGCAAACAAGGCTAAAATATAAGATGGGAAATTACAGGTCTAAATTGAGAAGACTGGGATGTCCAGAGCTTGTCGTCAACTCCGCCTCCAACAAGACAGCAGCAGCGACAGGGGTCAAAAAACCACGTAAAGCAGAGGTTAATTTCCTCCCCCCCTACCCCACTGGAGAATCCAAACAAAGTCTTGAAAAGGATAGGGTAGATCTTCTCAGTGAGGTTAAGAAGAAAGATAATCAGAAGACCATAAGTGAGAAGATGTCAAAAACATTTTCATATCGAAGACAGGAAGTGGTGAATGAAAACCCTGCCATAGAAGATCTTCTTCATAGATGGCCAGCTTTGTTTGAAGCTATTCAGGTATCTGCTGTATGAGTGTGTGCTAAACACTATTCCATAAGGTCCACTATATTAATATTTTTTATGTAATTTAATGGTTACAAATCACTTAGGAGCGTAATCCCATATTCAGAAGTACTGTTAATTAATGTTAATTAATTGACTTAATGGTACATAATTGCTAGTTGCTTATTAATCCATTTATGAACCATTAAAAAACCCTATACAGTTACCCTTAATGTGAAATGGGACTGCTAATATTACTTATATTTTCATAATTTAAAAAAATCTAATTATTGTTTTTTTTTCCTTCATAATTGTAGATAAAGGAAGAATTCAAAAGAATTACAACCATTGAACTGGAAGCAACATTTGCTGCAAATTTGGACAAGCACACAGTGAGGCTCCTGACTTTGTTCCGTGCTAAAGGAGGTGCTGCTGGACGGAAGATGTGTCCCCTTCTAGATGTTTTTACGCAGGTATTATGGTGGTTGACAGACTGACATGCTGCCAAATTTGCAGGTTGTACAGGTATTAGAGACCCTTTTAGAGCTAGATCCTTTCATAAACATACAAATAATATTAATTTGAGTAATACTACTAAAAACATACATGATTGGTGTAAAAAGAGTCCCAAACTTTACCATTTTGAATTGGAAACGTGTTATTTTTGAATTGTTGCACTGCCCGTGCTGTCTTTTACAGAGTGGTGAACCCCCTCTATTTATAATTCTGCAAAACTCATTCTCTCGATTCTTTATTTATATTCAATCATTGCCAATTAAACAAATGGGCATTAAACAAACATGGGCATTAAACATGGGCATTAAACAAACAAAAACAGTATAATATTTTAATATTAAATATATGTTTTAAATTATTTGTACATTGTTGCATTCTGTTTTTATTTGTATTTGGTACAAAGACTTTTGCCATGATGAGCCTAATACACAAATCAAGGAACCTCACATATTTTGTGCAAAAATGTATTTATTCCATAATGTTTGACTCCATCAGCGCTGAGTGGTATGGTATTTCATTTGGTATGGCAATTAAAATTTATCCAACAGTGTGCGTTTCATAATACCATTACAGTATGTAATGAGAAGACGCAGGCCAAAATTCAGCTCTGTGTAGTTTAGACATGTTGTAAATGTTTCTCTTTTTTCATTAATAGGATGAGACTACTGAAATGCGCAGAGACGTGGTGATCCGCTGCTTGATAGTGTACTTCTCTGAAAAGGTTGATGATCTCATTAAGGATTACCATGTAAGTAAATGTACAACTTCAGAAGAGATTTGTGCTTCTAAATGGTGTTTAGGTGATAGTTTTGCAGCCATTTGCGAATATGGTTGTCAGTCACAAGACCGCAATTAACTATCAATTAAATGTAGTGTAGAAGTTCATTCACACCAGAGGTGCTGCACCAAAATTACTATAGAGGTGTGGGTGGCTATATTAGATTGCATAGCTTAATATCTCTCCAGATGGCTACTGACCACTTGTGGAATAGCTAACATTAGAAACTGCATTTCACTAGTTTGTGTAAAATTGTAAATGTTGCTGGTTTAATTCCTCTTTCAGGCGTAATGTGTAAAACCCGTCTTAGTGTTGATGTGCAGAAATGTGTCAATGTAGCATTAAATATGCTTTTTTATTTTAGGGTGCTTCACCTGATGAAGTACAAGAGGATCTTAAACAGCACACCATGAAAATTGTCACCAAAGGTGGTTCTACGGAGGATGATCCGTTGGATGTAGGAATTGTGCTGGAAGGCAGAGAAGTTCTGGCTGGGTTGTCCAGTGTAGCAAGGGCATGTGCCTTGCTACTGGGTCTTATTTATGCTGTCAACCTTAGTTACCCCAAACAGCTCAGGTATACATTTGAATGTTGTCAAAAGATGCTGTTAGAACTTGACAGTGGGAAACTTTCACCAAAGGTGCACACACTGAAGTCCAAGTTGCTGTGTTAAATGTATATTTGATTTTGATTTGATTTGACATCCACACATTGATATCGGTGTCTCAAAAGAGGTATGTGCAAGTTGCTAAATCAGCAGGTCTCAGGGATTGTTTGAGGGACTTTGTTTTTGTTTTTTAATTGATAGTTTTGGCTAATGACATGTCATTTTATAATATTGCAAGATGTTATTGACTACAAATGTTCAGTTTGTTTTATGCACTTCATAGGCTAACAGCAGTCGATTGAATGAGGAATGAATAAAAAAATTTGTCATAAATTTTGTGTTTTTTTTAGCTTTATTATTCAATAAGGTGAATATGTAAATTGAACTTGATTTCATTGAGATAGACTGACTTAATATTTTAAGGTGAATATGTAAATTGAACTTGATTTCATTGAGTTAGACTGACTGAATATTTTAAGGTAAATATGCAAATTGAACTTGATTTCATTGAGTTAGACTGACTGAATATTTTAAGGTAAATATGTAAATTGAACTTGATTTCATTGAGTTAGACTGACTTAATATTTTAAGGTGAATATGTAAATTGAACTTGATTTCATTGAGTTAGACTGACTTAATATTTTAAGGTGAATATGTAAATTGAACTTGATTTCTTTGAGTTAGACTGACTGAATATTTTAAGGTAAATATGTAAATTGAACTTGAGTTCTTTGAGTTGGACTGACTTGATATTAAGTTGTATGAATCTAATACAATTGAGTTGGTGTAAAAAAAACAAATGAGTTGAACTTACTTAAAAATTGATCAAGTTGAATTTACTTAAAAAAATTGGTGCAGAACGTTGCCTTGATTTTTTTAAGTAAATCCAACTCATGATTTTTTTCAGTGTAGTAAAGTACTTTCGCCTGCACAGATTTCTATTAAATTTGGTCAGTATTGAGATAAAAGCAGTATTTTTAGGTCCATATATTTCGATGGTGTCCGGAGCGTTGATGAAGCCCACAGACCGATTGAAAACAACAAAATATCTTCTCGCTGGTCTGCCGACCTGAAATCGCCTCAGAGTTTACTATTAGCAGTGCCTGATGACTGGCTGGGTTGTGCTTGACGAAGTCACAGTAGTATTCAGGAAAAAACATACACCTGCTAGGCGGTGAGGAGTGATGTTATATGACACCCTTACAAAAGTACAACGTAGTTTGGAACACATTACTGAGCCAGAATTTTTCGCATCGAACGTTGGTTCGTCAGCAGACCTATAGATTAATCTAGATTAATTTCAAGATTTCAGTGAGATTAATCTAGATTTAAAAAATTAATCTATACCCACCCCTACTTAAAACATAAATATATATAATATAATTTATCCAATTTAATCTACTTACAGTTTTACAATCGACATCTAAACAATTACAAAAATATAAGCAAATAAATTATTCAGCCGTGTCTATTCAATCTGTGTTGGAAGGTGAGGGGTTAAGTGGAAGCCTGTGGGCCTGTGTCTCCCCCTATCAGGACTGTGATGCCCGCTGTTCGTTTACAGAGGGCCTGGCAGTTATAATTCAGCAATACCAGTTTCAAATGACAGTAAAATTGACCAATCATATCTTCCCTCTTAGTGGGCGGGCTTAACTGTATGATAATTTCCGCCCGCTGTGGCGACGCTAGCTGTCGTTAGCGTACCACCGCTAGCTAGTTTCGATTCATTCCTTTGATGCCCTCGTACGTGTTGTTTACATATTCCGCTCCCGAGGAACACGGAGCTGTGAACCTTATTTTGCTTAAAATGTTATCTAGTACATATGTTATTGTTTATTGCATTTCTATAGCTGTACTGTCGTCTCAATTATTTTTCTTTATTGCAGTTAATTAGGAGAGGAAACAATTTTTTCCCGGGGGGGTGGAGGAGATGGGAGCAGGCCCAGGTTTAATGGTCACGGTTCACTACTGGTTTATTGTTGCAAATGTCATACGTGACCTTGCTGTACTGAGACATCACTCTGTCACTGTGTTTATACCTTTTTCTTTCTCACAGAAACATTTGAAGATCCTCAGGCATTAGATTTGGTAGTATTACCAGAAGGTTCTCAATGCCCAAACCTTAACGCTGCCAGCCCAGTCTTGGAAATTCCAGGTCAAAGGAAAATAATTAAGACCTCCACCCAAAGCTCAATGGTCAAAGGTGAGATTTATTTATATAACCCTTTGCACAACAAATGTCACAAAGCAGCTTTACATAAAGTTTTACAAATGCATGAGGGTCCAAGGAAAATCTCCCTAGGTGAGATTTAGGTTATAAACCAACACTCAAGACAGAACACAACCTTCACTGGATGGCTCAGCTAGCAGTCCATACTTTATTATTCAACTGGCAAAACATTTTCTAAATGCTTTGTCTGAGAATAATAAAGCAGAATAAAAGAAGTATATTGGATTTGTAGAGATAAACATTACATGACCATCTACATACAGTACATGTGCCGGTCATTAACATGCATGTGGCTCCATCAGATGTGTCTATAGTAGCATAATTAAAGGGACGGCCTGGGGTGACTATAGTTCACCCAAGGTATATACTATAAAGCATTACCTCTTCAAACTGATAACAAGGATCTTTAGACCTTATCCTGTTCAGTAGATGACAATAACGAGGAGCCACATATAATCAGTAATGATCAGTTTATGTTGATAGTTGATCTTGTGTTCATTCAAAAATACATATTCTGCCTTTGAAGGAGCAGCACCAACCCTTCAGGCTGCTTTAAGGAGAGCAAACGAAGAAAATGCTGTTCTGAAGGTGAAAGTGAAAAGTCTTGAGGAAAAGGTTGGGTTACTAGAGAATGACAAAAAGTTTCTTCAACAAAGACTGAGTGAAGGTAAGCAGTGCAGGAGGTTGATTGACCAGGGGCTGCATTACAGAAAATGCCTATCTTTAGTACTAAATAAAGAACTGAGAGGTCAGGGTAAGATTTGTTACAAATATAAATCTTAAATTAGAATACTAAACTACTTGTTTGAGGTTGTTATTGAGTAGTTATGTGGTGACAGTGGAAATCAAGTCTGGAGTGTCTGGGATTTTTGAAATGTTAGGAAAAAGACATGCCAGTTATTGTGAGTTTGTTGCCTGTCAAAGCTCCCTAAAATGATAAAACAGATAAGTTAAACAGAAGGATAAAATTATGAAGTTAGGCTTCTGCCCTACATTCAGATTGAAGTTGCCTTGGTCACTAAACAGACAAGATTTCAGTGTTGGGATGTTTTTGTAATATGACCCCAGTTTACCAGTTCCATCTCATGTTTACCTGCCTGATTTAGGATTGAAAGAAAGCATGATATCTTCTCTGTTTTTACTGTTGATATTTAAATGTGATGTATGTTATTGAAATTGTGGCTATTGTTATTTAAGCGCTGGTGATGAGGAAAGCAGCCTCTGGACAAAGACCTCAGTCACACGTGAGTATTAGTGACAGCAGTGAAGGCGAGGACAGCAGCAGTATGGAAGAGGATAGCACAAATTCTACATCTTCATCTTGCCAGCAAAAGAAGAGAGAGAAAGAGAAGAAAAAGAGATTGTGGAAAAAAGCTAATAAGGGCGAATGTAGAAATGTGGTGATGGAAAAAAAGAAGAGGCAAAAGAAACGACAGCTGGATTCTGACACAAGTTCTGACACTGATGACTTCCCAAAACAAAAGAAGAGCAAGAAGAGGAAGATGAAAGAATATCCAAAGAAGAAAGGTATTATTATTATTACAACATTATTACTTAGTAATAATGCATAAGTACTTACTTTGCTCCTTAGAACGTTCAGTTGTTGCTGTTTTTCAATAATTTTGCATTCTATCTGAATTGCGAGTTTGTTAGGTACATCTAAATAATACTAGTATTTATTTGACTTTTTAATCAGTACACCCGTCATATACGTGCACTTTGTAGGTTTACTGTTACTAATATTAGACCATTGCAATAACCAATTTTGTATTTGTCAGCCCACTTTTTACTACATCCAATGAAAAGGCACCACCAAAGACACACCTCTGAAAGATATAATTGGGGTGGCGGTCTATTTTCATTACATCAGTGACACTGTTATTGTAGTGTTTGTGTTGCTTGTATGACAGAGGTGTATCTGGAATTTTTACACATCATTGTCAAAGTCCCAGCCAAAGGCAGCTATGTAGTCAGAAGCAATCGTTGATCACATGCTAGAGAAAGACTTGCTAATCCCAGTCCTAGCAACCCCACACTATGCTTTGTCACATCTAGCACATTTGAAGAAATGTATTTTATAAGTAAAAAACAGTCCGTATTGGTCAGGTATGTCGAGTAGGGAAACAAAAATGTGAAGAGCATGGAGTCACTATGACTAGGATTTGCTAACGCAAATGACACTGACAGACGAATTGTTATATAGATCATGGGTTAAAGTTCTCCGTCACTACGACGGATTTCCGTCATTTGATTTTTTTGGGGAAAAAATCCGTCAAATCATAATAAACAACACACGCGCGTGCTATCTGTTTTGTGGCCGAAATATGATTCTCACTGGCGCTCATCAGCGCTGGATGGATGACGGCGGTGTCATTTGATTGACTTGCGGTTCATTCCGCCTTCAGATTTGCGGATGTTACGTAGAAAAGTTTTTAACCCCCTCCTGCCTGGCGTGATCGTAGCGCGCGACTCTGTACACCTGCGCGAACGGCGGAGGCTATTTGCTGCGTCACATTCTTTTTGCAGTGTAGTCCGAAGCAATATGTGGTAGTATAAAGAAACACCCCTCAAAACAGGGGAATGAACATTTACCTGACCAATTGTAATGTTGCATTAGTGCTGGAATTTAGGCTAAAGTACTTTAAAATGCTTGAAAATGTAACTACTTCGTTTCACAACAAATATCTGTCTGACTGAACAGTTATTACGTTAACAAATACGAGCCTCTTGTAATTCCAGGACGAAACATGAGAGAACGTGAAGTCGTTAAGATTGGGCGTTTTGAAAATAAACCACCATTAAATAATGTGATAAAAAGCCAATTATTTCGAGTCATTTCGAGTATATGTATAAATATTTAACTTAAATTTAACGTTGAGAACGCGTTGAAATGGAGTCTTTTCTCCACTAAAATATCAGACATGGACCTTGAAAGTGACGTACAAGTGCTTTAATTCCACCTTATAAAGGTGTATGAACCCGGCAAACATGACTTGGTTCACTGCGCTGAAGCGCTGTGCGCGCGCGAAGTTACAAAACTGCGAGGCTCTCGCGCACGGGTGGAGCCACCGCGATTACGTCATTTTCGGCGTGCGGACCCTCGCGCTGCTCACGCCACTCGTGCTGCGTCAAGTATAAAGGCTTAAACCAGGCTTAACATGGATGGTGTTGTTCTGTTTGTATTTAAAAGCTCTATCCAGTGGTGTTAATTTTTTGTAACATACCTACTTAAAGCATGTAATCTTACGGCTTATGTTTTTGCGATGGTGAATCTGATAAAAACAAGAGAGCTTCATACCTCTCACCAGGATTCACTAAATTTGACTTGATCTTTAAATAATTTTCTGGAAGAGGACCCCCAGATAACTCCATTATATAAACATTTATGTACATTTATTGCTCAGGTGTTCATTCTCTCTTCTCTCCTTACACAGGCTGTTTAGATAAATATACTTTATAAATGTGTTTATTGTGTAGAATTAGGCAAAAACTACACTACATTTTCAGTAATTGCTGGCATTGTCTTTTGCCAGGAAAAATTTTTCAGTCAAATGAAAATTTCTTGCTTTAACCCATGATATAGATAATATGTGCAGCAAATGAGTGTTGTACAGTTAGTAATGGTAAGTCGACAAAACACCTATATTATAAAATGAATGTGGGTACAAAGTAGTAGTATCGAACAAACTGCCAGCTCAGTGCAAGTTAGATAGCCTTAAATTTATTTTGTTTTGCAGTTGGGATGCCCGAAGATGTGATTTCCAGATACAGGCGTGTTCTGAAGGCTGTGTCTAGAGGCATGTCGAAAACTGATGCTTACAGTTATGTTGGTGTCAATCGCAAAACAATTGTGGACACAGCAGCAATTGCAGAGTTAAAGCAGGTGGATCCTGAATCTTACCACCAGATACGGGCTATGTTCCACAAAGGAAGAAAAGGGCACACCTTATATGATTTTGCAGAGCAATGCAAAAGTGTATTTTCAAAAAAACCAGAGCTCAAAGCCACAGTTGAACGGATGAAAGAAGATGGCAGACTGCTAGATATCCATACCTATAATTAAACAGTGCTTTGAATTTACATAATTTTCATGTGAACTTCATGTGAACTAAACTATGGTAACACAATTTATTTGATTCTGTTTCATTTGGCAAGAATTGTATCAATGGAACACATAGATTACACATTTAAATTGCTTAATTTTAAAGCACATTGGTAAAATATTCTATAATGTGAATGTTGGATCATTTGTTTTCTTTGAAAGTCTTTGTTTACAGTTTAAAATTACAGGATTATGTTATCCATGTAGGTCATGGATAGTATTGGTTATAATATCTGTTAGGTTTGCAACTTTATTGTTATTAAGGACTTTTCATTTCTTATTGTGTTATTGTGTTGCGCACTTCTGAATACTCATGCAAGTGTGAAGGTGATTTTTTTACAGTGTTGTGAATAAAAAACTGAACATGTTGATGCATAAGTCTTTCTTGGGAAAATAATGTATTATATTAGTTATTACTACAATTAATTGATTATCAAGTTATTGTATAGGTACACTGTGACACTCATCAAAAACAGTAATCAGTTTCTGCTAGTTCTTAAGTAGTAGTTAATAGTACATGTAAGATACCTAAACTTCTCACTTTACTTGTGGGGACACATAATAATAAGTAAGGTTGATGTTCAAGTAATTAATGCTTCATTAATGACTAACTAACAACACTAAGAAAGTGATGTACGTTAACACTTTTTGTCCAAGACAGGTCACCAAATGCAGTAGCTTTCAATATAATATAATAACAACACTGGTGTGCATGTGTACTTGAGGAACTTCACCAGGTCAGAGCTTGCTGATGTGAGTCCAACATAGATAAACAACCAACATGCAAAAAAATGAACAAACCTTAAAGGTATACCTGCCAAATGGCAGTGGTTTGGTAGTTCTAGTAAGTCAACTGTACTGCTAAGTAAATACGTGATTACTTATTCTGAAGTTACTTACTGTGCAGGCAGGAGACGGGAGCAACGTTTAAAGCAGCGGCAAAAACGAACAACACTCATGACAAAGGTCGAACAACAACTGATGAAGGACATGGGCATTATGCACACTTACATATCTCAACAATAATACATGTGCTTTGAGACTAGAGATAGGTGAGACATCTAGACATCGCTACACACACACTCACACACGGGCGTATCCAAACCAGTGTAAATGCACACAAAGATACGCCGGAGTGACAAGTACATAAGCATTAATAAAGGACTGATTAAGTGAGTAGTTACAAAAATAGATGAAGACAACTTATTAATTACTTATATGTGAACTAACAGTGAAGTGAAGAGTAATTAATGAAAACGATGATGATAATTCTCTATTACTTGTTGCTTAGCTAATAAGTACATAAACATTAATTAAGGAACCGAAAGAAAGTAGTTACAAAAATAGATGAAGACTACTTATTAATTACTTATATGTGAACTAACATTGAAGTGAAGAGTAATTAATGAAAACTATGATGATAATTCTCGATTACTTGTTACTTAGCTAATAAGTACATAAACATTAATTAAGGAACCAAAAGTAAGTAGTTACGAAAATAGATGAAGACTACTTATTAATTACTTACATGTGACCTAACACAGTACTTTATTAAAGTGAAGAGTAATTAGGGTAAAACTATGATGATAATTCTCCATTATATATTGCTTAGTTAATAAGTAGTTAAACATTAATTAAGGAACCATATTGTAAAGTGTTACCCATTTTTCAAGTACTGTATATTGGCAGATTTAGATGGGAATATTTAAAAGGATATATTTAAATGGGTGTATTTAGTTAAATGGCTGCTGAAATCCTTATTATTTTTTTAAAGGTGTTGAAGGATAAAAAATATATACATTTCTAAGTTCACACATACTGTAACATTGGGACAGCAGGCAGGATGAAGCGAGTACGTCGTGTGAATAAACACACTTGTAAGGAATGCCGTCTGATATGTCCCTCCCAGCTACACCTGCTACTAATTACCACGCCCCCTTTTCAGTCACATATATACACTTTCCCACCACTTTCTCGTCGCGAAGTATTGCCGTTCCCATGCAGCATACCAAGCGTTTCCATTGCCTGTTCGATCTCCTGTGCTTTGACCCTTGCTTTCTCTCCAGACCTCGCCTCCTGTCTAGCCCTCCTGTACCTCCCGGATTCTGCCCCCCCGTTATGACCCTGGACCGTCCTGACCATCCCACGAAAACGCTGCTCTTGTTACTGCGCCTAGCGCTAGTGATACTCGTGCCGTTTCTTGTAAACGTGACTCATTTGAATAAAAGCGGTATACTTCCGCAGTTGGATCCCTCTCTGTCTGGTCAATACGTTACAACACTTTTATTGAAACGTATAATGTGTGCGCAAATAGCACACTACAACACAGAACACTAAACAATACACTTAGCATAGAGCTTCAAACTAAGACGAGCATGGGAGGTTGCGCGAACACACATTAAATAGACAAACTACACAATCCCCAGTGATCACGAGACGAGCCACAGGTGAGACCGATGAACACGCTCACTAACAACCCACACCCACAGAGATACATATATGAACATATCCAGAGATACATATACGGACATAACCAGAGATACATATATGGACATAACCAGAGATACATATACGGACATAACCAGAGATACATATACGGACATAACCAGAGATACATATACGGACATAACCAGACGTAGACGACATGAACACACGCCCAAAAGGAGGGGTCCGGAGCTGCTCGGTGACACATACTGATTATCCAACATAATTTAATGTTTACATTTTGTGTTTAAATAATCTATGCCTAATGAATTGTGTAAAGGTAATAAATTGATGGGGCTATCTGTTTTTTGTTATTTAACACTTTACAAGATCTAATTGGCTGGCAGCACTTTCATCACCAGAAGCTTCTCAAAACTGGCGTTACATTTTCTTGAACATTGTTTGTTATCTTCCCTACAACCTCAGGAAGACCGGAGGCAGGAGCTGGGATCGGGGACTTGTTAAAGAAGTGCCTTGTCACCGTGGCCTTGGGGAAGGATTGGCCTGTTTGCTAACTGCAGCACCTGCACAGGTGTGAACCTTAACTACCCCAGGGCGCTAACCTGCAGGTCATTCTCCAAACACGGCTCCCTCCAAGTTGGATTCTTTTGGTGAGTGATCAGGAAGACTTATAGAACATACGTGCTGCACCCAGACAGGTCTTTAACGAGCCCAGGACAGAGGATGTCTCAAGGAGATTGCTAAGCCGCGTAATACCGCGTGTCCGCTCTGCACACGTCTGCGTGGCCTACGCGTCTGGGAAACAAACAGGCAACTGGAGCCCAGGAAGAAGGCACCACTCGTGCATTTGAGTCCAGAAAACACGGGGTCCACATTCAAAATGCCATTACGCTTGCCAGCGGCTTAGCGGTAATGACTATGGGCAAACATAGATTTGCTCCAGCTGACCTCATCAAAGAGATGTGAGACCAACCTGGTGTACCAAAGAGGAAGCCGCTACCTTTTTCATCTTCTGCTTGCAACCATGAACTCCAATTTATTTGTGTGGAGAGCAAAGGTCAGAATTGCTGTCCTCTGTCGACTAATCAGGACAAACAGAGTAGAGTCGGCTCGCTGTGACAGTCAGAAATGTGGAAAGACACTGTTATTAGTCTGGGATGCAGAAAGCAACTGTTATTAGAAGCGTAACTGCAGAGCATACGTAAGTGACAGCAAGGGAAACAAATATCAAACCAGCAAAACCATCAGAAAGGGGAGGTAAATGCTATTAGACTTTGCTCAACATTCAAATCTTTTTTTCTTTCATTCGTTCATCTTCTAGACCAATCATTAATCTCATTCAGGATGAGGGGCGGCCCCAGTGGGACAGTGTACAAGACAGGAAGCCACCATGAACAGGGTTAAAGAAGGGCTCAAATATTTAGTGCAAAAAAGGAGAAACTCAGAAGAACATTGATCCTTACTGATTGTTATAAAGTAAAAATGTTTTTTTTTTCCTTTTTGAGTGAAAATGTCTACAGCTTTAAAGACAGAGAGCTCAGACAGTTTGGTTGCCTGACCCAAACTTGAACCAGCGGTTTGATTCAGTGTGATCTCAAAGGACAAGTGAGTTTCCAGCTAACAACTTCATGATGTGATAATTACTATGTCTCACGGGGTGTAAGATGTCAGTCTCGTAATGTTATTGAGTGAGAAACGATTCTAATTCTAGCCAACCCGTGGCGCTATTCATAGATACAGCAGCATTCCAATAAGGCCTTTCGATCCGAACTGGAAACACTTCGCCCTCGTGGCCAAATTGGACAGAGTGCGGTTTCATCGATACAGTTCAGGTGGAACTGTCTTCACATGTCTGCGTGGGAAATAAACATGGCTGCTCTGCTCTTGAGCTCGGCTTCGCTTGGATAAAGCACACATGTGAAATTCTCTCTGCGCAAGCTTGGATCCCCTTTCATTTCTTGTTGCAATTAAAATAAAAAGGATTTGGTGGTCTCATAAATATAAATGGCTCCCCATCACATCTCCCACAGGACTGCACGACTAAATAACAGCAGAGAGAGCAGAGAGAGAGATTGACTCTTTCAAGCCTTTTATCATTATTTAGGAAAAAGGAGCATTTAAAGTAGAGATTGACTACAAAACACACAGACTGACAGCCCAGAATACACACTCGTAATCATTATGTGAAGGTCCTTCATCGTTAAAAACAAGATTTTTCTCTGTTTTTTTTCCCCCGTAAACCCACACTTTATCTGAGGAGTGATTTTTCAACGAGAATATCCAGGTGTGCTGCAGCCGCTCCCGGATGATGAAACATCAGCGAGGAGCCAGAAAACATAAGGGCCTCCGCAGCCTAAGCCCTCGGCTGAGAACACAAACGTCCGTTGCTCTGGGAAAGCGAACGGCAGCCCCACATCAATGAACAAGGCTGGAGTCGTGTAACTGTTGGAGGCGCAGAGAACCCGGCTGGCTTCTGAAGGAGCTGGAGGGCCTCTAGACGGGCGTGCGGGTAAACGGCGGGCGTCGGCGTAACTGCTGAAAGTGAAGCGGCAGACGGGAGACTGTCCGAGCTCTCGCCGCTCTTCACCCCACACCAGCCTCCTTTACTGAGAGCAAACCAGTCACGCACAGAGAGAATTCAGCAGCCAGCACTTGTTCCCACCTGCCCCGAAGAACACCCCGTTTACTGTAGCAGAAGTTCACGCAGAAAATCAGGTTTAAGTAGCCGCATTTTGCTTAAATAGAAAAGCTTTTCATCTTTAAACAAGCCCAGGGTGCTCAAACTAGACCTATAAAACTTTGAAATAGATGACCGCTTTACAACATCATTGGGCTTCATAAACTGCCGTCTGTCCAGACCAGAAAATGTGTGAATTACCATAGGGTCAGTATAGGCCCATAGTAATGCAGTCTGACATTGCAGGACGTGTCAGGATGCGTCAGGACATGACAGGACATTTCAGGATGTTTGACGATGTGTCATGATATGTCAGGATTTGTGAAGATGTGTCAGGACTTGTCAGGACATGTCAGGATGTGTGAAGATGTGCCAGGATGTGCAAGGACATCTCAGGATGTGTTGAGTTTGGAGACATATCATATCACTGCTATGAGGACCAATCGCTGTCCTTTGGTTATATCTGCACCACTGCAACCAAGAATCAGCAGATCTAATTAAGGCTTACAACAGTTTTGGAATGAATGTAATGAGAGAGAGAAAGAGACACAGAGAGAGAGAGAGGGAGGACAAATTTTCTTTGCTGCCAGTTCACATCCCCTTGAGGAACAATGCACAAGAACTGCAGTTGTTGAATAAGCACCATCTCCACCATCATACCCCCCCCGATAACTCAGCCTAACACATTCGCATCTTTACAGTATATTATTATATTTACTTATCTGGTCCTTTACAAATGGGCCAGATAGTGCCAGAAAGAAGGCAGCTCTGAAGGACAAGTGAAAAGGTGCTGTGATTTACACAGCAGACCTGAAGGATGAGAGCAGGCCATTATTCACGCCGAGCGCCTTTGCGTGAGCACATTTGATGAGTCAATTTGAAGTGAGTCAGAGAGAAAATACAGTGACTTTTTGCACGTTGTGTTTTTTAAATGCACAATCATGGGTCCTGGAATAACACCATGGCTGTGCATATATTTTGGAAGTATAGTCAGCAGAAATTGGATGACTGCTGACCCCTTGACAGACAGATCCCAGAATGCAAGAAACACGTTATTCCCCTAATCGAATCTAAAAGCGCTAATAGTCTTTCTTTGGTCCATAGAGGCGTGGAATAGGTACACGAGAGAGATGAAGGTCACTGAAGTCGGCAAGTGTCAGCACACGGGTGAAGATCTGGAAAGAAGCTAAAACAATCTTGGAATTGGATTTTTGTGATTGTCTCTGGGTGTCAGCGATGTGATTCTTGCTAGGTGCTTTGTATTTCCGTGCTTTTATCCCCCTGTTGGGTAAAAATACAACATTCCCATCGAATGTAGCACCTTGTCCTGAAGAAGGTCTGTTCCTTGCGTAGCATGTCTGTACAGAGAGTCAAAAGCAATAAAAATTGAGCAAAGCAGATTCTGATGGTTATAAGTTAACTTATTAACTTCCGCATAATAAACAAAGGCGTTGATGCTATTAAAGATATAATGCAAAAGGTGTGTGCACAAAATCGATTTAACGGCCCCAAACAGAGTAGGAGGACCAACTGATGCTGGAAAGAGAGGATTAATGTGACTGTAGGACCTTGAGGTGACTGAATGACCTTGAAATGCCTTCTAATGCATACAGCTCTATTAACACAGAACATCTGCATTTCAGCAGCCATCAGTCACCAACCCCCCCTTCCTTTCTCTCTCTTTTTTCTTCGTTTATGTACTAATTACCTAATTGTAAGGTAGGCCTAGGTGTAAAAAAAAATAAAAAAAATATATGAGTGTCAGGCCAACACTTGCTTTAATTTCACCATTTTAATTTCCCACAGAATCTGCCGGTGATGTGAGTTATAAACCCTGCTGAAGAGAGAACACAGAAATAATTGATGACTGCGTAATTTATTCTGAACTAATTAAAGAAAGGCAACATGAGTTCAGGCTGTATTCGTTTGGTATATATTGTGAATAAGATGTTACACTTTTTCATTATTAGCTTTTTTTCTGCATCACTTTTCTAGTGGAAATATAGTTTGCAGTGCTAAAGAAGTGCTGAGAGAAGTAAAACTCTCATTTCTTCCCCTTGTGTGTC
This sequence comes from Brachyhypopomus gauderio, assembly GCF_052324685.1. Lineage (NCBI taxonomy): Eukaryota > Metazoa > Chordata > Actinopteri > Gymnotiformes > Hypopomidae > Brachyhypopomus > Brachyhypopomus gauderio. The sequence continues at coordinate 470,806 of NW_027506887.1, forward strand.
CCCTACGTGTCTTATGTATATATGTATCCATTCATGCATCTGTCCATTCATCAGATAGACCCAACATTCTTCACATCTGATTGCACGAACAGGCATTTGTAATAATATTTTTGCCATTCATGTTTTTGATGGATGAATCTGAGTCTACGTTGTATTATTTTACCGTACAGTGCGTGCAGTCCTTCCTGTCATGACTTGACCAGCTAGCAAACAAAGATAGGGCAAGTGTTGTTAATGGCCTTCTCCAGTAGGTGGCAGCAGTGACTCACTCCCTCTAACTCTCATGAGAAGCCCTTCCCCCACCCCCCACTCCCCCACTCCCCTCCTGGGACTGTATTGCCAAATTTTGCACGTTTTGAAGTAAACAGATTGTCATATCTCAGATGACTCCTCCAGGAAGGCCTGTATTAGAAGGGGCTAATTGTATGTATATTGGTGGAGGTTAGCTTGTTTCAGTACATGCAAATGTAGAATATACTATTAATTGCTATTGCATTAAAACAAATTCAAGTTAGCACTGATGTGTTGTGTGCGGGATGTCCAGCATCAGTAAAGGAGTGTGGACACTGAGAGAAGCCACATACCACTCCTTACTGGGACACTTCACCAGTCGTTACTGGGACAGGTCGGTTTCAGAAGGGTCAGTGTGAGAAGTCAGGCCACAGTTAGTTACTGTTCCAAGACTTAGTGTGTAGCCAAGCAGTCAAGGCTAAAGCTGAGATAGGACTGCCACAGAGGTGAGCTGGAAAGCTGAGCAGCGTGGCCCAGATACAGCACATTCCGACACTGGTTTCAGCCTTTGGGTTCTTTTAAAAGGTGTCAGTGCCATGACGACTAATGACAGATTTTTCGGTGCTACTACCTAATTTGATTGTAGCCTTGCGCAATCAGCATCAGCGAAGATGTACCTGATCATGGTAATGCTGAAGTGGACAACATGGTTGTCTGTACACGACTGACAATAAAAAGAACTTTATTTAGCAATCTTTGCTCTTTAGGGCACGATGATAATTATAATACCCTGGGGAACATTCATTGCCACAAAGTAAGGAAGTGATCCAGAGGGTCAGGGCTGACGGTGCTGACGGTGCTGGTGGTGCTGGTGGTGCTGGTCACTGACGAGAGGCATTCTGTAGGCGGCCCCAGCTTCCCCTACTTCAGAAGAGAAAAAAACTGCACTGTCATCATCCCAGGACACTTTCCCAGACGGTGGCATCTGGTCCTTAGGCAAGCTGGCTCCCTGAGGAGCAGCACGACTCCTGATGTGACCCAGCCCTGCTCCAGACTAGCGTGGCCCTCGGAGGAGAGCCTTGGGGGGGCTTCTGTCTCCCTGGTAGTCTGCTAATCGCGACACGGCACCCGCGTGACTCCAGATCCTCTCCTGTCACCCTGGGGCCATGCCACCGCGTGCTCCGCCTCGGGCTTCCTCCACCGTCACCATCAATTAGCATAATCTGGCTGTGGCAGCTAAGGGCTTAAGGGAGAGGGGGAGTAGGGGGAGGCTAGCAACAGGCATCTGCTCCTCTGCTAGACCTCACCACTCCTGTCTGGCATCCCCGCTCCCTCCCCGATTTTGCGTTCAAATCCGCTTCTTCACACTTTTCGCCCGGCACAAGGGATTCGGCGCCACGTGCCACCTAAACGGACCCCGCTCAGCCATGGCGGGCCCCTCCCGCCACAATCCACAGCTGCTCTGATGGTCGTCGGGTTACGGTGAAAATAAAACCATAGCGTCCTGCAGGAACACCCTCCTGTTGGGACGGTTCCAGGGGCAGGGCGACGAATCTTTTCTCCTTCTGGTCCCACGGCTCCCTCCTCTCCTCCCCTCCCCTCCCTCCACGGAGCCAGGCTGCCAGGCACAGTGCCGATCCGGGAGCGCCTCACCCTGCACCTTGGGCAGACGCGCAGGGAGTCCTGGGAACCCGAGACCCAGCCGAGAAGCCCAGAGCAGGCTGCCTCAGCATGGGGGCTTCACACGGGAAGAACGTAAGTGAGCACCTCACTTAAAGGGCTGTGTTTGAACACCTCTGTGCTAATGGTGTGTGAAGTCAGACGGGTGGTTGGCAGGGGCCGAGGCCTGAGAGACCCCAACACACATGTTGTTATTTATGTATTCGTCTGTACAAATAACATAAAAAATACTTGAATGCAAATGCGTTCTCATTTTTTATAAGTTTATCAAATATTCATGTGCTTATCATTACTGTGGTTCCCATAATTGTAGTTCTACAAAGTAGTAAGTCAAAATACAAAAATATTTCTTTTTCTTGGGTAAGATTATCAGCAATCCAAGAACACATTCAGAACTATTGCCATGCACAAGGTCAACGAGCTTGCGTTTTTATTTTGTATCGTATTTCAACATATTTTTCCAGACTTCTCATGCAATAGCAGTACACATGGTCACACACAGTCTGGTCCTGCTCAGCTGGTCATGACACACACGAGTCCCCGCTGTCGGGCCCCTGGTATTGGCCTCAGCGCCCAGCCGAGTCCACAGGTGGCCTAGCTCACAGATATCTGAGCGATGAGTTGCACCGCACGTGCTTGTGGAGGGCGTGGAACAGGGTGGAGCAGGTGCGGAGGGCGTGGAAACAGGGTTAGGTTGGGACGGAGTTCGACTCCAGCTCGATGGCCTGCCGGTGACAGCTGACAGCTGCTCTTGAGGGCGTTACCGTGGGATTATGGGACGTGCCACGAGCTTCTTGTTACCTCGAGGAATTAGATCACATTTGACCATCGGCCGTGCCATGTTGTCATGTCCTAGGCAGAAGAAATGCTGATGAAGCTAACGTGCGGGCAGCAGTTCCTATGGGGCAGCGTGTATAGAGTCCACCTGGAGATTCACTGGCAAACCCAGTTTCAGTGTTGCTGTGGCCTCGCCGAAACCAAAACATGCTTCAAACTCATGAGTGGTGGTGGCCACCTGGTTAGGGACGTTCTTATCACCATCTCTACAGTGCAATAAGTAGTTCCAAGCCAGTGCAGACAGGACATGTTCTACAACATGCCTCTCTCTCTCCGTCCACTAAAGACGCCGTGCCTCAGTAAATAACTGACTCACTGCTGCAATTACTACCGGTGACTAAGGACTACCACTGTCTGTAATTAGTGCCGTCTGTAAATGTCAGATGTAATCTACCGCTCTGTGTAAGAAACCTTCTGCATCTCTGCATAAATAAAAAGGGCCGTCAGAGGGAGAAGAAGACGTGAGGATACGGGGCGTGTGTGTGCAGCGGGAACATGAGTGGGTAAAGGCATGAATATGGAGTGTAAGAGTCAGAGAGGGAGTGTGCGAGCAGGTGGGGGGTGTGATGTGATTAGCTCGGGAGCTGAAATGTCAGAGTGGGACTGTACTGTAATTTCAGCTTCTCTGTGCCAGCTTCCGGGCAACTTGGCATGAGATGAATAACTCTGCTAGCACCGTGTTGTGCTCTGTACCCATGTTTCAGTCGCACACCACTAAAGAACAGGAAGACAACCAATTTGCTCAGAACATTCCCTCCCATCTCAAGCAGCTTCCGAAATATGAATCCACTGCCTAGTTTTGGAGTCTTGGAAATCAACGCCAGGAGCTGTAATGTTTCTGTCCTGTCTGCTTATCACAAGTGATTTAGTTAAGTCCTCGTCCAGCCCTTGTGCCTTTTCAAGTCTCAGTGCATTTCATGCATGGCTAATCCCAGATGGATGTGCAAATCCCTGGGCTGGATACCGGCTGCGTCCTCATGTAGCACAGTCACGGACATCTCTGAGCTCCATTAGAAGAAAGGAATCAACAACCAGCAGGATGATTTTAGCACAAAGGCTTTTGAGTTACACCTACACAGGTACAAGGTTTCTGTTAGCCAACCCGGAGCTAGTACAGGGCTGGGTAGAACCCCTGTTCTTTCTGTTTGCCAACATGGAGTTAGCACGGGAGTGGATGAACCTACTGTTCTTTGTGATAGCCTACCAGAAGTTTGTACAGGGATGGGTGGAACACCTATTATTTCTGTTAACCAATCAGGAGTTAGTATAGGGGTGGGTGGAACCCTCATTTATGATGTACTAAGATCGTGACTCTCTTGACAGGCCTTTGTGTCACCCTCTTAGAATTAGCTAAGATTTGCAAAACAAAAATAACCACTACAGCCGAACTCACCACTAAATAACCACTCCAATTTAGCGGTAGCCCATAAGCTCCCAGCAAGCACATTTGACTTTGAGTCAAGTCTGAGGAATCTGTACCACAGAGCTACTGCACTGAGACACTGAGACAGATTAACCCAATCAGAGAAAGCCCTTACTGAATTATCCAACAGGCAAGCTAAAAATAATTACCCAGAAAGCACTGAACTAGTGTTAGGATCCTTTATCCTAGTAAGGGCATTCCTGTTTCAGATGAGTGAGTAATCTGTTTATTCAGGGGTTAGGATGATCAGAGTACAGCAGCATACCAACATATCTCCCCTGCCTGTCTCCTCTTTTTAGCATCTGTTTTAAACACCACAACCAACAAACATTTTCCTCCAATGACAAGATAAAAGAAAAACCTTAATAAAAATGACACCCTGTCACACAGGAAACAACCCCCTCCCAGAGACCCAGACCACCTCAGTCATGACATCAGTACATAATGAAGGAGTGTGGAAAAGCAGTGGATTGTTTCATGTATTTCTCACACCAGACCGTATATCTCTCATCCTTCTCTGAATACATCCCAATCAAAGTTCTACTGCCCCCCCCAGGGCCTGGGCGTGCTTTTTCACCCCTTCTACAGGATTACCCATGCAACACATTTTCAGACACAGTCAGAAGAAATAGGCTATACTTTTTCTTCCTAGTTGTTGTAATACAAATAGTTTTTTGCTTCAGTGTCCAATTTCCAATTTCAAGGTCTGGGTAGGTCAATAAAACTTTTAAGCAAACCGCAGCCCACAGAAGGCAGAGGAGACTTGGTGAAGAGGGTCTCTGAGTCACTGTTAACTTTCAGGGTTAGGAGATGGAGTGAAAAGGTTGGTTCCCATTCAGCTGGACTGGGCCCGGCAGACCTGGACCCATGGAGCCACTCATGAGGCCCCGTAAGCAGATCCGGCCGTAATGAGGCTCAAACTGACAAACAAACGACTCTCTGATCCCAGCCTCAGCGAAGAACTCTTTCTTTCTGTTTCCCCTCTCTCTTTCTCTCCCTCTTTTTCTCTCTCTCCCTATCCATTAGAGTATAAAACCTCTGTAATAGGAAGCAGCCTTTAAGTTGGAAGGCTGTTTTTTTGTGGGTCACATCACAAGACAACCGTTCATCTGAGACTTTGGAATGTGGAGGTTGGAGAACTACAAAGGCTGATTTCATGCTTCTGTGTTCTCAAATTGGATTTTTTTACCAGGTTCTGAGGAAGATTAAGTGACTGCTAGTTTCTGGCAGTTACTTAATAACTATGGTCACAACCTCATATTTGAAAGGTAGTTTAGGGTGCTAAAGAAGCGGAAACTTGTATGTAAATGTTTTCTGGCTACACCTTTATGATGGTCTAAACCAGCACGATAAACACAAGGGACAGTGTTTTAATTTATTAATATATATTTGTCATGTCATAAAGCCTTGTTAACATTTCTGGCAATTCAGAATGTGCAATTTTAAAGAAACTGCTTGGATGTGTTCTGGGAGTAGTTCAGCTATTACTGACACCGATATCTGTATCAGTTCCAGAAATCAGTAGCCACTCCAGACCACCCATTTGCTGAAGGCCAGTAACAATGCCAGAGAAATGTGGCGTTTCATTCACCACAGACAAGCACTGGGGAAGCTGGGTTTTGAGGTTTAAGAAGAAGCCAATCGAAATAGGGCTTGCATCTTGAATCCCTACCCAAGACTACCATCAGATATATTTGGTGGTTTGTGTTTTCTAAACAAACAGTCCCTAACGAAAAATAAGAACTGTGACAACAGATGCTGTTGCCATCGCTCTGTGTGTGTGTGTGTGTGTGTGTGTGTGTGTGTGTGTTGACTGGTTGCCATGACTACAGCTTCATCATCAGAAGTCCTTGGTTTTGATCATCAGTTATTTGTCAAGCAAGAGGGTTTATGGTGCAATGAAACACCTAATAATACCTAATGATCATCTTCACATTATAAAATTATACACTATAATATGATACATTACATAGGCGAGCTACATATGGTGCAGCCTACATGATACACGTTACAAATAACACTGGGTAAACGCCCAAGTCTTTCAAAGTCTTCGCTCACTCATTTAAACCTATTCTAATGAAATGACCTAACTTTAATGGACTTCTATAGGTTAAAGTAATGGAGATTAGACAGAGTTAATGGAGCCTCACCAGCGCTGTTCCATCCACAGCGTGCACCTTGTAGGTCCATGAGTCCTTCAGTCTCCTTCACACACACTGACATGAGCCAGGTGTAGCCAGCTAAGGCAGATGGTGTTCATTATCTCTCACACACACACACACGCATGCATACGCACACACACACACATCGTGGTGCTGTCACTTAAGTGCCAGTATGGAATGGTCCTTTGCATAACAATGCCTCAAAGAAGACCCTGTTGCTAAAGCAAACGTTCTTGTGCTGTGAAAGCAGGTGTGTCAAACCCAAATCATCCACTCCTGGAAATCCATAGAAGTGCAAAGTTCATCACTTTTTCTCTGCTGTTTAGCACACCTGATTGCACAGCACTGTGGCTTTAAAAACTCTGCTTCTGAAGAACTGCTGACCGAATCTCTCCACTGACCGAATCTTTCGACTGACTGAATATCTCCACTGCCTGAAACTCTCTGCAGAGGAAGCAAAATCTCGACACACTTCCCAAGACCAATGCCTTTAGCTTTCCGGACTAAAGAGACCAACTTGTACCTCTTACATCGTATGTTAAGTTGGAACCACCAGCTTCTTCAGCTGTGTTTCAGGTATTATTACTTGGCACACAAACTATATATTGTGGGGTCACTGTCCACCTGTGACCATGCTACATCCTGAAATTTAGATATTGTCCACAAGGGGGCAGAGTCAGCCTACTTGTGAAGGAAGAATCTTGCACCTGGTCATTTCTTGCGACTTGCATCTGGACTGAATGCCAAGATTTTAAACGTGTGCTCCAGTTCTGTTTCCCAAAAGAGTGGGTGCATTTACTACCAGATAGAGCAGTAAATATCTGTAGTTAGCTCTAGTGCTGTAACCCCAGCTGTAGTTAGCTCTAGTGCTATAACCCCAGCTGTAGTTAGCTCTAGTGCTATAACCCCAGCTGTAGTTAGCTCTAGTGCTGTAACCCCAGCTGTAGTTAGCTCTAGTGCTGTAACCCCAGCTGTAGTTAGCTCTAGTGCTGTAACCCCAGCTGTAGTTAGCTCTAGTGCTATAACCCCAGCTGTAGTTAGCTCTAGTACTGTAACCCCAGCTGTAGTTAGCTCTAGTGCTATAACCCCAGCTGTAGTTAGCTCTAGTACTGTAACCCCAGCTGTAGTTAGCTCTAGTGCTATAACCCCAGCTGTAGTTAGCTCTAGTGCTATAACCCCAGCTGTAGTTAGCTCTAGTGCTGTAACCCCAGCTGTAGTTAGCTCTAGTGCTGTAACCCCAGCTGTAGTTAGCTCTAGTGCTGTAACCCCAGCTGTAGTTAGCTCTAGTGCTGTAACCCCAGCTGTAGTTAGCTCTAGTGCTGTAGCTCTAGTGCTATAACCCCAACTGTAGTTAGCTCTAGTGCTGTAACCCTAGAAGCAGTTAGCTCTAATGCTGATCCATATCAAAGCTGAGATGAACCAAAAACTGAATGCTTTTCTGTTTGGAATGTAACACTTGTGTTCGAAACTAATGATACAACAAAATAATGTTAGCTTTGGGTTTGGGAAATGAAAGCAATAATTTTACATGAGTGACATCATTAAGCAGCTCTACCTTGATGTGCAGTGAAAGGCCCCCACCTTCTCCACTATTAACACCATCACCACCCGAGATCCTCGCCCCCGAGTATCACCATGTTCTGTCTGGAAACCTGCAAGGAACACTTTGTAGTTTACAAGCAGTCTTTGCGGTTCAGGTGGCAGAGCTGTAAACATCTGTGTAGCATGTCTTAGCTTTGGCACACACACACGCTTCCTGCATGGCTGCCTGGTTCACTGGAGACATACCAAGTTTCACTGGAAGCAGACCAAGGCTGAGGAGACGCCAAGTTTCAGACGACGCAGGCATGCAACGCTGCTGCTAATGGTGATGGAAATTTCGTTTGAAGTGCTGAGCAGCGTTACGAGAGGGCCCGGAGTAACTGGCAGGTGGCAAAGACAGTTGATGAGGGTGTAGCTGCGTGAGAGCGGGCGTAGCTGAACAGGACAGCTGGTGATGTGGGTGTACATGCGTGAGAGCGGGCGTAGCTGAACAGGACAGCTGGTGATGAGGGTGTGCATGCGTGAGGGCAGGCGTAGGCTCTGAGGTTTTGTTTGCCACTGGTGTTGTGTGACACACACATAAAAACTTGTAAGTGAACAACTGAAAACATCAAGACACACACACACACACATTTAGAAGATACAAAAGCTTGTAGACACACACACCTCTAGAAGATGCAAAAGCTTGCAGACACACACACACACACACACACACACGTGCACACAGCCAGGCCTCTAGTGCTGCAGTCCAGCTCCCACTACTCTTACACACTTTCATGTCTCTCTTTCATCTCATCAGGAGAGATCATTATTGACTCTGTCTTTCCTCTCCTGGCCGAGAAGTTCCCTCACTCCGAGGCTTTTAAACTCCTAACAGTCACCAGGGGACCTGAAGGCCTGTCGGCATCTGCTACCGCCTGATTCCCCACTTCATGTCTTTGGTGCCTTGATATTTCCTTGAATAAGTGTGTCGTTAGTTAGCGTTTCATCCAAGTATCGCAGTGGAGCCAAATACAGTGTAACTCGGCCAGGAACTGAAAACCATACTGCCAACCCTGAGATAATTCTCCATACACATCTCAAGCTTCTAACCCGCGCACTCTGTGCACGGTGTCCCCTCTATGTCAATGCGGACAGGTTGCGGCTGTGGGGCATTAGATCGCTGACCCGTACCTGTGCCCTCTGGTCGTGTGCGCGGGTAATTAGCACGCGACCGCCCTCCTTCTCTGTGGCCTCCGCTAATTGTTCGTGTTGTCTGAGAAACCCGAGCACCTTCGGCCTGCGACCAGAGCACCGGAGCATGGCCGAAATCTGCAAAAAAGCCTTTTTGTTCACTCCTCATTAAGGGGATGCAGTATCGCGATGCAAACGACTTTTCCGAACAGAGTAAATAAAACATATGGCAGAGATCGAACAGGACCACAAGTAGGAAAGGTCAGCGAGTCGGCGCCACCGGTAACTGGAGTCTGCCCGCCAGCGAGCGCCGGCTGCCGCGGGGAACAGCGGCTGGACCCCGTCACGCGCCGCTCCCCGCACACTGCACGCGCCAGATTGCTCTGGCTGTTGCCTCCGTCGTGCACTTTGCGACCGGCAGAGAGGGCAGCTTTGATTCCGTCTGGCCGGTGCGGTCACATGCTGTTGCCATATACGCGTTAGCTACATCTGCTGGGTTGGCATTAGCTACTCTCAACATTCTAACAGACCACACCCCCAGGCCTGCTAGGCCGTGCTCTAAAGCACGCGTTTTGAGAGCACTTCAAAAGGACGTCAGCTCAGAGGCCTAATTATACAAAGAAAAATCAATTGCCTGTCATTTTGCATTGGAGAGGCTCCGTCGTAAATCTTAATTTGCGCGGCGACGGCTTCGTCTGCGGTGACGCGCGGCTCAGAGCTGCTCCAAGCACCAGGCACCGACTCTCATAGCACGGAGGCTCATTGAAATTCGCCTGCCTGGTTATTAGAGTGGGTTTTACGTCTTACAGCCTCTTACTAGCCTCTGTCGCTCATAGAGCTCAAAGCCTCGCTAATGCCAGCAGCAGAATATACAAATCCTCTTAAAACACGAGAGAATTAATTACATTTCGATAAAATGTGTTTGCTTAGTTAAGACTGAAAGCCTGTTCAAAGAAAATGTTCTGTGTTTGACTCTTATGGTCTACAGGTGGAACATAATTGTCAAGCACTGCAGTGCTAATGTCTGTGTAGGATACGCTCAGTGCAATTTTCCAGACAACATATAACAAAGTATGTGGACTTATGGGAGATGTATTTTCCATAACTGCTGTGGGCTGACCGTGTTTGTCGTGATCTTATTAAGTATGTTTGCAATCCAGGACAAAAACTGTGGCTCTGGAGTATGCTGTATGTAAAACACAGGAGTTTTGTTACCAAGAGACACCAATACTTCAAGGTGCCAGAATGTTCATCACACCCCTTTACCTTCAGAGTGATAGTGATGGTGAATAGTGTTAATAACACAACAGTTGAGGGGTGGGGGGGGGGGGGGGGGGGTGAGTGTTGCAAGACAGTGAGAGCCTTGTCAGGGTACCAAGCCCGAGCAGGCCTCTCCTAGCAACCAGCAAGCAGCAACGGCGACATCCATTCATTCTGTCAAGGTCTTTCCAAAGGCTTAGAGTTAAACCTAAGAAAAGACCAGGGGTTTACAGACAGCAAGGGTACTGGAGAGAGAGAGAAAGGGAGGGAGAAAGAGAGAGAGAGAGAGAGAGAGAGAGAGAGAGAGAGAGAGAGAGCGTGTTGTAACAGGTAAAGCAACATGGTTCATATGTTTTGCTCATTGGAACTTAAAGTTGAAGGTTCATTGCCTGTATATGTGAGGAGATGCTCCAGTTCCCCCTCACGGAGCCGTTATTGCAGACATGAACCCTTGCTGTGCCATTTGATACTACACCAGAGGAAGCCATTTCAGCCTCTTTATAAATATAAGCATGCCTAACCATGAAAGTGATGTCTTGAGATCTAAACTGTCTCGTTCTGTGCTGTCTCTCCCGTAGAATGCAAATGAATTAGAGAGCCGGTCTCATGTTCGCACAGCACAATCAGGTTTCATGCGCAGACAAAGGACTCCAATATTTCTGCGTAACCGATCACTCCAAATTGATCCAGATCCCGGGAAGCTGGCACCCAGGCACAAGTGGGAAGATGAGAGTCACCCGAGTGCTTCTGTACTCTTAATTAAGAAGGAGCTTCACTTTGGGCTTTTCCGATGGTAATAGCAGGGGGCCTCTATCACAGATTGGCTGATAGTTTTTTTTTTTATTGGGTATCACAGGGTTCCCCTGCCTCTAACTCAAATAGGACAACCCTAATGTCAAGTAATCTTTTCATTACAAATTGACGATCAAAGCCGTGTGCAGTCATGGAGTACAGTGGAAGGGCACAGAGATCCTGTTATGGAGACACTTAATCGAATTGAAATGAAGTGTAGAAGGGGTCCATTAATTCCCACTGTAGCGGCAGGGAATGCGAGCAGAAAGCCTGTGGTTTGTGATATCAGCCTCTTCAGCCCTTAAATCCTGCAGGGTCCAGACTTCTATGGAGATTGTGGTTATAATGGGAAATGCTACAACCATACAATCTTTGCTTTAGCATTCTACACACCCTGAATCTTGAACTACCATGTAGGGGGCAAAGAAGGGGGGGTCTGTTCTTCAGTGGGCCTTCTAGACATGACTATCAGAAACCCCGACAGGAGCTGGGTAAAGAGTGAGACATCTAGCTCGCTCACTCTCTTCTCTCACTCTCTCCCCCTCTCTCTCTCCCTCCAGCAGAAGGCGTATAACATTGAGCAGCAGGGTGTGAAGAGCGGAAGTCGTGTGAGAGGTGTGGGTAAGTCCATGCTCAGGTTTCAGTCCTCCACAACAATAACAGCACCACACTTGGACAGAAACCCACCCCAGGCATTGTGTACCAAGCAATGTTGTACAACTGCTTACCAGGCACAAAAACTTCTGATAAAACCACTACTCCATGGAATGGCAGGACTTCTGATTTTTCTTTTTCTTCAATTTTACTCATCTTTAAAAAATCATATATATATATATATATGGACAAAACAGCTGTGTGTGTGTGTGTGTGTGTGTGTGTGTGTGTGTGTGTGTGTGTGCATTTGAAAAGTCCAGTTTAGGTTGAGGCTTGATTGAGAGAGAGAGAGAGAGAGAGAGAGAGAGAGAGAGAGAGAGAGAGAGAGAGAGAGAGAGAGACAGAAATTATTTCCTCGATCCCTTCAGTATCAGACTCCTGCCCACAGGCAAGCAGTCAATATCTAGGCAGGGGGGCGGGGGTTAGAAGAGTGAGTGAAAGAGGAAAAAGAAGGGACAGACAGAAAGAGAGAAAGAAAGAAAGAGTTTCCCTTGTGTGCGAGTGAGGGCAAGAGAGGGGCGTGGCTGTGGAATGCCCAGCAAGTCATGTGACTGTTTACATCTAAGGGGAAGAGCGGAGAGCACAGGCTCCAGAGAAACGGCCCTGCGCAAACACACAGCCAGCCACGCGTGCTCTCACACACACACAGACATGTAGCCTCTCTCCGGGAGGTCAGTTCATACACGTCCACACGCGCACACACTCATGCACGCGCGGCGCACGTGCAATCAGGCGACAGGAGGGATGGATCACGGCATGGGACACAGACTTTACCCAGAGAGTCCCCCTAGCAGACCACGAGACGTGCTGGTGAAGTCAGGTAAGGTGACCTGCAGCAGCGTCACAGGGAGAGGAGCACACCCACCTCCGCATGTGCCTCTGATTCACGGGTGTCCTACTAAAAGTTGGACAAGAGGTGAGAATGTTAGGGGCAAAGTGGAGTGGGCTGACGCCGGGGTTCTGGTGTTGGGGGTTGTGCAGTACGGGTCCGTTAGCGTGAGCATAACACCCCGTGGGGGCACTTTGTGCGGCGCTGGAGTGAAAGCCGGCTGAAGCAGACCGGTCTTACATTCCACTGCAGATTAGTCGAGGGGTGCAAGATGTGAAGTTGTTTAGAATGAGTGTTTCCACAGTAAACACCTCTTGGAAGCTACAATGTTTAGATTTGCAGAAATGTCTGTGATTTCTGTGATTCGTCAGTGCAAATAACAGAAGTTCCCCCAAGGCACAAACAGGAAGGCAAACCGGGCCAGACGTTTGATCTCAAATGGTCTTAAGAACCTACCAGAAGAAGCCGTTTACAAATCTGTGCAGTTGGGTTTGTGTGCTGGTCTGTGTGTGTGTGAGAGAGAGAGATTGTAAAACTAAAAGTTTGTAGAAGGCATTTTCTATGGGTGGGATTGCTACCAGTTTGTTTTATGGGCCACTGCAATATGTTATTTTGGGCCATGGCGAGGTTGAGATTCTGAACAGAGTGCTTTAGGGAACACCTCAGAGTTAATCATTAAAACTCACGCTTCAAAACAAAACATTTCCCTCAATGGTTGACGGGGTTCATGCATTTTTATACCTATTGCACAAACTACCTGCGCCATATATATTTCATGATAGATGATATATCACCAGAGAGTATAGTAAAGTTTTATTTGAACTGAAGCTAGAACAACAGTTTGTTAAAGTCAAGAGTTTGTGTCATATTGACAAAGTACTTTTGCAACTGCGCCTTTCAATTTCTCTCCCCTGCTCCAATGTTTACTTTTGCAGAAATAAAAGCACAAGGTTCACGCCGTCCTTTTCCCGACCACGGGCCACCGTAATAAACTGCCCTCTGCATATTTACGCAGTTCTCTGCAGAGGGGTGTCGGCTCACGTACGCGTCTCTTCAGGTCCAGGGATTGTTTTTGCATCCCGTTTGTAATTAGCTAAGCTTTATTTTTAGATCCTCATGCATATATTAAAATTGCATTCTTCCGTTAAAACAAGTCTTTGTTGATATTTTTGTAAGTGGGTTATTATGTCCATGAAGGCTGTGGGCCTGGATCTTCAGTGCTTTTGTAATGGTAATTCCCCATGTGAACTGCCAGTCTCAATCCTGTGGTTTGCCAGGGGTCAACATTCAGAGTGGATTATGGGAAACTAGCCCCCCATCCCCTTCACACACACACACACACACACACTCATTCCCACCCCGTTTCCTCCCCCACATGGGAGTATGGCAATTCTGGGCATCCCCAGAGAACTCTGCTGTCGCCTTGACAACAGCTAGACCTCTGTTAGTATACAGTCAGTGTAGGGAAGACACTGCCCTAGAAGGGTCTTTAAAGAGTCTTCATGTGAACAGGGATGGAAGTCTAGACCCTGTGAAACCACCTCCCAGAGTCTCAGCAGCAGCGACAGTGAATTCAGGTTGAAGGCAGAGACACGTCGAAGACATGTCCACACTCGTTTGCTATGCTCGTCCCTGTCCCCAGTGAAAGGTGCACATTCATACGGCGGCTTCTGCGACACACTTACACGGGTTCCACTGTGTCTGAGGCAGCGGTCTGAGCCGGCCTTACCTGGCTATCAAAATTACAAAAAAATGCAATTGAATTAACAGCCTGCCGTTCCTGGAATCGGATTTGGCCAGACGGGAGCGATGTCTTCCTCTGCTGAACATGTTAAGTGACTCGTGAGGTCTTCAGTGAGGGAGCTAAACACATCATGGCAGTAAATGGAGATGATATTAACGTTCAGAACGAACTCTGAGCACACTGCTCCTGCCCTGTGTGTCACAGATATCTAATCAATGCAGACATGGATCCTCCCACAGCAGAGCAGTCGATTTGTTGGAGATCTTGTTTCGCTTCTACTCCATGCCATGTCTCATCCCCTCTCCCATTCTCTCACTCCGTCTCTCACTATCTCACTCTGATTTCTTAGTGAGTTTGTCTTTCTCCCTCTCACACTCTTTCACTATTTCTCTCCCCTACTCTGTCTGCCTGTCTCTAACTGTCTTTCACACACACACACACACACACACACACACACACACACACACACACACACACACACACACACACACACACACACACCCTCCTTAACATACATCCTCACATGGGTTTATTAGCATACATGAACATGTCAGCACTAGATTACCACATTCCATATTCACACATACACGTCTCATACACGCACACTCCCCATCTGTTTTCTGTTACTCCAACTGTCATGGAGTCTACACTTGAAGAAAGTTCATTTTATATTGTTTCATATAACAATTCACGTCATTGATTAGATCAGAGTGAAACCTGGGGGATGTTGAGAAGTAATTTGTATATTAGTCACTCCGGCAAAATGAACCTGAATATTTGCCATGTCTGCATCAGCACAGGTCTTGACAGTGTTATGTTAAACTCTACAAAAGGCTGAGGGTTAGACCTGGGCGGTGGGTTTTAACATGTGTCTCATTGGTTGTATTTCACTTGGAGCTTTGGGTCAGCATTTTCTTTTTCCTGGAAGCTTAGCTGTCCTTCCTGAGGCTGTGTGGACCTCTGCATGTACTCCTGCTCACTCTCACTCTCTCACTCCCGCATTCCCTCACTCTCTCACTCCCTCCCTCTCACTCCATCACTCCCTCACACTCTTACTCCCTCACTCTTTCATTCCCACACTCTCTCACTCTGTCACTCCTTCATTCCCGATCTCTGAAGCTCATGATCAGCGAGCTCATACCGGCCCGACGAGCCGAATCCAGTTGGATCAGCCTTGCTTGCACTTCTGGTCCCCCTGGAGCAACGAATGCCCAGGAGCAACAGAGGGTCATGTGACACGCCCAAGTATACAGAGCAGCGGCTGGGATACCACACTACTGTTTTCTGGCTGTATGAATCCTAAGATATGCTATATAACCTTGGAAACATCAGATATGAAAGACTGCAGGGATAGGTGAGTGCGGTACAGTTCTCGGGCATCTCCGCAGGCTTCGTCCGTCCTCTTCCTCAGCTGAGCTCGGATTTGGATCCATTGTGTTGGTGTTTTTAATATTGAATAGTGGAGATGATCTCTGGTTCCTCCTCAGACCCCGGCATTGTTAAGATCCGGCCTCGGAGAATATGACACCTGATCTTTTTCCACTGCCGGCCTGCTCAGGATCACTTCTCCCTCCGTCTCTGCTCTTCATAAGGAGGTGTGTAGCTTTGGGTCCAGTCAAGCCCACTCACAGAAGGACCAGGTACTGGGCTCTCTGGCACAAGCATCGGGCAACACTAAATCAGGATCGAAACCTGCATTCACATTCGTCAAGATGTATCGAGTGAAGAAAAAGGATTATATATCTGTATTAAAAGAATCTCCTGGCAGACAATAGGTCTATTCAATAAGTGCTTAAGTCTTTATGCGTGTGTTTTCTTCATAAGGCAACATGCAAGTGTTGCTGGAAGGCACGGACAGGCATGTCGGATATACGGCTAAATATACGGAGGCCTGCTGGTCTGGTTTGGATGGCTAAATTGCTGGGTTCATCTGACAGGAAATGGATCTCAGGAATCTCCTCCAGAATTCAAAGGAACATTAAAGTCTTACGAGGCTGGCTGTTCACCTGCTACCTCTATTGAGGTCTCTCTCTCTCTCTCTCTCTCTTTCACTCACAGTCTGAAATGTCTCTCTGGCAATTTTCTGTTTGTGCTACAGCACCCACATATTATCTCCATATCCACTAACATTTCAGCTGTTATAACCTGTTCTGGAGTATTCTAAAGCCCAACTCCACCCCGGTGTGTTTGTATAAGACAGGGTGCATTATGGTTGTGTAACAAGCTCACCTTAACCCCACTGAGAAACACCTCATAACAAAGTCGGAGAGAGCTCAGTCTCGACGCATAAATTCACTTTTTCATAGGTTCCACCGGTGCATTACTGCACAGTGTGATGATGTGTTTGTCTGGGTTCCCCTCAGCGTCGGCGTACGCAAACATCCAGTGGGAACAGCCACACCAGCCTGGTGAGCCGCTGCAGTTCCCGCGCATGGAGCGCCTCCCAGTGGCCAGTTACGTCACGCAACCCGATGACGTGCAGGGCGACGAAGATCTCATCAAACCCAAAAAACTCATCAATCCAGTGAAGGCGTCGAAGAGCCATCAAGAACTCCACCGAGAGTTGCTCCAGAACCACCAACGGTATTATTACACACACACACACACACACACACACACACACACACACACACACACGCACACGTGAACACATGCACATATACACATGCACATATGCATTCACATACATTCACAAATGCACACCTGCACACACACCACATTGTAGGTACACACAGGTACAGTCTCTCTCTCTCTCTCTCTCTCTCTCTCTCTCTCTCCTGTACCAGCCCTTTGCAGATGTCCTATACATTTCCTTCTAAGTATGGCTTGGCTTGAAATATTCTGGTCCCAGCGTGTTCTGCTGTTCCAGTGTGTTTCCTTCTGTTCGGATCATGGCAGCTCTCTAAAGACGCCAACATGCTGTACAGGCGCTCAGAAGCCCGACCCCGGCTGGCAGGTACAGGCACGGCGGTAATGAGGGAGAGCCTTTCACTCCGCACTGCGGATATGACACCCAGCGCTGATTCGATAGGGCAGCGAGGAGAACTGGCACGGAGTCTCAGCTGGAGCATCTCACTCAACTGATCCTGGTGTAGCTGTCTACACAACCACATCTCACACACACACACGTACAGTCAGTTTGAACTACTAAAATATCAACACATAAGTGCAACTTGTCATTCTGTAGTTGTGTATTCGATTTCAACTAAATCTATTACACATCCACACTTCATAAGTTATCTTACTGTAGCTGTGTGTCATACACACACATACGCACACACACCATTTCTACTACTGAAACACAAATCAGCACTAAATATGTTCAACTTCATCTGAAGAAATGGCTTTAGAGGCATTAGCTGGTACTGGTGAAATGTCGTCATGCAGATCTACCTGCTAGCTTCAGAATTATCAACTCATTTTTGCTCAGAAATTGTGCTTCCTTATTACAACGTCTTTCTGTCATGGACCGCTGTGCAACCTGATATTTCAGGATGCGTGTAAAACACAACACAACTGTACACGACGTTGATGGGGAGGAGAGCTCGTTAAACTCACGGTCTCAACTGCAGCTCTGTGTTCTTTCACTCTCTCCAAGTGTTCAGGAATAGAATTCTGAATAAGCGTTCTGAATAAGAGTTTCATAGTTGCCTGGTAACCACCGGCTACAATGGCTCCCCTCCCAAGCTCGAGCTGGAAGCCGTCGGCTGAACCCGCCCCGTTGAGAACACACTCTGCCTCTGTGTGGGGGACCGGGGCAGACAAAGTCCCCCCGACCGCCCAACAGGGGCATCTTTATACCCTCTCTCCCTCCTGCCGCCCTGGTTCAATGTTGCTGCTTTAAGCAGGGTTTTAAATAGTTTTGCCCCTGCCTCTCTGGAGGCCTCCGGGGCCTGAGGCGTGAGCACACACGCTCAGCACGACGGCCCTTATCGGACGCGGGCCGACAGAGCCGAGACTCTCTACCTGCCGTCTCCATAACGCTGGCCGTCTACCGACAGCACACAGGCCGTCTCGTCGATGAAAAGGAGTCCCTGGAGTCTCGTTAGTCTCTACGGGTTCCAGTGCGTGGCCACGGAGTGGCGATCTGTGAGCTAGATCTGTGGTTGTGGAAGGGGCCGATCTGTGAGCTAGATTCCAGTGTTGCGGGCGGCTCGATAAGGCCATCTCTTTTACACGAGCACCCACACCCACCTGCATCCGGGCCGACTTGAAGACGTGTGAATGGCAGACGGAGGGAGCGGCCGCTCGAGTGGTCCTGTTTATAAGAGGCTTTATTAGAGTGCGTGGGAGCAGCACGGTGTGTGTGTCGTGAGTGCTTGCGCGTGTTTGCGTGCGTTTCCTTGCTTGCGGGACGACAGAAGCCATATAAAAGCAAGCTGGCGGCGAGCCATGTTTGTCATTAAGGCAGGTATCTGCTCGGCCAAGGCTGGCACCTGAGGCCTCTCTGACCCCAGAAGACTTAAAAGAGGACAGTGAATCTACCTAGGGCACACCATAAGGAGAGAAAGAGATGGAGATAGAGAGAGAGAAAGAGGGAGAGAGAGATAGAATGGCAGAAGAACTGGGTCACCTACTGAATGTTGTCTATCTCGTCTCCCCAACCCTCTCTAGATAAGCTTTAATACACCCTGCTGAGACACTGTGGCTTTTTGTCTGTACCGAGAAAAAAAAAGGGGCAAAAACATTTAAACGAATTCAGTGAAGAAGCAAAATGCAGTGAGAGTGAGGAAATATTATTAACTTGGCTGATTAAAAAAAATGTTCTTTCATTTATGCTCATGTTGTTTGTTTTGACAGTAAAGTAACTTAACCTACCCACAAAGCATTCCCGCTAACCTGAAACCTGAAGGAGATAAAGAAATCAGAAGGCCGACAGTGTTTGTCGTTGAACAGTGCTGTGCAGCCTCAAACGCAAACACACTCCGTCTATGAACACTCCGCCTAAGTAGGAAGGGTTGGGGAGGGTGTGTGTGTGTGTGTGTGTGTGTGTGGGTTTTGCACACGGTTTCTGTGAAGTGTGTGTTAAAGCACAGACTCCTGCGCTCTGGGCAACATGAGCTCAGCCGAGCTGAAGGTGGCTGTGTTTGTGTCTCTTCTCATTATTCGCTGCCTGCTCTATTGTCAGTTCTGTCTCTCCTCAATTTAATGGACACCATATAAATTAGGGAGGATGCTAATTACAGTGCATACACACACAAACACACACAAACTGCTTTCCACATCTCAGCATCCACAATGCCAACTCCCTGTGGAGTGTGCACGCTCACACCTAATTTAATTAGCAATCAGCGTGTGTGTGGACGGGAGTGCATGTATGAGAGTGTGGGTGTGGGGTGATGTGTGTGGGCGTATGATTGTGCTTTCAGCATTAATCTAGTCCCTTGAAAGTTTGGTTCTGATGAGACCACTGATGTATTGTGACTTAAACATAGTTCAGAGTCAGAGTTCACATAAGTGATGTTGAAAGTGTTTGAACAGGATCCCCACTACAGACTGTAAGAAAGTAACACACAGAGTGATTGCAGTTTGCAGTTACAGTTCAGGGAATAACAAAACCTCCCTCAATCAGTCTCAATCCAGTGGATCTCGGCTTCAGCATTCAAAGTGCCCGCATCCAAACCTGTTTTTCTCAGGGCATGCAGATTTACCTTTTTTTTTTTTTTTTTTTTTTAAAGCACAGCATCTGCACTCTTCAGATACCTTTATTCCTACGTGACTTAAACACAGTACACTTACTACCACCTTTATCTAGTTTCAGAAATGCATGTTTGCAGAACTCTGTGGCCTTCCACCTTCCTGGAACATGACAAGAGTGCCATCTGCTGGAGAAATTATGAAATGCTTTTCTGACTCAATCTTGTAGAGTAGAACTGTCTATTCTATTCTATTCTATTCTATTCTATTCTATTCTATTCTATTCTATTCTATTCACAAATGTGTAGAATGTGCAACACACCCTTGGATTTACCCAGTTGTAAAATGCTTACTCTGGTGCTCACTCTGTGGTAGGGGGGTAGAGAACAAGTCAGAGTTGCAGCGGGTGCTGGAACAGAGGAAGAGAGACCAGCTGATCAAGCAGAGGAAGATGGAGGAAGAGGCCAGAAGGAAGGTGTCACCACTGGAGCAGGAGCTGCTCAAGAGGCACCAGAAGCTGGACGAGGTAGGGCGCCCCCTGCTGTTCCACTACCAGCTAGGACCCACAGCAGCTGTGTCAGGAGAGAAAGCAGCGCACGTGGTCGGCGTAGTAGTGAGAGTTAACGTCCGTGTGTAGAAGAGATCTGGGGGAAAAAGATGTAAAAGAGGTCACAAGCAGAGTGAGGTGAATGGACATCAGTAAGCTTTCCGTAAAAGAAATGGTGTGTGTGTGTGTGTGTGTGTGTGTGTGTGTGTGTGTGTGTGTGTGTGTGTGTGTGTGTGTGTGTGTGTGTGTGTGTGTGTGTGTGTGTGTGTGTGTGTGTGTGTGTGTTATAGTTGGAGAGGGAGCAGGAGCGACAGGAAGAGAACTCTTGCAACGCCCCCGAGTTCATCAAGGTCAAAGAGAACTTGAGGAGAACATCCTTCACGAGTACAGAGGAGAAGGAGGTGTAAGACACCCACGCGAAAGGGAGCAAATACGTGCGCGCGCGCGTGTGTGTATACGTGTGTGTGGATAGCCGGCCAGCGACACCCGCACAACAGTGCCTCTCCATGACTCCTCGTCTCCGTTTCACACACGAGAGATAGAAGACAAGTTGAAAAGCTTCTGAAAATAAAGACTCTGAAAGGTGTCTCTTTAAGGGAGAAAGAGACTATTGACATGTCGCTTAGATATGAACTAGTCTGAGACAGTGGTGAAGAATAAACATGGAACCACTGAGGCAGACAAGCAAAGACACATGGGTCTCTTACTAACATCTACTTAACGTGGTACAGTTTATACAGGCAATCAGTATTAATGCAAACAGCTGGTTTCTCAACTGCCAAACACTCTTCATGTCCGAGACACTTTGAGGATTCAGTCATTAAAATACAGCATGCTTTTATTTGATTTTATTTTTAGATAAGTGACGCTTGGCACATGACACTTTTGCTCATGAACAGAACCACTAAAAGAGTTTAAGCTACGTTGTTCAATCAGACGTGGAGATACCGAACGACACCGCGCGTTTGTGCAAGAGCAGACACGACCGGAGAAGGAACATTACTGCTGTGACACCGCCACGGACCGGGGACCGTCTCACGTGGCGCTTCTCGCTTCACCACGGGGCTAGAAACTACACAGAATCTGAGAGAAGGGGTGTTTGTGTGGGAGAGATGGGGTGTTGTGTCGCAGAGAAGGTGTGGAGCCTCTGGATCGTCTTTGCTATTTTCAGTGCCTTTTTGTAAGCGTCACGGAACAGCGCGAGCAAGCGCTAACAGTCTGACCGTTACTGCATTTCAATCAATATTGCTATTATATTCAATCAATACATAAAAGACATATTCTTTATCTTTTAGCTATATGAGCTGTAGGTTGGTACTGCAGCGAATAACTTTAACGCGCGCGCGCGGGGGGGTGTGTGTGTGTGTGTGTTTGAGAGCCAAGCGTGAGAGATGCACCTTTCAACCATTAATTGCAATCAGATAACAGGCTAATAAATCAGTAGTAACAGAAATCTCACGCGCTAGATCAAGCTAGGAACGCACAGTATGAAGCTCGTTATTTAGTTCCTCATTTTTCAGTGCCTTAATGGCACTTGTCAATCGTTTAGTATTCTGTGGGTTTTAAAGCACAAATATATGTGTTGTACACAATGTCGTTTTTGCCTTTATTGATCACTAAAGCCATTTTAAATAGCAATCAATATTTACCAAAATTATTGATTATATAGATTCTATATTTGTGCCTGTACTGGCACATAAATATGTGGGGTTTTGGTTTTGTTGATGTTTTTATTTGACATTTTTTGTTTGTTTGTTTGTTTTACTGTCATTTTTTGTTTGAGCTAAAAAAATATTGTTTGTCACTTTAAATTCTGACATTTTGATTGTTATGCAGAGAAGGCACATGCCCACACTACTGTATAAAATAACAAAAGTGTTCTTACTTTATATAAATAAACAGAGACTAATGCTATAACACTGCATTGCAGTTGGTGACTTTATTACCAGCAAAGAGAAGTTACTTCAGATTTCTGAACTATTGTTCTAACCTGCTGTAACCGCAATTTCAACTCCTCTGCTATCTTAAAGAAAAAAATGCAGACATACATAAATACACACACACACGCACACACACCAGCAGGTTTATTATGCACTATGGAATTTGCTGCACACTTGTCTGACTCTTTAAGCATAAAGCAGGCGGCAGGCCAGGAATCCGCCGTGCTGCTGAGAAATCCAACATCCAGCTTCCTGCTTGCAGAATTTCACCATCCTTAGTGAAACTAGAGAATAATTGGAATTATGGCAGCAACACCTGCACCAGACATCGCAAACCAACGCGGGTGGAGGCGGCGAGCTGCCCAACGCAAGGTTACGGTGGAGGGGCTCCGCCTAACAGCACGGAGGCGCAGAGCTGACGGAGGACCTCCGTATCTGCCTGGCTTCTCCATGGCTCCTTCATTAGCGGGTGAGGTAACCTTATCCATCGTATCACAGGCCCCTTTGTTTTCCAAGACACTCCATCCACCTGCAATCTGTATAATCCCCAAGAATCTGCGGGATCTGATTTGTCGCGCTCTGGTAGACAAGGGCTAAATTGTTTGAGGTGGGACACCGCTGAACCTGAACTGAACACGCACCTGCTCCAGCACACCTGAGCGTGTCCAGGGAAGCGAGCCACGCAGGCAGACGCGGCACGGCCGGAGAGGAAGCCATGCTGTAGGGTGTCCACCACGACCCTCCCTTCACCTGAACAGGTGTGCTTACTCACACATACGCTCATCCACAACCGGCCAGTCAACGGCGTCTGGCAGCTTCACGTTACCGGATCCGTCGTCCTGGCCGAGCGCACTTAGAATTGGGCCAAAAACAGGCTTTCAGGGGCACGGCACAGACCTATCGGATGACCGCTCCGCTACGAGGACCCGGCTAACGTCCCTGGTGTACGGTGACTCCTAACCACCGTGTCAAATATCCCACAAGGCAGCACTACAAGCCTCGCGCTGGGCCCGGGTTATGCAAATGTCGGACATGTGCAAGGCCATCTGCACCCGCCCGGGCGGAGGGCGTGGGGCCACGCCCCTCCGGAAGGCCACGGCCGTTGTCCGCAGCTGCCGGTGGGAGGAGCCTGTCTCTGCCGGCTACAAAGCAGCGGGGCTCGGGCACCGAGGGGCTCCGAGTGAGAGAGAAGGATGCAGTGGGGGAGGATGCTGGCTGTGACTCTGCTCAGCGTGCTGCTGATGGCTCATGTCTGTGAAGCAGGTAAACGAGGTCGCCCACTGACTTAGTGAATCTTTTTTGTAGTGAGAAATGTTCTGTGGCCTCATGATGTTTATTAGACATCACTTGGCTGCACTCTTGACCTCAATTTCCGTAACTACTATTAAATAAGTAGATACTTAATGAGAGTAAATAATACATGTTGGAAGTGTTAGAGGAGATTAATTTTAATACCAATGACTTAAGACTGGACGATGGATAAATGGCTAGCACACACCCAAGGGTGCAGGACACGTGCTCCTCTCTCATCATCGGTGGGAAGAATGTCAGAACCTGGGTTTGAACCAGTCACGCACCGTGCCACTTAGAGCAATCACATGCATAGCTGACGCGTGTCTGTGCTGCCCCAGACCTGCTGAGGAGGTCGTCGGCGACGGGCTTCCTGAGGTCGGGCAGAGACAGGAGATTCGGACGCTGTCCCAGCGGCGATTGCAGCTCGGAGAGCAGCGAGGCCGAGGAGGTCCCGGACGCCGACTCCGATTACGTGAGTATGTGTGTTTCCGACAGCATGCGTGCACTCACAAGCTTTACGGGACACTCGGCTGCCGGCACATCTCGCAGCGCTGGGCAGGAACCCAAGGCCAGTTCCCCCTGCTTCACCATCCACCGCATCTCTGTCCTCAGCACTTACTTAAGCCAGCACTTCAAGATGAAGCAACATGCTTATTTAAACAGTCTGGGCGCCCATTCCCAAAAGCATTGTAGTGTTCAGATCATCTCAAACGACAGAGTGTGTTCAGTGCGAACTTCCCACTGCCACTTAACAGTCGTCTTTGTGTTATGATGCTTTTGGGAAACGCTACCCTGCTTAGCTGTAGCTCAGAAAGCCTGTTAGTCTCTGCTTCCCTGCTGAGCTGAAATGCTAATGTCTCCACAGCGTCTGTTGTTTGAACTAGTGGAGTTACGGGACTGACATTGATGATGCCTTCAATCAATACTTTGAATTACATTGGAATTGCAGTATGGACAAATAATTCTGCAGGCTTCCATTGTGATGGCTCCTCTTGTGGAGTAAACACTCACAAATACCTAAATGATGTTTGTTTAACTTTTTAAGGAGCAGGACAACTCAAAGATGTTCGTTGCTGGTGGGTCTCTAGCAGGGCCACTGAAGGTAAGACATCTATGTACCTCCGTTAAGGTTACATACGCAGGACACACATCCTGCCGCTGTGTACATCTTATCCCTAGAGAATCATGCTCATGCCGTCGGCATGTTAAAGCAAGTGAGGAGATGGTCCTTTACTGTGCCGGTCCGCACGTGTTGGTTCTGTTCTGGACTGTGACGAGAACGTGCTGTAATTGTTGGGCAGGTTCCATGCTGTGGAAGAGAGGAGCAGGAAGCTCTCTGTCCACTCCACCATCCTCACCTCCCTGTTGAGAAGGAGTCCGTAACTAGATCCTTCCCCTGGGGTTCCCGTGCACTAGCACACCTCCTCTGTCTCCTGCCTCCTCACTCTTGTGCTCCCCCTCATCCCCCTCCCCCCAACACACACACATACACACACACACACATACACACACACATACATATATATATATATATATATATATATATATATATATATATATATATATATATATATATATACATACATAACTGGATAAATGTCTCGACCTCTTTCAGTGACTCACTAACCAAATCATTAAAATTACTCGTACTTTCATATATGCTCTCTCTCTCTCTCCCTCCCTCCCTGCCTCTCTCTCTCCCTCTCCCTCTCTCTCTCTCTCTCTCTCTCCCCCTTTCCCTCCCTCCTCCAGGACCCTGTTGGGGAAACCAGACAGGAGGGTTCGGGTATGTAGCCCAGGGGCAGAGAGGGGCAGACCAGTGTGGCTGTGTGTCTGCTCAGCGGGGAAGCAAACAGACCCTCGGGGAATCAGGTCCATGCCAGCTCTACACCACTGGATGCATGAATCACAACTCCACACAGAGTACCATCAAACGCCGATGAAGCTCACCGAGGGCCGAAGCTACTTTATCACAAAAAGGTCACAGAACAAAGCTCATCTTAAACTGACTTTGATAAACAAACTGGAACTGGAACAATTTGTTGGTTATTAATAATTAATGTCCATTGGTTTGTAGTGTAGTCAGCCCACTGAACTAATTCTGAAGTGCTCAAAAAGCTCTGCCTTGGGTGCAATTCTCAAGGAAGGGCTATGGTAACAGAGGAGGTGGTGGTGATGGAGGAGGTGGAGGTGACAGAGGAGGTGCTGCCTGCCTTGGTGCTTTGTTTCATTGTTTTAATAACGCTGCTGTCTGTAGTTGTAACCCAGTATCTCCACAATAGAGTGACGGTGCTAAAAATATGTTAAAGCAAAACAGCAACATTTATATAATATAAGATTTCTATGGATAAAATTTTAATGGATTTAAATGATCACAAAATGTATAACAACTAATAATGTATTTTACTAAGTAAATAATCTTGTCTGAGTAATCATTATACAGAACTGATGTATGTTCTGATTTGTTTAATTGTATTCTGTATTCTATAATTAAACCTGTTACATGTTATATTCCTTCTACTGAATTAAAGATTAAGTGAAGCTATAAAAGCTTCTTTATATATATTTACTAATTTGTACATCTTTCTATGTTCTTCATATCTATGTTAAATATGTTTTAATATTTAAAATACTTGAACACAATGTAGTTCACTGAAATTTCTAGAATTATATAATATTTTTGAGTGAACGTGAAGGCGTTAGCTGGAGTATGCTGCCCCCTGCTTTCTACAATGCGTGTCGCTCAAACTTCCACAAAGGAATTTCACAACTACAACTGGCCATATTCCAATAACTGTACGTCGCGCAGTCAGTAAATGCAAAAACATCCTCTGCCCGGTGCTGATCTGCTAAAGTTATGGTTGCTTGTCCGCTGCAGAACAAATGCGCTTGCTTTACTTCGCTAGCAGTTTCGCTCGAGCCGAGAGAGAGTACGCTGACGGCTCAAATAGCTCGTTTGCAGGATCGCCGATGGGAACACCTGACACCCGGTTCCGCCAATGTTCCGCTGCTGTGCGCGCGGTCCCTGGCGACAGGTTGCTAGGAGATGCCAGGAGTGGTAGTATAGGAGGGTGACAGCCATACCGTGGGAGCAGACTCGCTTCAGCGCATCGGTGCCAAACGAGTCGAGGGCCCAGGGGGACGCGGCTCTTTAGGTGGAACAAGAGTTATAAAAACATGCCAGAGAATAGAAAAACACGCTGTCGTGCGAGGTGTCGTTGCGATTCGGTATTGTGATTCAGTTGAGTTTGACTAGTAACTGGCTTTGAGAAATCACACACACACGTTGTCCTGGGCGCGTTGTCCTGTAAAATATAACAGCTGAATATGCTTGCATATTCAGCTGTTATATTTTACAGTATAAAGGGAGTTCATGATGGATGCAGGCATTAAGGCATGTACGCTGTACTCCAGACTGACAGAATACACTACTGACAGAGCGGTTTAAATCTGTAGACAGGCCTGTAGCCTTGATGATGGTCAATTCACCATCCTACGGAATGGACTTACAGTAACTACATTAAAATACTTTTAAACTAAAACGTTTATAAAATGAAGGCATTTTGTCATCTATAAACAAATGCTATGTTTATCATTTTAAAACAAACACCCCTAACAGAGGTCACTGATAATAACATAAAACAACACCGCTAGGTGGCGCGAAAACACCCTGCAATGACCCCACATCTGGTTGAGCTTTCTCAATGAAGTGACCCAGCGGTGCCAGACGTGCCTGTGTGAACTCAAAATGAACAATATTGCCAGAGTCAGAGAGTCGTTGTAGCTTTCACGGTTCATGTTGCCATGCGCTTCTTATGTTCTAATGCACCTGATTCACACGGTCAGCGCTACATGAGTAGAGGTGAAGCCGTGACTGGGTCTTCTCAACTCGGACTGATATTAACCCGTTTACACGCGTGTTTTCGAAGTTTCTGCAGGTTTTCTGTCGCAATCAGAATTTTGGTTCTTTTTTGAAGGGTTACATAAGACCAGATATGGGCCACTTTTGTGATAGCTATTCATTCATTCATTCATTCATTCGTTGGTTTGTTCGTTAGATTGTTCCGTTAGATCCATTCGCCCACTCATTAATCCATTTTCCAACGAATTTCTTTTAGCACCGAGTTAAAAACGTGCAGGGGTTTGTTTCTTAGGGTATGTCCAATATCGGATCCGTGAGATTGTCAGAAAAGATCTCAATGATGCGTTCTCTCTTTCTTTTTCTTTCATCCATCCATCCATCCATCCATCCATCCATCCATATATCCACCCAAGAGGTTAACGCGACAGACCTCTACGTGTTGAGACTTAGTGACGTGCTTGGAACTTAAGCTGCTGGTTTTATATGTAAATATGTTCTTTATTTCGTCTTTAATTGTTCATCGTTTCACGCAATTATCTGATCTTTAAAAAAAAATTAAGTAACCCAGTTAGTGAATCATTCACATTTTTTATTTTAATTTATAAGGTTTGTTAATTTCTAACGCGAAATCGTATGCGAATGTTTTTAAAATACTGAAATCATTAACAGAGTCTAAAATATACTACATTCTTAACGATGTGTTGTCGAGAAAGATGTTCATAAAAGCAAGTGATGATACAAAAAGTTAATGTATCAAACTTTCCTGTAGCGTTAAAGAAGAGACGGTCCTTACTGAGGTTCACGGGAAGTCTGTGAACTATGGAAGTTTAAACTGCAGCGTGAGATGAAAGCCCACATGGGGAAAGATGCGTTTAGTCGTCGCCCGCACGCCTGGAGTTTTCACTCTGATAATCTTAACGCCACCGAAGTGTCCGTTCACTAGACTGCGGGACGCACACGAGCCGCGCGTAATATGAGACCATCGCCTTGCGCGGAGAGCGCAGAGGAGGATGTAGTAAAGACCAACATTTAAACGCTACAGAGACATGCACTGATTTCTGCACTACTGGTTAGAGATCCAGGGTATTGTGACAGCTCTGCCCGACCTTTTTTATTGACAGAGCGTTTGCGTTTTCTGGAGATTTACATAGCCTATATATGTTGCGCGCTCTCAGTGGACCTGGTCGTACAAAGTAGGGGCGATTTTGGAAGGACTGCGCGCACAGCACATGCTTACTATAAACTGGAGGTGCATCATTTCCTGTGATGGGTGCTCTCCTGGTATTAATTCTAGCCTCCTACACAAGTGCGGCGTGGGGATGCCAGCTTCCCCACGACTGGAGACCTCAAACCGAATCGTGCCGGGCAGAACTGGCGGAGATTATAGTCTTCGCCAAAGTTCTCGCCCTCCATAAGGAGTCTTACAGCGTGTACAACTACCTACCGTGGCAGTACGACACGGATCTGTTCTTCTCCGCGGAGATCGAGCTGTTGTGCGACCAAGCATGGGGCAGCATGCTGGAGGTTCCTGCCGGCTCCAGGTTTAATGTCACCGGACTCGGCTATTTTCCCTGCTACACCTACAGCGTGGTGGAGAACAACTCCTACTACTTCTTTCTGAGGTATGACCAAGCTACCCCTGTACTAATAACCGTTCCGATGTTTTGATCCATAATCAATAATAATGTGTTTAGGCCTATATATAAATGTGAAGAAGATTCGAGGTAAGTAACTGTAATGTACTTGGGTAAGATACATAGAGATATTATAAATTGTAGCAAAGTACACAAACAGAAACATATTGCTCTCTCTCTCTCTCTCTCTCTCTCTCTCTCTCTCTCTATATATATATATATATATATATATATATATATATATATATATATATATATATATATATATATATATATATATATATATATATATGTGTGTGTGTGTGTGTGTGTGTGTGTGTGCATAATTTTACGTATTTTCCAACATATTGGTCACTATACTACATTCAGTGTAATGTCACGTGTCCAGAGTGTGGTTGTGCTTGGAACCTATTTAAAAACTGAATTGAATATCTGAATGTGAACTTTTGAAACACCTTTCATTGGCTGGATCTGGCCTGCAAGGGGCTTTGTTTCTATGTTTGGAGGAAAAGTATGATCCAGCTGGCCAGGAAACTGACAGGACGTCAAGATACTAACCTGAACCATCTGTATGGGAGTCTGACCATTCACCCTCATCCTGGGGGAAGGGAAAGAGAGTGAGAGGGAGAGAAACAGAGGAGAGAGAGAAAGTGAGGGAGCGAGAGAGCATACATTTATGAGTGAGCACATACTGCTCTGTATGTGGTAGTGGGAATATAGGACTTTTCATGGGAAGAGTAAGTTTGTGCTTGTGCTGATACCAAAGGACACACAGGCAAAGAGAGCACTGGTGCAAACACCCTCATATCAGATAAAACAGAACTCACGCTGTCTTCCTGTGCCTTTTATTTTCATCGCTTCAGAGATTCGGGCTGCGCAAGTGCTTGTTGGACCGCACTTTGTGTACTGATAGTGGAAACCGTGTGTCTCTTGACAAGCAGACGGTCTGACTTGCGTTTGCTGCTCTACCCGCCCTGCACAATCAGCAGAAGTGAGCGCTGATCTCCTCCCACACGTATCGTGG
This sequence comes from Brachyhypopomus gauderio, assembly GCF_052324685.1. Lineage (NCBI taxonomy): Eukaryota > Metazoa > Chordata > Actinopteri > Gymnotiformes > Hypopomidae > Brachyhypopomus > Brachyhypopomus gauderio. The sequence goes on from NW_027506887.1 coordinate 501,070, forward strand.
CTCAGCTTCCACATATGTGCGCTGTGTCATTCCACACTGTCTGCCACGGCAAGCGTAGCCCAAACACTTGAAGGGGGGGGGGGGGGTATTATGAAAATCAACTACTTTATTGTAACAATCCCCCATGTGTCTTTGCATATTTGTTGCATGTGCATGAAAGATGTCTGTAGATCAAACGTTAGATTCGTAGGAGGAGGGAAGGATTTGTTCTGGGAGCGTTACGATTTCTGCTTCTGTCTCCTCAGCCGAGCACTTGAAGCGTTAGGCAAGCCCAGGTTGCTGCTGTGCCATGTGTCCCATGTCCCCTGCAGTTCAACTGCATGTAACTGACACCAGCGTACATACCGTGCTAAATTCACAGAGTTTAAACCAGGTCGGCACAGCCGGTAGCAATGGTCTCCCGCACACTGGGACGGACTGTGGAAACAGAGCTGGGTGTTTTCCCCTAAGTCTGAACATACAGATATGAGGCCATGCAGCACACCTCCAGAGCAGATAAAGTAGTGGTGGAGTCAGATTTCTTCCACGCTGAGCACCTGTCACTTCACCTATAAAGGGCACGGGCTTGTGAAAGAGTGTATTTCAGTTTGCCTTTTCCCTGATTTTGCTCATACTGTGTCTTTGTTTCACTAATATGCTGAGCTGGTAGCTCTTTGGCAGACAGAGGCTGCTAACATAAACACAGCAGTTCAATTGCCGCTACTACAATGCTAAGGGGACCCTCCTGGACTAAAGGACATGTTAATACACATCCTTTCACTATTACCAAGAACACAAACATCTTAGGCATTCCAATTCATTTAATGACACACCGCAGCTGTAAAGCCAACAGGGTCAAGCAGAGAGAGAGAGAGAGAGAGAGAGAGAGAGAGAGAGAGAGAGAGAGAGAGAGAGAGAATATGTTCTTTTCCACTGGAACATTGAATGGTGGCTTGAATTAAGAAGAAAATTGTTGCATGATGTTAAGCCAACCATCAAGCTTTCGAAATCATAGGAAAATACTTACAAATCTCAACTCACATCACCACATATTTTGCATGTTGCAGAACTTCTTAAAAAATTATTTTTTCCCTCCAATTTATTTTTTCCAGAAACACAATCCTAAAGCAAATCAGATAACCAGAAATGGTTGGTGAGGACTGAGTTAGAGTAGCTCATTTTTATGGCTTAATTACACCTCTTCCAGACATCCCTAGACGACCAGAATTTAGCCCAGGGAGTGGAAGTCTAAGGATGGTTAACAGACATCAATTACACTAACAGCCTGATTATGGCTCTGCGGTCTGGGTCATTCTCTGCAACAGCATTTATTGACAATCCGCATCTCCCCAACAGTTTATATACTATTCAGTGTGAGACAACAGCAGCTTGCTAGGACAGGTTTGGCCCCCCCTCTCGGCCGCCTACCCCATCTCTCTCTGCGTTTTCATCACCCTCCAGATGCCCCACTCACTCTCTGCCTCCTTCAAAGGCATTCCAGACCACGGCAGCTTCGGACGATCCCAGAGGTCTGGAGCCAAGTAAAACACTCTCGGTGCTGAGGGGCGCGGGTGGAGAGGGGCGCGGGTGGAGAGGTGGGGGGAGCGGTGCTCAGAGAAGACGGAGGTGACGGATGCTTTCCTCATTGTTTTGGTGGAGGGATAAGGCGGCAGACCACGACCCCCGGAGCCAAACCCAGACTGGTTCTAGAGAACAAACCCAGACTGGTTCTAGAGAACAAACCCAGACTGATTCTAGAGAACAAACACAGACTGGTTCTAGAGAACAAAACCCAGACTGATTCTAGAGAACAAACACAGACTGGTTCTAGAGAACAAACACAGACTGGTTCTAGAGAACAAACCCAGACTGATTCTAGAGAACAAACACAGACTGGTTCTAGAGAACAAACCCAGACTGATTCTAGAGAACAAACCCAGACTGATTCTAGAGAACAAACACAGACTGGTTCTAGAGAACAAACCCAGACTGATTCTAGAGAACAAACACAGACTGGTTCTAGAGAACAAACCCAGCTCAGATTTAAATCTTCCAGCGCATCACATTCTTCACCAAAATGGCATCTCAGATCAGTCCTGAATGACAAGTGCATACCTGTATAACATGGATCCCAATGACAAAGGAACAAATCTTTTGACTTGCAGGAAAAAATGTGCCCTAACCTCTGATTCATAATTAAAAGCAAACAATGTCTCTGATGTCACCAGGAGCCCATTCATTCTGAGTGCATGGGGAGGGGTGTCATATTCCTCCATGTTTCAGTTTGTAAGACACAAACCCTCCCAGATCCAGAAGGGTCGCCTGATGTAAACAATCAGATAGCAAAACCCGAAGCATTCCAAAGCGGTGCTATTTGTCTTGTGTGAGATGGGGGAAGGAGGCTGAAAATCCCATCCTTATCTAGAAACTCCTCCCCAGGTTGATAGTCCCTCCCAGCCCCCCATGTTCCAGGTGAGTGTTCTGGGAGGAGAGGCTGTATCAGAGTCCACCACTCACATCAAGTCATTCCGTTGAGGATTCACAGGTGCCGAATCGGCAAATAAGTGTTTAAGCAGTTTCATTTCTCTCCATCCCTGGTGAGTTTCCATATTTCCTGTGAAACACACCAAACCATGCTCAACGAAGCCTGCCACCAATCAATCACCAACTTCGGTCCCCAGACAGAACCCGAGACTCGAGACAGACAGAAAAAAGAAAAAAAAACAGAAAGAGACATGTTGAGCACAGCTATGGGGCTTATGTAAAACACCGAACACTACCGCTCTGCCTTTACTGAAGAACAAGGTGTTGGGTTTCTAGTGACACGCACCAAAAACATAATACTACAAGCTTTATAGAAGTCTTTCTCCTCGTGGACTCATTTTTACAATTTCTAAATGATAATTTTATTTTTGAGCATAGATTTTTGACACAAAAGTGATGCAAAAGCAAGAGATGCAGTGCAGTGCAGTCTATAAAGAAATGAACAGCGATCTTATTCTACATGGTTTACCAACTCCTCCACATCTGTGGTCCACATGGTGGGAAGCAGCAGGTACATTCTGCCAATCTGAACTCTGGCCATTACAGTGTGTGAGCTGCTGATGCAACAGCACCTGGCCAACAATCACCTGGGTAGCTTTTATTTACCATTGTACCATTGAACTGAGCTGACAGTCTGCAGTTAAACTTCACGATCAGCGTCTCGGTTCAAATCCAGCATGCGCAATAGTCGCACAATAAGAGATAAGTCACAGTCCGTTTAACTGTGGACCGCACAACATTTGCTGATAGTCACTAGGATATCAGACTAGGCTGATGTGAAGTGAACATCCTGTGGGCCTGTGTGTGTATGTGTGAGGGAGAGAGAGAAAAAAGGAGAGAATTACAAAACCAAACCTTCAACCAGTCTTACAGCTGGTTCCAGTTTGGCAGGACAAATCTCAGTTAAACCTTCAAAACGTTGAGAAACCAGAGAAGCCCAGCACAGAAACGCTCATCAGAACCGCATGGTCCTTTGACTAAACAACATACAACTACTCCAGACCTTCACAGACACGGATCAGATATGGTTTTGATTCTTTGTTTGGTTTATTTGATTTATTGTTGAACTAATAAATTTCAAATATACTGGAAGTTGGGGAGGTACCCTAGCGATGACACATGATGAAACCCCTCCAGATGTCACAAAGACACTGGTGTACCAAGTCAGCAAAACATATTGTATTCATTCTTGGGAGAAAGCTCATTACCTGCTCATGGAAAGACATTCAAACCCACAAAGGGGTGAGGACAATGAAGGGTGGAATGCAGTTGTCAGGCAGAACATTGTGTTATGCTGTTGTACAGGACATGGCTAACACATGATGACCATACCACGCCACAATAAAGAGCTTGTCCTAAACGATTCTTCACATTTTATCCCAAACTAAATTGGTCCAAGTCCGTTTCACAACTGGCCTGACCTTTACATTGAAGAAGATTCTTAACCTTCAGCCTGTTATTGTACATGTTTGCTAAATATTTATCATGTACCCTCCATAACACAGCACTAAGACTGACCCTCATAACCCTGGTGAACTCCTTCCTTCTCTCTACCTCTCTCTCCTTCACTCTGTGTTCTGATCTTTTGCACTCTGACTACTTACAAGTGTTTCTGATGAAGGTCTACAGAAGTTATTTGTTATTCTTTTTATCATGTTTTATTAGACGTTATGAGGTAGGGCTAGGGTTAGGGTAACCTCTTATCTGTGTGTGTGTGTGTGTGTGTGTGTGTGTGTGTGTGTGTGTGTGTGTGTGTGTGTGTGTGTGTGTGTGTGTGTGTGTGTGTGTGTGTGTGTGTGTGTGGTAACAGTTTAAGGAAGTTCTTTTATAAACCTGGCCATGATCTCCTAAACTCTTCACACTTCACAGCGATACTTAATGGACCACAGTGGTGTTCTGGACACAATACTGAAAAGCCTTTATTCAGCAAAACTAGAACCAGCTATTAGCCTAGTAGAAAGTCTCCATTCATGAACTCCAATGTGCACCAGAGCATTCCAGAGTTTGACTCCTACTGGCGAAACAGCTTCAGTAAAGCGTACTACATAAACTCTTAGTTGTTGATGTTTCTCCCGATGTGGAGCACTAAGTGTCTGCTAGCAGGCATCTGCTGTTGGTTCTGAGCTTCCAGCAGGCAGGCGGGGATGGCTGGCTCCACACAACACAACTCTCCGGAGTTTATCATGCTCCCCCAGAGAGCTCCAAGGGGATCCGGATGGATGAACAGTGGTCGTCCAGGCTCCAAAACCAACACTCCCACAAAATACACATTGACAACCACCCAATGAGAAAGAGTGAGAGAGAGCGAGAGAGAGAGAGTGAGAGAGAGCGAGAGAGAGAGAGAGAGAGAGAGAGAGAGAGAGAGAGAGAGAGAGAGTGAGAGTGAGAGTGAAATGCATTGGGCAAGGGGGGGGGGAGAACTGAGTGAACTGAGCACAGATTCATCTCTATAGACTACACACAAAAATAATACAATAACGAATTATAAAATAATACAGCTGATTTTCAAGTCAACCAAACTGCAGCATCAGGAAAGAATACAACTTTTTTTTACTTTTGAAAAATATGGTGAAGTGTTTCAACCATCACAAAACTCAACACTGTGTAGAACACAACTCCACAGATGCCAGTATCATGTACAACAATCATATATTCTCAAAGCACAAGGGGTCACTGTGTTTCTCCCTAACCACAGCTATAGTGTGGCTTTACCCTCTTAGGAGCCAAAGCGAGCACAGAAATAACTGCTGTAACAAAAATGGCATCTTTAGCACACAGGCATAAAAACACTGACCTCACAGCACCTGTTAGCATATCAGTTATATAGATAGAGCCTTCTTTCCTCCCCTGTCTTTCCTCCCCTCTGTGATAACGCAAACATTGTGTTTGCCATTTTCAGATATTAACAAAATACTCGAATGAAAAAAATAGATACCTATCGTTCTTTTAGGTCACCCTGCACTCAAGATCTACAACAGCTTCAGCATATGCAGTGTTGTTGTCAGGGAGAGTACAAACATGAATTTAGAGTCAAAATACAAGGGCCATCTTTCCTCTGGCTGTTCATGGCTGCCAGCCAAAACTCACAGGAAGAATAAAAAGACTTAATCAGAAGGCAAAGAAGAAGAAAACACACACACACACACACACACACACACACACACACACACACACACACACACACACACACACACACACACACACACACATACACACACACACACACATAAAAACAAGCTTCTCATTTTCCTGCCATGGTCCAGCGTAACCATGGTTTTTGGTATTAATATTTCACCATCTGCCTTCAGAACTTTGATACAATGCTTGGGAAGTAAGGGAGGGAGAGAGAGAGATAAAGAGAGAGAGGAGAGAGAGAGAATGTAGAGAGAGAGAGAGAGAGAGAGAGAGAGAGAGAGAGAGAGAGATAAAGAGAGAGAGGAGAGAGAGAGAATGTAAGAGAGAGAGAGAGAGAGAGAGAGAGAGAGTGTGTGTGTGTGTGTGTGTGTGTGTGTGTGTGTGTGTGTGTGTGTGTGTGTGTGTGTGTGTGTGTGTGTGTGTGTGTGTGTGTTCGCAATTGTTAAGAACAGCAAGACACTGCCAATCATGACTTTTGAGTCAGGTCTACTGTATGTGTGTGAGGTAGAGAAAAGGTCAAAGGTCAGTGATGCTGAATGGCAGTCATGTGTGTTAACATGCTCATACACAATCTGCAAATTTAGCTCACTGCTGTTTCCTTATTAAACAAATAGCATCCGTCAGTTTCCATCATTGAGTCCTTGTCCAAAAACATGATCACACACATGTGCGCGCACAGACCACACACGCACACAGCCAAGCACACAAATGTACACACACATGGATGTGCACACACACTTCCAAATGCTTTACTGCAGCTATAATCTTTCTGTTCAGTTCAATAACATATGAGCTTGGTTGCAGTGTCCTACTCATGTTTATATCAAACGATACCATCATTGTAGCAGCAGTCCACGAAAAGTTAACAATATAATGTTCACTTCATTAAGGTTTTATATTTTCCTTAATTATTAATTCTCGTGGTGTGATGTTGCATTTATTGATTATTATTGATTGATTATTATCTATTAATTACTGATTGCCAATTATTGATTGATTATTAAGGATGGATGAGAACTACAGCATCATTCCTCACGGCGTGAACTTCCAGGACCCCGTGTTCCCCGACACACCTGACAACCACCGCATGTTTGCCAGCCTCTTCCAGTTCTCCAACTGCACTGCAGGGACGCAGGTCCACATGTACACGCCCGAGTGGGAGGTGCAGGAGGACAGTCGGGTGAGCCGTCACCGCCGCTCTGATCCATGCCCACGAGCCACGCCCACAACCCACAACAACCCACACCCACGACCCACAACCCACGACCGACGCCCACACCCACGACCCACACCCACGACCGACGCCGACACCCACGACCCACGCCCACGACCCACGCCCACGACCACGACCCATGACCCACACCCACAATCTGTGCCCACGAGCCACACTCACGACCCACACCCACAACCCACGACCCATGCCCACGAGTCACGCCCACAACCCACGCCCACACCCACAACCCACGCCCACACCCACAACCCACACCCACGACCCACACCCACGATCCACGCCCATGAGCCACACTCACGACCCACACCCACGATCCACGCCCACACCCACTCCCGCCCATGTCCCACAACCCTGCACTCGAACAGAGCAAACTGTGAAGCAACATGCACTGACTTACTGATAGTCTGTGTGTGTGTGCGTGAGAGAGAGAGAGAGAGAGATACACACACACACACACACAGAGAGAGAGAGAGAGAGAGAGAGAGAGAGAGAGAGAGAGAGAGAGAGAGAGAGAGAGAGAGAGAGAATCTGCTTGCGGGAAGGTATTCTAAGAACTAAGAATCAGTGAGCAGGACAGGGAAGGTTACTGTGAATCTCCTCTCTGCCACTACTGGAGAGAACACAGTGCATATGGTGGTTGCATACTGCTACTTCTATACCTCTAAAAGGGTTCAGGCTTGACTCATTCAGCCTTAGACTGTGTTTCAGCTTCGACTCATTGAGCCACTCAGTGTTTCAGGCTGGACTCATTGAGCCTTAGACTCAGTGTTTCAGGCTGGACTTATTCAGCCTTAGACTCAGTGTTTCAGGCTGGACTTATTCAGTGCAAACACAGCCAGGAAGCTCCATCAGTTCCATGCCAGTTGTAGGTTCCAAACAAGTGTGGTTTTCAAATCTATAACACATCATAAAGTCAAAGCACTGTGGGCTGTCTGTTTCTGTCTAGGTCCAGGTCTGTGAAGCTTTGGAAGAACTGAACTAGCTGTCTTTGTTTTTTTAGTTTTAGAGGTTTTTATTCTCTCAGGAGAACATGATTCTCATAAATCATGAGTGTATTTTTAAACCCCATGTTAATGTTTTTCTAATGAGATTCTTGTTATGGCAAACGAGTCCAGTAGATTTCTGTCTGACTCCTCCACAGTTCATCGGGCCTCTTCTGACGTTGCATTACTATGGAAACACTAGACCACAGTCTGCAAACCCTGCTGTCTTTAACATTTTTTTCTTCATTTTTTGTCCAACAGAAATGAATAAATCATAGTGTGTTCCTTGCATTCCTCTCAGTGACCAGGATGCTGGAGGCTCAGGGAAGCGTGTTGTCACGGTGATGCAGTAAGCATGCCATGTGCTAATGACCCAGGCCAGTTCCCCTCAGCAGTCAGAAGATGAAGACAGGGACCATCATGTTGTTCACTCTCAAAGTTGCTTTCCGATTACTGCTGAAGTACCAGAGAGATATTCACCCCCCCACCCTGTGCATTTACACTGCTCCCCCCCCCCCCCCCCCCCCCCCCCAGTGGAACTGCAGTAATTAAAAAGCAGTGATGTAAGCAGTGATGTTACCATGACAGCATTTCCCATCTCCTCATGAACAAAGAAGGATGGAACACAAAACTCACAGGCAGAGGTGATGCCAGAGAGCCAAAATGGCTTCCTACTGGAAGTAATCGCTTGGAAGTGTTTATATACCTGTGAGGTGGGCAGTCATGGGGCTGTTGGCAGCTTGAGTAGGAAACAGGAAACAGCAGCACAGGGCAACAGCTTTTGTTGTGAACACTTAGCCAGATATGTTTGTGCAAAGAGGCCTCGCGTCGAGGGCAGTGGACATGGTCCAAGTTAGGAGAAACAGATGGTTAGATGCTCACACATGACCCTTACCACTGCTCTGCCCAGTAGGTGTATGGGTGTGTGGAGGTGTTTTAGCCTCTGAGTGCATATGGATGTCTGGCATCCTCTGTGTTTGTTTGTGTACAATACAATGTTGTGTGACCGGAGTGCACCATATGTTGCTCACAGTGGTGTAAGCACACTCCAATATATCAACATGGTCACCTTTGAGGCAGTCATGGTCTGGTGGTAGGGAACTGGTCTTGTGACCGGAGGGTCATGGGTTCGATTCCCAGGCCTGCGGCCATGACTGAGGTGCCCTTGAGCAAGGCACCTAACCCCAACTGCTCCCCGGGCGCCGGGCTAGGGCTGCCCACCGCTCTGGACACGTGTACACCACAGCCCCCTAGTAATCACTAGTGTGAGTGTGTGTGTGTGTGTGTGTGTGTTCTAACTGCACAGATGGGTAAAAAGCGGAGGACAAATTTTGATTACGGGGAAAAAAATCAATATAGCACATTTACATTTTTTACCTCTGTTTTTTCTTATTTCATCCTAGCTTAGGTTGTAGTAGTAAAGATGTATTAATGAAATCTCCTTTTAGAAGAATGGTTAATGTCACTGCGTCATCGTAACCTAACCAGGATACCTTATCAGGACAGTTGGACGGTCAGTGTGATACCGCTATAACCCATACAAACAAGCAGCACACCACGCTGGAAACCCCAGGCTGTGATATACAAGCCCCAGGCACCTCCCTTGGTCCTCCTTGGGAAAAAAACCACTGACAACCAAGATGAAGAATTCAGGTGGACGTCACAGAACTGAAGGAGCTCCAGACGGATATGAAGATCAGACGCACTGCCTGGCTATTGAAGAAATACATTAGGGAGGCAAAGTTAAACAGCACTGGCAGACAGACTTCAGATTTGCATGAAGGAAGCAGCAGTCAAAACAATACATGCCTTCTTCATCAAAGAACCACCCAGAGTAACTCTCAGTTAGAATGTAGCAGAACCCTGAAGGTGGATCCACCCACAGCTGAAACAGCACAGTACTGGAGCAGCAAAGGGGAGAATGAATCATCACATAAGACCAGTCGTTGGGGGTTTGATCTCAGAGCAGAGCACAAGTGATGACTGGTTAAGAGATCTCCACACAGAGCACCAGAATCCCCCTGAGCAGGAATCAGTCAGCATGACAGTAGTAAATGCTGAGTAGAAGTGGCCCCCACACAAATGAAGAAGCTACTAGCTACCATCTGGATGACAGGACAGGACAGTACTGGTCACGAAGCACTGCAAAATGGGACAAACCCCATCCAACCACAGACCAATAACCTTTCCACAACATGGAAGCTCCTGTCAAGAAAACTAGCCACCAGTCTGAATGAGCATGTGTGCAGGTACATGTGCACTGCTCACAAGAGGAATGGTACCAAACGCCAGAGGATCCAAGCTCCACCTACTGACAGACAAAGCTTCCCACCATGATTACAAACCAACCTGAGCATTGTCTCAATTGACTATAATAAGACTAACTGAATGCCAGACAACTGGAATGCATAGCCCTGTATACAACCGATAACACCAGAGCCTTCATTTACAACTCAGTGGAACCGTGGAAAACAATACTAAAGCCATCTCAAAGACATCTGGCCAATAGCAGATGTAATCAACACTGCTGCAATCGACACCATATGTAATCAACACTGCTGCAATCAGCACTGCTGCAATCAACACCATATGTAATCAATGCTGCTGCAATCAACACCAGATGCAGTCAATATTGCTGCAGTCAACACCAACTACTCACAAAGCATGGATCACTCCACCCAAGATCCAACATCTAAAGGTTATACACCAGCCAGATACAAAGGATTAAAATGTAAGATCCACATTTATGGTGAGACAAGAAACATCTATTAATACATCCAAGTGACTGGTCCTCAAGGATGAGCAAAAAAAAGAGTTTTGGATTGATGGGGGGACCCAGTCACCATGGACACAGAGGCGGTGCCATGGCAGGAGTAGGCCCTCCGTGGTGTGGACCATCGACAAATAGTAGAGGTGGCTGTCAGAAGAGAATCATAATACATAACTTGTGTTTCAGAACTTCAGAGAACAGACTCACTGACCTACAATTGTCTGGTGCTAACATTCAAACTACAAATCCTTTGGTGTTCATTTATCAACATACAAATAAAACTGTTGCTAATCTTATACTTACACACCTCAAAACTATTATATTATACTTAAACACTTCAAAACCATCATATTTAAACACTTCAAAATCGTCCAGGATAATGCTGATTGCATCTCCTTTAAATTAAGGAACCTCCACTAATTTTCCACTTAAAAAATGAAAACACATCAAACACATGCTCATAAAGCATGAGATATATGATAAATCAAATAATTATTATTTGATTCAGCCCTAAAGAATCAATGATCTGTCATTCCTCTTCATGCGTCACTGCAAGGAGTTGTTTATTAAATCTCAATAGGTCAAAGAATGGGTCTACATTCAAAACTCTAGATCTCAAAGGAATAAATGCTTCTAGAACTTCAGAACCACTGTCCGCATTTATTAATCCTAATATTTATTTTGTGTGACAAATAATTTGAAAGTGACTGTGCCATATTTATCCATTTTGAGCATAATGCTTGTCTGTTTTTTATCAGCTTCTTGTGTTCTTCCTGTTTAAATTCCTTCCTTCCTGTTTCATAGCTCCTGTGCTCAACGGTGCAGAAAGCTCTCTTTGAGGAAGAGGAGAAGGTGAAAACTCTTTCCCAGAAGGTGAAGATACTGGAGAAAGCCAACAACCATCTGAGGGACAAAGTGAAGAATATGAAACGCATGCTCAGGCAGGCCAAACGTTACACCAAGGACCAACCAGTTGCCCTGAAGCAGCTTGACGAGCCTGAACCAGAGCTTCCTCATCCACAACAAGACACCACCCAAGACCAAAAAATCACCCACAAGAAGACTCCACCCAGAAAGCTGAAGAACTAGAGAAGCCCAACGTGCTGCCAGCGAGTCCAAAAGACTGCAGATAGGGGGTTTCAGCAAGTCAATGACTGCAGCTGTAGACCTACGCAGCTATAAAGGTAGTCTACAGGTGGTTCTGTAGACCTATGCAGCTATAAAGGTAGTCTACGGGTGGTTCTAGGTGTAGTCGTCAGGCTAGTATACATGTTTACTCAGTTCATGTCATGTAATGTCTCAGTATGAATATTTTAAAACATTAACTATCTCTGCCATGTCTCAAATAGCAGACATTTTCACAACGCAACTGTAATATTGCACATATCATCATAGAGGCACTGCAGTCTCTTTTTTTTTTTGCAACAGTGCTGACACAGATATTGGTTAAGACTTTGTTCAGTGTCAGACTCTTGTTAGACACATTTTGTCATTTTTGGGTTATTGTAACATTGTAAATAGGGCAGCTTGTTAAGCAATGGTTGACAAAAAAAACATAGTTACATGCCATTAGATGGCAAACATAAAATTTTATCAGTTACAGGGATATAAATGAGTAGACGTGTCATTTCTGCTATGGAGGGTCTACCCAGCTGGTTCCAGTTCTGCTGAACACCTACTCATCTCCAGTCAAATGCTGGATAATGGACTAGAGTGGGTGCACAGTCCTTAGTCTTATTCTCTATATAATACACCAAGTATTTACCAGATGTACCTGAATTTCACATTTAGAGCCATTTTAGCAAAACCTGCAATAGAGTGATGTGCCAGTACTGAACAAACCCCTAAACTAAAGCTGCCGCCTCACGGTTTAATGAAGAATGTGAAGAAGTGTGTAACGTTTGACCACTTATGGCTGATGAAGGAAAACACATCTTCAGATATTATTGAGGCTTTGGGCACATGAGCCAGCTGACAAGATTCCTGACATTTTTCAACTTCTCTTTCATTTCAAGCTCTGTGAGTGTTTTTATTGCTTTTCGGACTGAAATAATTTTTAGATTTGCGAACAGGGTGCTGTGTGCTCAGTAAGCAGGAGCATTTCTCAGAGAGGCTTATTTGACAGTGTTGTTTCAGCATTGTTTCTGCGTGGAACTGGGTTTCTGATCAGGATTTGTTACTTTAAAGCTGGCAGTTGTATTAAAATTCGGAAATGTAAACCATATGGTTTCTTGTACGTTTAACATATTCACGAGTATTCCATTAAATACTGAAATAAACTTTTACGGAACTGTGCTAACTACATTTGCTTATAGTTTCCCAATGCATGATATTAACATTAACGCTTTTATGAAAGCTGTAAAATCTAATTCAAATTGCATGTTGAGAAATTGGATTGATCAGTACCTCCCTGCCTTCAAGCATACCAGAAGCAATTTATCTAAGACAAAATGAAACCCATCCTCAGATTAATATCTCAACCCAGAGCAACACCACAATGCAGATTTATTGATATGGTATCTCGGCTGGCCAAAAAGCCATCATCACATAGATCAAATGCAATTAAATACACAATGCTTTTGAGCAGTGAGAAATATATCCTTCTCTGCTTCATATCAGTACTGGGACATCTGCCCGAATCCCAGTCTTTCTTTGAGGGTCACTATTTGTGGTCTCCATTAAGACAGTTATGAGTTCTACAGTGATATATAGACCTGGTGCAATTTCATTTTGCAGTCAAGCGGAATTGGTTTTGTCCTAGGGTGTTCACCCAGAAGAGAAAAAAATTGACTGACACCCTTGGTATCCATGTGTTATATCCGGAGACCCAGCCCTGCAGACATGGGAAGGAAATAACATGTTTCTTTTTAAACATGGTGGACGGTTGAAATTCTTTTCAGCTTCATGACAGATCTCAGTATCTAACACTCGGCGCCTGAAGTCATACCTGGCCCAGATTTTTGTGATCACCGGCCCTAATTGACCATGGTGTCTTCACACCTGGCCCCTAGGTGAAGGCAGTGTGGCAATCTGCAGGAATTTGCAGGTGCACTTGAGGAACAAGGAGTGAATATCATGAGGCTAAAGTGTAATAATAAATGTTATTACCTACAGCGTGCCATGAGCCTGCAGAAGCCATTCCTGATGGGGGAAGGGGGACCCATGTCGTAGCATTTATAACTGACACATCTAGAATAAACAGCACATCACAGCATTTCCTATCACAGGCTTTTGAAACTTTCTGTTCAGAAATGAGTTCAGCAGGCTATGAGCACTGGTTATTTCCCTCTACCCAGTTTTCTAGTCAAATAAACCCAATCTTGCATGAGCGAAACTTGCATTTTTAATGGTGGCCATTAAAATATCTTTCCAGTTCTCTACCTCGATCTGAGCCGGAAAAGCAAAACATGATGGAGACTTGCGTGCAGGATGGACGAAATGTGACCCCCCCGTGTGGAGAAGGGTTAGGGTGTACAACACACTCCTTTCTGCTCTCAAAATACTACACTATATCCAGCACCAAACAGGAATGCAACACAGTTCTGTGGACATGTGCCAAAGACGATATACACTCAGCCTTCTCAGTATAAACACAATGCATGCAGGCAGATGTATCTGTGATCCAGATGTGACCACAGACTTCCATGTGGTGGTTCTCCAAAGAGAATTCCAGCTAATTATACACATGGATTTATTTCGATCTTTTGGTGAACATCACCAATGCTGTCCAGTTAAACCTAAGCATAAATTGAACCAAAACCCAGCAAGGCCAAACTTTATGATGCACACCAGATTAGTCCTTAACTTTTTCACGTAGTGGAACGGACCAAAGGCTGAGGCTCCATCTGACTCCGCCTGTAATTATCCCATAATTCCACACAGCATTTGGGGCTTCCTACTCTAAAGAGGAACTCTTTCTCCTTCACATTGCTCTGATTAATACCAGCCCTGCAAAAGAGGGGATATGCTCTGGTGTCTATTTCGGAGTGGCCATAGCTATGTTCCTGCTTCCCAGAATGCTCTCTGGCTTTGTGCTACCTTTTATTTAATGGATGTTGACGACTGCCAGATGTTTAGTGATGAATGTACAAGACAACAGGCAGAACAATAGGACTTCATCATTTCACGACTAGGAGAAATTTACCATTGCACTACTTGCCCTGAAGAATTTTTGCTTCTAAACTTGCATTTTATTCTGAATGGTTCCCTAAGGGCATCCAGCCTGTTTTATAGGTTTGAGTGGTCTCAGCATAAGTAGTTTCAGTGCATTTTTTGCAAACAGCAGTATGCAGTTGTTCCAGAGGTACCTTAATGACTATTCCATCTCTCCCACACTGTGAATCCACCGATCCCATAAAACAGGGGGGAGGTAGTCTCCATCTTACCATGCCAAGGATTGTCAGTCTGGGTATAAAGTAGGAGACAAGATGATCATTTCAGTGGGAGCTGTCCCTGCCACATTGGACAGGGACAGTTGATCCAGTGGTTCCTTAATGACTATTCCAATATAACTGTGACACAATGACTGATCTGCTCTACTTGTTGCTCACAGGGACGTGGCAGTGACAATGGAAATGGTTTCATATACACAGGGCACTGAAGACAGAACGAGATGCTAGTTTGAGAACACTGGGAACCAAGTCAGAACAAGATGCTAGTTTGAGAACACTGGGAACTGAGTGAGAACGAGACGCTAGTTTGAGAACACTGGGAACCGAGTGAGAATGAGATGCTAGTTTGAGAACACTGGGAACCGAGTGAGAACGAGATGCTAGTTTGAGAACACTGGGAACCGAGTGAGAACGAGATGCTAGTTTGAGAACACTGGGAACCGAGTGAGAACGAGATGCTAGTTTGAGAACACTGGGAACTGAGTGAGAACGAGATGCTAGTTTGAGAACACTGGGAACCGAGTGAGAACGAGATGCTAGTTTGAGAACACTGGGAACTGAGTGAGAACGAGATGCTAGTTTGAGAACACTGGGAACTGAGTGAGAACGAGATGCTAGTTTGAGAACACTGGGAACTGAGTGAGAACGAGATGCTAGTTTGAGAACACTGGGAACCGAGTGAGAACGAGATGCTAGTTTGAGAACACTGGGAACCGAGTGAGAACGAGATGCTAGTTTGAGAACACTGGGAACTGAGTGAGAACGAGATGCTAGTTTGAGAACACTGGGAACTGAGTGAGAACGAGATGCTAGTTTGAGAACACTGGGAACCGAGTGAGAACGAGATGCTAGTTTGAGAACACTGGGAACCGAGTGAGAACGAGATGCTAGTTTGAGAACACTGGGAACCGAGTGAGAACGAGATGCTAGTTTGAGAACACTGGGAACCGAGTGAGAACGAGATGCTAGTTTGAGAACACTGGGAACTGAGTGAGAACGAGATGCTAGTTTGAGAACACTGGGAACTGAGTGAGAACGAGATGCTAGTTTGAGAACACTGGGAACTGAGTGAGAACGAGATGCTAGTTTGAGAACACTGGGAACCGAGTGAGAACGAGATGCTAGTTTGGGAACACTGGGAACCGAGTGAGAACGAGATGCTAGTTTGAGAACACTGGGAACTGAGTGAGAACGAGATGCTAGTTTGAGAACACTGGGAACTGAGTGAGAACGAGATGCTAGTTTGAGAACACTGGGAACCGAGTGAGAACGAGATGCTAGTTTGAGAACACTGGGAACCGAGTGAGAACGAGATGCTAGTTTGAGAACACTGGGAACCGAGTGAGAACGAGATGCTAGTTTGAGAACACTGGGAACCGAGTGAGAATGAGATGCTAGTTTGAGAACACTGGGAACTGAGTGAGGACGAGATGCTAGTTTTAGAACACTGGGAACCGAGTGAGAATGAGACGCTTGAGAACACTGGTATATATGTGACAGTTTTATCAAATCCTGCAACAGTTTCCCAACAAACGAGTTTCAGGTTCTGTCTGCCCTCCTGTAGTGATTTTCTTCCCTGTGACTCATGGTTCTGGGTCCTTCCCATGAAAAGGCCGTGTGAAAGCAGGTTATAAAGGCTTTGTGGTACTATGGTCCCGTAACTACAGTGCTGAGTCCATTTGGCAATGTTTGAGCAGAGTGCCTGAATACATTGCAGGGTAATTAAAAGCTGTTTAGAGATTTGCGGGTGGGAGATTGGGAGAGGGGGGGTTTGAATAAACATGGTCTGGCAACCCCTAGGCCCCTGCTCCTCTATGTAACAGACAATGAAGGAACATGACTGCCAAAAAAAGAATAAAGTAAGCCATCGTTTAAATGCAGAGCTGTAGAGAAAGCCTGTAAAACACGGGACCGAGCTAATTAAAGATGACTTGAAAACAGGGAGCAGTGTTGTGCAGCACTGCGGTTCTGTTGTACTTCTCCTGAGGTACAGTGTGTGTGTGTGTGTGTGTGTGTGTGTGTGTGTGTGTGTGTGTGTGTGTGTATGTGTGTGTGTGTGCTGAGATCTTGGCATTCCCAAATGTTTCCTAGTCCAAAATGCCTCAGACATCTCTAGAGCCCCAACAATATTATGCAGTCTGTCAACGACTAATGCAACTAACAGACTTCACTCTGAGGTCATGATTTAATACGAGGAGATGCTGGTCTCCTCTAGATTGCATGTGGTCATCAGTCACCACTGAGAGTCTATGGCTGGCACCCTAGATCTGCTGTTCCAGCAGGTTTATATAAGCTGCAACAGTTTATTAAATTTAGTTGCATTCACTGTCTGCGTTGCAGTTCTGGCTTCATTTACTGTAGCTCTAAAACTAAAACACACAAACACACTGATCACATTCATAGTTGCATTAACACCATCTGGAAGCAGGAATGTCCTCAACAAATGCAGAGAATCAGGGTCAGTAACTTTTCCGAAGAGTCTCTGATGCACGAGTCACCCTGGGTAGCTCATTGAGAGTCTGCAGATTCAGTGACTCAGTGGGGATCCTTTGTGCTTTGCAGAGATGGTTGTACATTAGCTGGCTGGATTCCACAGGTCTCAAATGTTAACAGCTTCACCACAGTACCCATTAAGTAAATGGTAGGAATAAACTCCTTCACACACAATATTAACTAAAATAACACATGCCCCCAGACACACACATTGAGAAACTTGGTCATCATTTTGACTACGTGTGAGCACTAAAGCATTAAAGTAACCAATGAGAGAAGGCTTTGCTAAGGCAGGGACACTCCTAACACCATCTTTTTATCTCATTGACCATAACCATGATTATATAGTTTGATCCATTATATTGCATCAATATTCAGAGGAAACATGTGAAGCTCAAATGTAATAGGTATGGATTAGAAAAGTTGGAGTACCATTTTTTTTTAATCAATTGTTTTTTGGGTTTCTTTTCCAAAATTGCATGTTGAAGATCATCAGTTTACCAAGGACCTCTTACCTCCGTTATAGCTTCTGACCCTTATGTTTGGAGACCTGACCTGAAGATGAGTATAACTGGAATATGCTAGTGCAGGGATGACTGCAGTACACGGAGGCTTCAGATTTTTAGGAATTATGTTGGCTTGTATTGGAAAAACCCCTTTACTTCATGGTCAAGAAGAAGAGATTCATATCAACCATGACAATACAGTCATGTCCCACCAGATTTTCAACTGAACTACAATAATCGCTTCTCCACCCACTGCCCAGAGTCTGGTACCATTGAGCCTTAGAGGCAGTACATACTGTTATAAAGATAGTGTCTGGCAGAAAAACATACCCTATTTTTGCATGTTTGTGATTATCCTACCTCTTAGATCATCATTGCTTGGTTTATAATGGGCTGCTATATGTTGTCAGAATCTAGGCAAATGTACTAACACTTAGACCCCAATCACTGTTCCTCACACTCTCACTCCCACACTCATGGTTTATTGCTCTTTGTTTGTTTTCCAGACGTGGGCTGTCGACAGCCACCGCACGCCCGCACCGGCACCGTGATTTCATGTGTTTGTTGTTAGCGGTGTATAATCTGCAGCTCAACCATATTCGCTGACTCATTCGTCGTTTCTCCGTTCCTCTCGGTCCTGGAACCGCTGGACCGTCACGTGAGCTGCAGTGGTGCACATTTGTGGTTTGGACACGAAAGTCATTCCTGATGAATTTTGGGCAACGGCGATTATTAATGTTCTCATACATGTCCGTTCACATTCAAACTTCAAACTCAACAAAAAGCTCGGGGAAACCAATGCAATTTTATGAATCTCTTATGGAATTTATTTTAAGGATTTGTTGATGTTACTCAATTCGGGGGCATTCCAACTCACCACTAGCTTTATTTGTAGGGTCATGGGTCACAGATCACAGGCAGCAGAAAACATTTTTAAGCTTTGGAGAATGGCACTATTTTTAGCTTTGCTTTCTCTAAGGTTGTGGAAAAAAGATGGTGATCGTCGTCATCAAACTGTAGATGAGGATCGTGTGCACAGACTTATGGCCTCAGTTTTCAGCTGATCCAAGCCCAGTTGCTCAAACTTAAAGCCTAAACAAAGCATGAATTAGATACTATCAAACTGCTCTCAGACCAGACACTCCATCCATCCTGCAAACACTGACCTTTACCCAGCACCAGGGGTGTAGGGGGGGGGGGGGGGGGGGGGGGGGGGGGGGGGGGGGTCACGGGGGAACACCATCCCCCCACTTATTTTAACTGGATGTTGCTCTTGCTAAGACTCATGGGCGCAAATGGAAATTCTGAAGTGAGGGGGACCAAGCTGTACAATATATACATTTATGCTTGTAGATGCTAGATTTCGGATGGCGTCAATATAAATCTGGAGGGGACATGTCCCCCCCCGTCCCCAGTGCCATCTGCGCCCCTGCTAAGACTGTTACATCAAACGCTAGGTTTATACATGATGCGTTAGTAATTCAGCAACTCCTGGCGATCGATCACCCCCCCCCCACCCCCCAACAACTTACACCCGCCACTGTGTAAGGGACTACACCAGGACTACACCACTGTGTAAGGGACTACACCAGGACTACACCACTGTGTAAGGGACTACACCAGGACTACACCACTGCCCAGCACCCCCAGTGTGGGAGCACTTGCGAGGTGACTGCACTACAAAATGAGGGAGGTCTTGTAAACCCATCTGGAGCAACTTAAGGTTTCTGGCCTCTTAGTCGACCTGCTGTCATCAAGGGCTCTAGAGAGAGATGAGGTCATTACTTAACAAATCCTATTGAGGATGAAAGACTGCATTTGTGTATGCACACAAACACACACACACACACACACACAAACACACACATGGCCTACACCAATGTTAAGAGCAAAATGTCTTTAAATGTTAAAATTGTCATGCTCTCCAACAGTGATGTCAGCAGAGCTGGAGTGGCTAATCGGGCGATTTGGGAGGATTCCCGATGGGCCGGTTCATGTCAATCTCTATAGTTTGGGCCGATTGGGAGGGGGAAATAATTTTGGACCGGATTTGGGCATGGAACTCCCGGCTGAAAAGGGGGCCCATTCCGGCCCTGGATGTCAGTTATCTTACCACTATTTTCAGTAACAGGTAATATAACGATTTACTATTTCCAATCCAGTAATCAGATTAAAGTTACTTATCCAAGTAACTGTGCGTTACTATTTTTATTTTCCTTAGTAAAAATATAGATTTTTTAAATTCTTGGCTCAGTTATACTTTTGCGTCTGACCGTAGCTCTCGACTCCGCACGTATTTCGTTTCACAACAAATAGCTGTCTGACTGAATAGTTCGCGTGTATTACATTTACAAATACTTTTACAAATAATACCACGCAGCAACACAAACATAATGTCAGGAGATACATTATTTAAATGTCAGGAGATACATTGTTACTGTTAAAATGCACTTCCAATAAAGTGAGTATTGGAAATATTCATTTTGCTGCTGAATGTAACTATTAAAGTAACTCGTAATCTAGTTACTTTTAAAATCAAAAGTAAAGTACTTTTTCAAGGTAACTAAGCCGTCACTGCTCACCAATCATCAGGGTTACATTTAGTCGCCACAGAGAATTTTAAAGACACACACAAACACACACACGCGTGTTTCCTACACAGGAAATAGATTGATCAGATAAACTGCACTGGGTTTTCCTCCTTAGGGTCATGCGGTTCACTGAGCCACAAGTGAGCGATGGTGTGAAGTTATAGTGGGACAGGAGTGAAAGTTCTGACTTGTTTTCTGCAGCCTCCTCCAGACTCCGCCTGATGAAGCCACGTCAGCTCAACCTCTCAGAGGTACTGGGCTCTCTGTAGGTGGACAGTCCAAAAAACGAGAGGAAACAACCATTTAAAAGGAAATCAGACTTGTTGTCCAACACAGTATGCACACTGTTACTGTGTGTGTGTGTGTGTGTGTGTGTGTATGTGTGTGTGAGAGTAATGAAACTTGGCTGTATTCACTGTAACGGTGATTTAAAATTCAATTTCCCTATGTACTACATGTCCCTGCAAGGAAAGAGAACAGCGAGAGAGAGGACCACACAAGGAGAAGACCAGGGAAGCATTAATACAGAAGAGATATAAGAGAGGGAGCTTCCTTAGTTTGGTCAAAGAGTCTCACACTGAAAGCCATACGTGTTTTCATCTCACCACATCCATGAGTTGAGTCATGTATTTTGTGTTGGGTCGTCTGCACTTGTAGAGCGTGAAGACCGCGTCATCCCTCTCTGTGGTGTGTACACCGTCTGCTGCTCGTGTTGTCCATCTGCACCTCAGAGGCCAGGAAAGCTGAGCCCTTGTGTGCAGCGCTCAGGTAGGGCCCGTGGGAGACATGAATGAGGAAGTAGGTCACTGAACCCTTCTCGTATAGTCAAGCCCAGAAGAACGCACGCAGTATTTTCTGATTTTTCCAACTAAACTTGCACAAATTTCTCACCATCTCGTTCAGAAACCCCACTGAGCTCACAGCCTTGCTGGCCTCCTGCACAACCACATTGTTTTGAACATACACTATAAGTCTACTGACTTATGACTCCATAAATAATGCTTAAATGAGACTAATAATAATGTGTCTGTCAAATCTGCAGAGACTCTGGATTCTGTCTACCACAGGCCTTTAGGAAGAAACACGGTCTGTTGGTCTTTCCTTGTAGCCTTGCACAGTGAACATCGCACCGAATCTGTTTCAGATGTGGACAAAACTTTTTAGAAACAGGAAACAGGAGCAGCAAGACAGACTGATGCCTTGGGCGGGAAACAGGAAACAGGTCACAAAGAAACAGGAAGAAATGGAAGCAATCATGAGTGGATTAATGGAAGGACTGATGGAAGGACAGATGGACGGGTGAACGGATGAACACAAAATCTAAGTCAGGCGTGCAGAACCAGAGTTTTCTGTCTGAAATGCGACCCCCAGGGTCCATGTCCAGGAGTTCGGAACGCTTGGGATTTGGTTTGTGTTTGGCAGCAGAGCGGCACGGTAGTGAGCAATGTTTTCCTCTAGCTTCCTTTTTTCTACTCTTCTTTCTTTCACTGTTTTGTGCCTCACAAGGCGTTTTTCTCACATCAGAGCACACAGAGAAAGCTCAGATATTCTAGTTATATGTGGATCAATCACTGACTGTTCCTTGACTGATACGGCATTTAAAAACCTTAAGTAAAAGGATTTTCTCCACTCTGTTCAGTGTAGATACCATGCCATGTCTCTGACAATGCTGTTAAAAATGAGAGAGGGTGATAAACACCATGCATTTCACACCTTGAGATGAGATTAGCATTATAACTCAGGTATGCAGCTTGCTGCGACATTGTGTCAGAACCCAGTCTCTCCACTCGGACCCCAAATGGCCCAGAGTAGGGAACGAGGTAAGAGTGGAATGAGGTCTTTGTGTTCACGAGGTTCCTCAAGAGGTTCCCATCAGAACACAGTAACCAGAGGAAACTTGGTTGTGGTTTCACTGTAAATGTGTGCAGGGGTGATGACGGTGAAGTAGTGCTCGGTGCTAACCCGAACACCCCTGCCTTAAGGTCCAGCAGGACAACAACGACCTGCTTCCCCGCAGTTCCCAAGACCCTCCGGGATGTTTTTTGAACATCCGTACATTTGCTTGTCCTTGTGCTATCTGGTTCACACTTTCTGAGAGAGCAGAAGCCTTACTGTCACCTCAGAAGCCCGGGGTCTCCCAACCAGCCTTGTTCAGTACTACAGTAATCTTTCCATCGTCCACTATGTCTGGGTGTGTGGGGTGACTTGTCCCACAGGGTTTCTCTCAGTGTGCTGTGTGTCCGCTAAGGTGGCTCTCTTCTACAGCCGAATAATGTAACCATAATGGTCTAATGTACCAGTGCAACAAACTGCTGAATTTATGGATATGGACATCGCAATGCTGCTGAAAGCTAAGGGTGTGTGTATGCGCATATGCACACCTGTGAAGGCCTCACTCTCTCTCTCTCTCTCTCTCTCACACACACACACACACACACACACACACACACACCATATAACATTCAAGTTCAAAAAGTGACCAGCTGAAAAATAATATTCCATAAAGATTTCCTCTGCTTCTCTGAAATGTCTGACGTGTCTGGTATATTACACTACTCACCAAAAGTTAGGGGTATTTGGCCTTTGGATGAAATTTCAGCATGAACCTAGAATGCACTCTTTATGGATTTTTACAAGTGAACTTAACGTGACCTTCTCTAAATGTTTGAATACACATGTCCAACTTAAAATTTTCAGTACTTTTTGCACAACTTGCTGTTCTATAACAAGGAGCTTAATGGCAAAATTCACAACAGGTGTTTGATCCGAGAATCAACCAATACATTTCCTGGTTCATTAGAACTGGTATTTAAACAGTCCTCCTCCTCATGTTCACATTTTGACAGCATGAGACCAAGATGACACCTAACAACTGATGAACAGTTACGAGGCTTCAAACAGGATGTTCTCAGATCCAAGTGGCCACTGAGCTTAGAGTGTCACAGAGTATCATCAGCAGGTTGCAACAGAGATAAAGTGTTATGACCCTGTCTTTTTGTGTTCGGGAGAAGCCTATAACTGTATAGAGTTGTGTATATAGATATATGTATATTGGTGGTTTGTGTGTGCACACGGTGAGTAGGAAGTGGCTGCCATTTTGTTTGGGTTGTGGGTTTGTATCTGTTTTGTATATAGGGAGTCAGAGTAGTGTTGTCTTTTGTTTCACCCTGTTAGTATAGTTATGTCTGTTTCTTTCTAGTATGGTTTTTGTTTAGTAGTTTTGGGCCTGGGTCACTTCTGACGTTTGTACCTGTGTGCACTTTGTCCTGTAAATATATTCTGCTTGTGAACATTTGTGAATACACCAATACTTTACATTTTCTTGAATCACTGTGTCATCCATATTCCACCCCTTCACACCCCTGTTACGGCCTAGAGCCTAGATAGGTCGTAACAAGAGAGACTGGAAGAGTCACAAAGTCATAGAAGTGGACATTTACACTGATGACCTCCTTATTGTGAACAGTGCCCTGTGGATCCAGATGATGATTGCCACACAACTCCAGGCACATTTAAGTGTCATGTCAGGCCATTAAAAATCATTTACATCAGAGTGGTCTGAGTACTAGATGACCTGAAAGTGTAGCTGACCACACCACCAGGCACAGGTGTCATTGTCTTGCATGGGCCAGGGAGCATTTACGCTGGACCAGGGACCAGTGGGCTGCAGTGCTGTTCAGTGATGAAAGTAGTTTCATGCTGAGCAGAAATTATGGCCACCAACGATGTTGGAGACGTTGAGGAGAGCGCTATGCATCAGCCACTGTTGTCACCAGATGAGCCTTTAGTGTTGGTGGTGGTGCTGCAGTGTGGGCACATGTGTCTAGTCGATACAGAACTGCCCTACACTCGGTGACAAGCCCGTACTACTTAAATAACATCACTGGCCCAGTTGTTGTGCCTCTGCTTGAACAACACAGGCCTAATTTCATCTTCATGGACAACTCAGCTCCAGCTCATGGAGGTCACATCATTAGGTAATGGCTGCTGGAGACTGGGGTGCCTCAAATGGAGTCACCTGCACTTTCTCCAGACCTGACTCCCATGAGAAACCCTATGAGCTGAGTCACCGTGTAAAGGCTCGTAACTCTGTACCCCAGAACCTCAGTGACCTGAGGGTCCTTCAAGAAGAGTGGGACACCATGACTCAGCAGACAATAAGTCCACTTGTGAACAGCAGGAGACGTTGTTACACTGTAATTGATGCTCACGGACACATGACTGAAATTTTTTGTATCAATAAATTGTTTGAGATGAGGAAATCACCATTGCATGCTTCTATGTAAATGCTCTACTTTCATGATATAATATTACTGTAGTGTGAACACTTTCTTTTCCATCAATTTCACCTGCAAGCTAAATATCCCTAACTTTTTGTGAGTAGTGCATGTTATAGCATATTATCTTTATTTAGTATTTAGCTTTTATTTATACAGCACTCTATTTTTTCACTATGCACATAAGAATGAGGTTAGAGAATGAAGACTAGGGAACTAGGGAAGTGGATCATTGCCTTCGTTTGGTGAGGTGTGATAATGGTGCACCTTTCACTAATTTCTAATTAGTCTAATTTACTCTGCAAATGCGGACAAGCAATCCTAACCAACTCTTGTGTGGCTGATCTAAAGTGAATTCAGGCTCCAGTTATGCACAACCTCATGTAAAACATCCACCATTTACCAAAGAAATGTTGTGTGACGAGAAGGAATGTGACGGAACCGAGAGCTAAACCCAAGTGGAGAGAGTTGGCGTGCCACGCAGGCCGCCATCGGGCTTCCATGTTTCCGGCGCCACAGTGGTCAGTGGGCAAGAACCTTGTGATGGGGGCGGCCAGGGTCTTAGTGCTGACACGACGTGTACAGCCACAACACATGACGCATGAGCAGAGAGACAGAGGGCACAGGAGAGAGCCTGTGTAGTCTAGACATGAACCAGACACCCAGTGGTTAGAGAGAGGGACAGACAGACGGAACAAGAGAGAAGTGATACCGCATACTTAAGTCTGAAATGTTCATGATGACGGAGAATGTTGATGAATGTTGGTGATGGTGGTGACAGTGGTGACCGTGGTGATGATGATGGGGAAAGTGAAGGAATGTTTGTAAGGTGCTCCAATGATTTGATGTGACATTCAAACCAAGAAGCATGAATTTAGCAGAGGACTGGGACAAAGTGGGTGTGGACACAGTGACGACCAAATTAAGCTGTAAAATTGAGACTGATTTATATTAGGCTAAAAAAAATCTGTGTGGTCATGTACTTCTTTATATTGTGGGACAGAGATCAATAAAGGCTTACTTTTCAAAGGTAAAAGTGGATTTTTTCTACTTTCTAGGGTAGGAGAATATACAACAGGACGAATACAATACATTTAAAGTATAAATTGTTAAATACTGGCCTGAGAGTCCCATGCAGTGATCCATCCAAACAGGTAGCACAGAGTCTAGCAGTAGTTAGCAGGATTCTACCATTTGGAGATTGTGTATGAGGGGGAAAGTATTTCTATTGTATTTCTCTGCATTTCTATTCTTTACATTTACTTGGAAGAATAGAACGTGCATTTTGAACAGTATGAGATATATGTGAATAATTTTATTTTGTTTCTGAATTGATATTCTTTCTTGAGATTGGTGCAGTCCAAAGGCAGGGCTTGGCCCTCTATGACACTACCTGTTCCCAGAAGGACCATGGTGTTACAGTACTGTACAACAAATGGCACCCATTTCCCCCTACCCCCACCCCATGTCTCCTCAACTGCCCTGGCTTCCTCCCACTGCTGGGCCATTCTTAACTGTGCTCATCATGTCTACAGGCTAAACACAGCATTTGAGCAATGGCACGAACAGCTAGTGAACTGTTTTTCCTCTAACCTAGAAAAACATACCCAACATACACCAGTTACATCAGTGTTAATGTTGCGACACGCCCAGAAACTGCAAATCACTTCAAACCGGAATCCAGTTTACACTTGTTTGGGCTTGAATTAGTCTGAGCACATAAGCCATATTCATAAAATTGCTCCACTCCTTACATTTCTAACTCAGTTAGATTGCCTAAAAGATGCCATACTAAAAATATGCTAAAAGATGAACCCAGACACACACAGTCCCAGAGATGCATCTAGGCCCCCCGAGTTTCACACAGGCCACAAGACCAGAGTGTTCTATTCGGTTTTAGAATAAACCACAGAGCAGCAGCACAGTAAATACCCCAAACCCCAGGCCAGGTTTCCACCGCCAGCCTGACCCAAGCCTGCCATTACCCTCTTCACCAGAGCGGCTCGACATTCTCGTGCTTCCTGTATCTGCCCGCAACTACATCACACACACACACAGTGCATAGACAAGAGAGTTTAATATGCTTTACATTTACAAATCTCTTTAAAAGTACAAATCGTTGGCTTGAATACTGAGCGTTACTCCATTACGTATAATATCCAGCAGTTACTCATGATGCACTGCATCCATACAAGTAAATAGCTCAAAACAGCTTATACAATCTTACAAAAAGGGATAAACATACAGCTTTTCAGTGGTAATGTGTATTTTCAACCATACTGCCAATATTTCCATACAATTCATTAAAAACAATAAGGTATATTAAATGCAATTTAAACACAAGGAATACTTAAACTGGGTGGCCAAAATAAAGATAATGTTGATTTTTTAAGAAAAAAAAAAATTGTCAAATTAAGAAATTCTGAACCTTTACAGCACTAATACTGGAAAGCCCTCAGGTGCTTTTAAGAGAATCAAGCCCTTCAATTTAATTTTGCATATAGGACTCCTGCTCTTCAACCAAATGCCAATGATACTGTTTGGGTGTGCAAAGCTGCTTTCTGCAGTGAAGGACATGCCCTTTAAATGCCTCGAGGATGATTTTTACACAAGACCAGCATCAATTCCGTCACTGTCCTGAGTTTCTATGCAAAACGTTGAATGTTCAAATTTCGTTTCCTGCCCGCTTACACAGAGGAAACCTTTGCAAAGCACTCTGGGTAAACAGGTCAGAGAAGCTTAGCGGTGACCATCACGCCAACGTATGTCACAGGATAGGGAGATGGCAGAAATGCTTCAGATGACAAGCTTGGCAGATAAGACACATCTCATTTCTCATTCAGGTTTTCATACAATTATACAATATGGATAAAGTACTAATAACATTTTGACAAATTGTGAATAATCCATTATTAGAGTTTAAAACTCGCTTAACATTTCTACAACAGCCTATATTTGTTGTGTTAATTTAGGAAAAATCTTAAATGTTCAAATATCTATCACCGTGCCAGTGTCCATACACATAGCAAAACCTCAAACAACTTCTATATCTAGTATGGTGATAAAGCATATCGGCATATACTCAAGAAGCATACAGAAGGCTACCAATTTTCACACTCAGTAGTTCAACACTGACGTTCTTGGATGACTTTCAACATGTCCAACTAACATGTCCAAATTTTCTTCACAAATGCCATTTTGATCCTAGACTGACCCCTTCAAAGCTGGCAAACAAATAATTAATTAATTACCAACAAAAATATACATTAAATATTTTTTGTTTGAATCAGTACAACTTTCAAACAGGCATTATATAGCTTACTGTCTACACACAGTATACAATCGTTATTTTGAAAATACCAGGGTACAGCACAGTGGCCACAAAAGCGGTTTAGTCAGTTAGACATCATTCTTCGTTCAGTCTGACAAGCCACAATGAAGGAGTCTGTTCAATACATCGTTTGCAAAGCGACACTGCAGTCTACACTGGTGACTCACTGTAGATTTACTCATAAGAAAACTCTTAATTTCACACACTCACTGATCATTGCAAAGACAAGCAAAAAAGTTTTACATAAAATGTTTAGTTCTGAGGAGAAAACAGATTAAGCAAAATAAATAAAATAATTTAACTTTTTAGTTACTCTTTAATAAACAAAATAAGAACAACATCTCACAATTCAATATAAGACTCTTTCACAATCTTACATTTTATTTGGCATATTGATACATGCAGGGAACCCATGAGAGGTTCTAGTGGACCCAGTCTGACCCAGAATAAAGACCCTAGATGAGGGCTCAGTACTGCTGCTGGGCATGCCAGCGGAGTCTGGTCTCACGGAGGAAACCAGCACGTCACCAGGTTGGACATTAGCAATCTTCTAAATGGGAGACATCTCAAAAGGGCAGTGCCATTTCAACTAATGAATATAGAAATTGAATTATATCAACGTGAACATTTCAAGGTGATTCACGTTAACCTGCCTATCGATTTTCGTTTGGTCATCGTCTCCTTTAGTTTTGTGTCTCAGCTTCTAGTCGTCTCACGTGGAACAAACGTTAAGTGAACAGAGTACAAGTGAAAAACAAAGCAAACAAAAACACGGGACATGTTTGGAGGACATGGCACATGTTTGGAGGACATGGGACGCTTGCGATGGAAACAAATGGTTTGGTCCTGCGTATCCATCTAGAATTATCTAAATATAGGGTTCACCACAAGCGCCCGCAATGAAAGGCGTATGGAAGCAAGTCAAATGGGACACATTATGAACAACAAACTTCTTTAATTCATGTCACGTTTGTACAGATTCAATGGCGCAAAGCAACATGAATGTTAGAAATATTACAACAGCATGTCATGTCACGGGCAAAGGTTATGATTCGAGAGACCCTTCAGTTTCCCACTGGTGACGTGCCTGTGTAGAGATATTTTAATTGTCTCAAGCATGTGTGGTATACTCTATTCAGCAACAAAACTGTACTACCATTTACAATCCCAGAATTCATCAATGCATCATCCTCCCCTGAGTAAAACGGTCTTTTTTTTTGTCCTCTATGAAAGAGCAATAAAAACATGGAAATCAAACGTGTACGAGAACAACGGGGCATGGCAGTCGTTCTACACCTCCACCAGCAGAGCACAGCTGGAGTGCAGGGATACGCCCTGTAGGAGAAGGTACGATGCACAACTGTTCACGTTTGAAGCCTTCAAAGCTCAGACCTTGAAAACATCAAAACGAACTGAACAGGTGTCCAGTAATGCCTGTTATGTTGGCCTCCCCGTCACAAGAGATGTAGTAATGAAGAGAACAATGCCAAGAAGACAGTGTTGATACTGCAACCATGAAGGCACCGCAGAGCATGTCTGATGTGACAGAAACAAATGTCCCAGGAAACAGCGAATGCACAACATGCAGACTTGATTTGGTGCAGCACAATGTTACGAGACATTTCACTGAATAAAACCATAAACAAGATGAAGAGAACACGTATCTACAAACATAATGCTTAGAACTGAAGTAGAGCACAAACTAGAATGTTAACGAATGAGTCATGCTAACACAAATGTGTGTGTGTGTGTGTGTGTGTGTGTGTGTTTGGGTCAGTGGATTGAGTCTGTATCTCGGCTTGGGTATGGGGTTTGTGGGTGCGTGTTTATGTATTTGGACTGGTGGGTTGGGACTGTATCTCGGTTTGGGTATGGGATAATGTGTGTGTGTGTGTGTGTGTGTGTGTGTGTGTGTGTGTGTGTGTGTGTGTGTGTGTGCGTGTGTGTGTGCGTGTGTGTGTGCGTGCGTGTGTGTGTGCGTGTGTGTGTGTGTGTGCACATGCACCATTATGCTTCATTTTCCCCCAAAGTTCTGCATGACTTACTCAGGTGGAAAATTTCAGCTTAACCTTTGGTCCAAGTTTATAAGACCACCATTAAGGGTGTAGGTGTGTGCTGAACCCACTTTTGATTAACTGTTAATTAACTGCTTAACTGTTTGTAGTGCAGAGGCTAAAAGGCTCGAGGCAAAACATTTTAAACTCACTTTAGAACTAAAACAGACCTAAAACCTCCGTAATCCATGTTCAGAGATGAAAGATGTAGTTTTAAAAGAGGAGCTAAAACACTGTCCAATCTCCACCCAGCTCTCATTTTAGCCTACATTACCCATAATGCAGCTGATGCATACCTTTCTCATCTTCCTTCTCCTGCACTCTCTCTATAAACAGAATTCCACCATTGGCAGTGACCCTGTTACCACTTGGATTCTTTACACTGCACCGCCTCCTATTGGCGAAACGCATGAATTACTCAGTATTCCTGGCCAGACTGGGGGTGTGGCTGGCAGGGCTCCAGTGGAAACACAGGGCAGTCAAGTCATTGGTTGCAGCAGGTTGATGGACAGGTGCTCAGACCCGACTGGCTGGATGGAGTCGGTAGGCACAGTTCTGGATGCCGTCCTGCTCTGCCCCCTCTCCGGCACTTTCAGAACAGCCACTAACGTCCCTCAGAGAGGCTAGAAGGAATGAGAGAGCGAGAGAGGAAGAGAGAGAGAGAAAAAAAGAGAGAGAAGTAATATTTCAAAGGTCCAGTTTTGAAACATTAAGCAAGGTAATGTAGAACTCCACATAATCTGGCCTCAGCATTGTTTGCAAGAAGAAGAACAGCCTTGGCTGGTAAAGGGAACAGGGGAGCAGTGTGACTGAAAACCTCAATACGCGCATTAGCATCACAGCTCAACTCAACTCTAATGGACTGCTGTTGCCCTGGAAAGAGGGAGCTTGACCCCAGAGAATAAACAAAAGACGTGTAAATGGATGGATATACTTCAATTAAAATGGGTCTCAATGCACTGGTGACTCTGCAGATAAGAGAGTCACGGGAGAGTGGAGCAGTTTTCAGAGATGTACTCCATTTTGCTTGTCTGCAGAATTCTGGATGGACCGGATTTGGACTCTGCGTGTCCCTGCAGGCACTGGGGCCTGTTTACAATGATCTCAAGCGTTCCTGTGACCTCTGGCCTCCGGCTTTTAAACAGAGCAAACTGTGGTGTAGAGGGACTAACTGCTCTTCTCTTCCTCCTCCTCCTCTTCCTCAGGGCCCTCGGACAGCAGAAGGTGCTCGTGGCAGGGGCTCTGAGGTGAATGGTGCATCTGACCCTCCTGACTGGTACCCAGCTGCAGACGACGCATGTGCCGCACCACTGCAGTGGCATTGAACGCTTGCTGAGAGAGAGAGAGAGGGAGAGACAGAAGGAGAGATAGAGGGAGAGAGATAGAGAGATAGAAAGAAGAAGAGATAGAGGGGGAGGAGAATTGTATTGTTTTATTGTCGGCAGAGTCTTTGCTCAGAGTGGTAAAATCACAATGGACAATCTACATGTTAAAATCACACTTGGCCATCTATATAGAGCTCTGGAAGTTATTAAAGAATTAATAAAGTACTTGGGTATGTGTTTCACATCATTAAAACAGATCTGGTTCAGGAGGTCACCTCATCGGTTTGTTAGTAAGGAGAACACAATAATGAAAGCCTCGCCATATGTGCAGAGATGCTGATTTAAGAGACTTATCCCAGAGTTCTATGTTAGATAGAATAGATGCTCCGGTGAATCAAGTAACCAACCTTCCACTTGCTCTTAGCAAAGTTCTTCCTGATCTGGGCGCTCACGGACTCGTGAATGTTCTTGTCCAGTGCAGTGTCTCCAGCGATCCTGTGAAGACAACAGTGGGATTCATTCACCCAGTTCAGTGGAGATGAGGGTTAGTCGTCAGGCTCCAGTTCTCCCGTGACGAGCTTCATCTAAAAAGGCACTTCAGACCAGGCCGAGCAGATTGAGGAGGCAGAACTAGATCCAGACGGGTCATGAGTTCTACTCTGAGAAAACCAACAGTTCAAGAACTTCTTCAGAGCCTTCAGGCTGCATTATAAAGTCTGTGTTTGACTATTGATCATTTACGATTACTGTAATACTGTAATACTTTTATTACCGGTTCAAATAGAAGTGCATTTAATTACAACGTTCTTTACAAGGTTGTTCACACTGCTGTGCTTCAGAGTGCCGGTGTGTGCCGGTGTGCGTCGTACCAGGGATGCTGCAGTGCCTGATCGCAGGTGTAGCGCAGTTTGGGGTCTCGCTCCATGAGATGCACAATGAAGTCTTTAGCTGTGGAACACAAGCTCAGTTAGGATGCATCCTCTCTAACGTCGCGGCTAGCGAGTCTGTCCACCACGGACCGGCACTGCCATCTGCCCCAGCCAGAGGCGGGTTCGCAAGGCCCCACTTAGCAGGACCATGTGGGCCGGGTAAGGTTCGGGCTGAGGTCTGGCTCAGAGGCACTGGCCACAGGATTATAGTTAGGGAAAAATAAGAATCGGTCAGGTTTCTGCTTTATGACTAAATCTATTCAATCACTGTCCCAGACGTAGAGTTTGGAGACACTTTAGTATTATTGTTGATGTTGGTGTTAACGGACAGTTTGAATTCATAAGGAGCATCTTTTTCTGGCCAGCATCTGCAGCCAAGCTGATGACAGGTGCACCAACACTGCAGGGCAGACAGGGGCGGAGCCTGCCTGTGGGGGCAAGGACACAGCAGGTGGAGGGGAGGCGGCCTACCAGAGTCGGAGATGTCATCCCAATATGGGGAGTCGAATTCATACTCCGCCTTCAGGATCTGCTCGAAGAGCTTGGCATCATTCTCATCATAAAATGGTGGGTAGCCACACAAACTGAGCAGGAGACAGAGACAGAGAGAGGATCTAAGAATCTGAGGATGCAAATTGGTTGAACAACAAACAAAAAAAGAATTTCAATGTAATTGTATGCTGATCAGTATCTCAGCATTCGTGGTGCTGAGGTAGCAACGGATGCAACATACTCAGTGTGTACGTGATGACGTGGTTTGTATTCAGAGTGTGTACGTGATGACGTGGTTTGTATTCAGGGTGTTTTACGTGATGACGTGGTTTGTATTCAGGGTGTTTTACGTGATGACGTGGTTTGTATTCAGGGTGTTTTACGTGATGACGTGGTTTGTATTCAGGGTGTTTTACATGATGACGTGGTTTGTATTCAGGGTATGTACGTGATGACGTGGTTTGAACTCAGTGTATGTACGTGATGACGTGGTTTGTATTCAGAGTGTGTACGTGATGACGTGGTTTGTATTCAGAGTGTGTATGTGATGACGTGGTTTGTATTCAGAGTGTGTACGTGATGACGTGGTTTGAACTCAGGATATGTACGTGATGACGTGGTTTGTATTCAGAGTGTGTACGTGATGACCTGGTTTGAACTCAGGATATGTACGTGATGACGTGCTTTGTATTCAGAGTGTGTGCGTCAGGGGTCACCAACGTTTGTTTGTACTCACAGTATATACGCGATGACACCAATGGACCAGCAGTCCACTGCTTTGCTGTAGGGCTTCTGCGCCAACACCTCAGGAGCTGACAAACATGACAACAGGATCAGAGCACAGAGCTGACACGCCCCATGCAGCCCTCTCACCATGCCCACCACTAGACCCACCCACACACACAAAGGGGTGTGGCCTGTCCCTTAACTACATTCAAAGATGTTTTAAGTACATGTGTCAAAGCTTTGCCGATACGTCAGCATGCCTTATGGCACATTGCTGTCAAGGTGGCTTTGGCTCTAGTTTATTTACGCACCAAATGAAGATGAAAGTTTGGGGGCTTTTCTCAATTTTATGCAAATGAGAAGTGACTTTCACTGGTCAGCAAGCAATTAGGTCATGTCTGAAGCTGAAATCAGTGTTGTGATGACAGAGGAGAGGATCATCACGGCTGTGTACGGAGTCAGAGTCATTAAAAAACAAAGCATGCCAGGTAGTGTCTGAATAGTGGGTGCTCCTGGTGGGTTTTAACATACATTTTACATATTTTTTAAATTAGGTTGTGCATTTGTTACTAAACATAAAACTGTTACATATGACATGTTTGTATCTGGAACGCTAGCCATCTGAGCAGGTAACCAACTTAGTTGTTATAAGTAGTCATTGGCTAGGTGTGGACAGAACCTTGCTTGTGTTTTTAGTGACACACCTCCAAAACAGCCAGCAGAGGCCGAAACAAGCATTTTGCTTGTTTTTGTAAATGTATCATTATCCAGCATTTGCCAGGTATGACCCATATTTAAGACGTAGGTGTGCTTCACCTGTAGGCGTGTCTTACCTACGTATCCAGGTGTGCCACAAGCCGTACTCATCACGCTGTCTGAGCCCTCGATCTTGGACAGGCCGAAATCACTGATCATGATCTTCGAGTCCTCATCCATGCTGTAGTAAAGCAAGTTCTCTGGCTACAGTTCACACACACAGACACACACACACACACACACACACACACACACACACACACACACACACACATTACACATCTTCCCCTCACTATAATACTCCACATCTGGTGAGAGGTTTAATTAGCTCATCCATGCACAAAGATTAATCTGCACATCCTTCATTTCACTGCCTGTAAACAAATGAGCTCGTTAAGCCCAGAGACTAACGAGACTAGTAACTATGACCTCAGAAACCAGGGAGAGAAAACAAGTGGCAAGATAATGAGCTTAGTCTATGCCATCAACCGGAAGGTTGTGGGCCCAA
The DNA here is from genome assembly GCF_052324685.1 of Brachyhypopomus gauderio. Classification (NCBI taxonomy): domain Eukaryota; kingdom Metazoa; phylum Chordata; class Actinopteri; order Gymnotiformes; family Hypopomidae; genus Brachyhypopomus; species Brachyhypopomus gauderio. The sequence continues at coordinate 536,091 of NW_027506887.1, forward strand.
ACCCAGCTCGGCCATGTAGTAAGGAGTAAGGCCCTTAACCACCTCAGCACCAGGGGGCACTGTACCCTGCACTCTGACCCCAGTTCACAAAGATCCTGGGATTTATGAAGAGAAGCATTTCATTGTACCGTACATATATGTACATATGATAAACAAATGTATCCAATGGCATTCTGGGATAGAAAGGAGAGTCAGAAGCTTGAGCAGAGGCACAGACCCACTTTGAATCTTCAGAACAATTTTCTGACTGTGGTTCAGACTTGCAGAATGGTACCGGATCATACACAGATGAAGCAATCCGTTACCTGTGGCAACCATTAATCTCTGCTGTTAGGAAACATGGCCAGTAACCAGCAGGACATAGGAAAATGCACTCGGTTTTCAGAATTCTTAAAGTTATTATATTCTAATCTTATTATAATCTAATAACATTATAAGCCATGAAGTATTTCACACTTATTTAGACCTGTTTAATTTGACCATGACGTTCTTTAAAATGGTGTCACTATAAGATATCCCTCCATATTACACGCACAGCCATGTCCACATTTGCCCACGTGACCACACCCCCTTACACCCACATTTACACATAGCCACGCCCCCTTTATATGGCTCACCTTCAGGTCTCGGTGCACAATGCCCATGTCATGCAGGTATTTTACTGCATCCAGGATCTGCTGGATGAGCTTGCTGGCGTCTTTCTCCGTATAAAATCCTTTTTCCACAATCCTGTCAAAGAGCTCTCCACCAGACACCCTGCAAACAGGAAAATATGCTGTCAAAGCTGCCCTCTCTTACACCCTGACACACGCGGGCGCGTGCACACACACACACACACACACACACACACACACACACACACACACACACACACACTCACACACACACTTTTACACTTTCTCTAGACAGACTGCTTCACAGCATGTACCCTCAAAGCCAGCTGGTGATGTTCTAACCCTACTTCACCAACAGGGAGAGCCCTAATCATTTTCTACAAAAGATTTGCCACCTACTACCCACATGTACATACATATTTGGTCTGTACCAAACTTTAGAAGTGTGAATCATCAACTCCGCTTTACACATTTTGCTTTGTTCTCTCTGGAAATCTTATTGTCATTATATTCACAATCTGTTCTTATAAAATATGGTGCTAGGTAAGGAGAAACCAAAGTTCACAAACAATCGTGGTCACACACACACACACACACACACACACACACACACACACACACACACACACACACACACTTCAGCGAGTTAAGGTTTCAGTAGTGTGCTGATAATCAGGAGACCTGGCACTAAGGGTTTTAAATTGAGGCCCATGAAGTGGAGAGTATGCGAGCACAAACACACTCTACATACACACACACACACACACACACACACACACGCACACACGAGCATGCCTGAATACATGATGCACAAACAGCTGAACTCTGAGACTGAAGGTCTAGCAGGTGTAACACTACCCAGCTCACAGGGTAACCCAGCCCAGCGTTACCCCTAACAACATCCTCCTGTTGCTTTCTTCACACCTCTCTCCATCACTTCTCCGTCTCTCTCTCCACCCATCACTCTGGACATCACACCTTCCCTCTCGAGACACTTGCTGTTCCGATTCCGCATCTGTCCACCTGGAGAGAGAACTCTGGCACCACCACTAGCTCCTGGTCTTCTATACCAGCACCTTCTCCAGGGAGGGATGTTACAGTGGAAGCCCCAGGCCCCATGGAGGGATGTTACAGTGGAAGCCCCAGGCCCCATGGAGGGATGTTACAGTGGAAGCCCCAGGCCCCATGGAGGGATGTTACAGTGGAAGCCCCAGGCCCCAGGGAGGGATGTTACAGTGGAAGCCCCAGGCCCCAGGGAGGGATGTTACAGTGGAAGCCCCAGGCCCCATGGAGGGATGTTACAGTGGAAGCCCCAGGCCCCATGGAGGGATGTTACAGTGGAAGCCCCAGGCCCCATGGAGGGATGTTACAGTGGAAGCCCCAGGCCCCATGGAGGGATGTTACAGTGGAAGCCCCAGGCCCCAGGGAGGGATGTTACAGTGGAAGCCCCAGGCCCCAGGGAGGGATGTTACAGTGGAAGCCCCAGGCCCCATGGAGGGATGTTACAGTGGAAGCCCCAGGCCCCATGGAGGGATGTTACAGTGGAAGCCCCAGGCCCCATGGAGGGATGTTACAGTGGAAGCCCCAGGCCCCATGGAGGGATGTTACAGTGGAAGCCCCAGGCCCCATGGAGGGATGTTCCAGTGGAAGCCCCAGGCCCCATGGAGGGATGTTCCAGTGGAAGCCCCAGGCCCCATGGAGGGATGTTCCAGTGGAAGCCCCAGGCCCCATGGAGGGATGTTCCAGTGGAAGCCCCAGGCCCCATGGAGGGATGTTACAGTGGAAGCCCCAGGCCCCAGGGAGGGATGTTACAGTGGAAGCCCCAGGCCCCAGGGAGGGATGTTACAGTGGAAGCCCCAGGCCCCAGGGAGGGATGTTACAGTGGAAGCCCCAGGCCCCAGGGAGGGATGTTACAGTGGAAGCCCCAGGCCCCATGGAGGGATGTTACAGTGGAAGCCCCAGGCCCCAGGCGAGTCCGCCTTCGCCTTGATTTCTCATGTGGAGGAGAATAATACTGAGTCTCTGAGGTGCAGGTGTAATTAAAGGGACATTACGTGTGTGAGATAAAGCATGGAGTGACTGACAACACACACACACACACACAGTTTAGACTGACGCACAACAGCACATGCGTGCCAACTAGTTGTGTATGCCAAAAACCACAGACAGCCCACATTTAGGCCACTGCTGTGAGCCTACAACGGCCCTCCTCTGCATGGAATGGCTGTAGAAGCCATCAGAAGACGTGCACTCCTGGACAACAGGACACAGAGGGGCGTACTGAGGCCGCACACCCACCCATGCGTGGGTCGGGGAGCATGGCATGTGTCCTGGAACACGTCCCAGCACCGACCAGTCACTCAAATGATCTTTAAAGTGAGGGTGAGGTCACAGGTTCCATTTCCAAGTTCGGATCCCTTCCTGGTTCCCAGTCCATCCGGCCACATTAAGCAGCCTACAACAGCTCCTGATCCCCAAGGATCACCGGGGACCAGGCTACAACAAACACTTCCAAGTTCTTAGAGAAACTACAAGGAGGAACACAACGACCACCATATCGCGCTACTACTTCCTTAGCTTGGGATTTTCTATTATGCATCATCAACATGTTAAACACGAACACACACACACACACACACACAGCCTTCTATAACAAATGCAATCAAGACAGATAACATAAATGTGGTTTGAAATAGGGGGCTAAAAGAAGCCGCTGAACTAGATCACGGCGGGAGCGGCTCCTCGAGAAGCCCGCGGGCTCCCCCCGTGCTCGCCTTAAAGACACCAGTCACTTACAGCTGCATCACCAGGTACAGGTGCGTCCTGCTCTCAAATATGTCCTCCAGAGAAACGATGTTGGCATGTTTAATCCTATAGAGAGGGACAGACAGGGACAGGTGAGCATGTCAGCATCGGGGTACACACAACACCATGTAGACTTTTTTTTTAGATTAGATTTAGAAAGAATCTCGAGCACTCTGGCTGAAAAACGTAGACATCACCTCACGCAATTATTTAACATTCATGCCAGCAACGTCTCCATGGATGGTTCACTAATTTATTCAGGATTTTTTTTTATCTGGGACTCAAACACACAAGCATTTAGTGGAGATTGAGAGTGAGGTTGTGGTTTAGTGGAGATTGAGAGTGAGGTTGTGGTTTAGTGGAGATTGAGAGTGAGGTTGTGGTTTAGTGGAGATTGAGAGTGAGGTTGTGGTTTAGTGGAGATTGAGAGTGAGGTTGTGGTTTAGTGGAGATTGAGAGTGAGGTTGTGGTTTAGTGGAGATTGAGAGTGAGGTTGTGGTTTAGTGGAGATTAAGAGTGAGGTTGTGGTTTAGTGGAGATTGAGAGTGAGGTTGTGGTTTTTTTTGTTGTTGTTTTTGTCCTTTTACCCATTGAAGTTGAAACTGAAACAGATGAAACCTGCTCTACTAGGATACTGGAGGAAAACACAAGAATCACACAAGACTGCCAGCCCATGCACGCAGAGGCATGTGAACTACTTCTATGGACTGTTAATATGTCAAAACATTTAAAGTCAAATAAGGTTGTCATGATTAGTTACTGATTGCAAACCCCATGCAGTCGGTGACTGACTGAAGTCTGCAAGTCCCCGTCATCAAATCCCCCGGGGCTGGAGGGCAGACGTTTTCAGGTGTGTTATTTTCCTATCAGCTATGTGCTCTGTAAGCAGAATTCATGCCCAGCTGTTTCATCCCAGCAAGATCGTTTTACTTTACAGCCATGAACACTCCATGGCCATCGCCCTGCGGAGAGATGAAACACCATTCCCCAGAGGCAGTGGGCTGGATCTGAACTATTACGATAACTGCCAAACTCTGTTCAATTCTACAACTCATCCTGCTGTTCCTGTTGGTAGTTACATTATCAGAAAAGAGCAATGAACCAGTTCCACTGGAAGCCGAAACACACCCACACCACAGAGATCTGCAGAAGAAGCCCTCCCTATCAGTTTAACTCAACTCATTACTCTGGTTAACACACGCGCACACACACACACATGCATGTGCGCGCACACACACAGGTTAATTTTTATCTTATCTCTCCCCCAGACTTTGCCCCCAAAAGAGGCTCACCGTGTGCTCGCTACCACTCTTCTTCTGTCTTTGGCACTCAGGTCGTCTCACCTTCAGATTTTGCTCCATCTTTGTGCAGCCTGAACTAACCACACAGTGACACACTGGTGGCCATACGACAACCAGGCCACTGCCGAGTAGAGCTCACATGGCATGGGGTCCTAACACATCCGACACACGCCGGCATAGCTGTCCAACCATGTGCCCGCGCAGCGCACACTACCAGAAGATCAGGACAAGCTCAACAGACATCAGACGTCAGCCAGCCCGGCACCCACTGGACCTAAAAGTGCCACTAATAACCAACGCTAAATCTGAATTCTAGCAATAAAATCCCACAGATTAAAGCAACCAGCCAATTTTCCAACAACCGCTTTTGTCTTGTTCTCTGCAAAACGGCACCAATCTGGAGAGGATAACTTTGGGAAGCAGAGGCAACTCTGTAACCATGACGATGATAGCCAGGTCCAGCCGGGAACAGGGCGGTCTGGCCCGGTCCCGAGGATCCATTACACAGTTTACTGCTTTCCCAGTTTTGCCACACAAGGCTAAACACAGACTTATTACAGACCAATTACCACCATCCTTCATGAACTAGATCAAACGTTCATCTGTAGAGGGCACTGGGTCCCTAGCGCTGGTCCAGGGACCACTGACCTAAGAGAAGACACCATTCTGAGAGCTTCACGTCCAGCCGTGCTTTTCCTTTATTCAGTGAATGGGACTTGAAGAGAATGTTCGACTGGTCTGGGCTCCTCATGACGTCACCACCCACCTCTTCCCTCCTCCGCTCCGCTGCCGTCAATAGTGCCTCTTTATCGTTATTCACCTGCTAGTGTGTGAGCGTGCGTGTGTGCGCGTGTGAGCGAGTAAGAGTGAGAAAGGCATGCGTGGGTTATAATTGGGCTGCGTGGATTCCCACACACACACACACACACACACACACACGCAGTATGGCAACACAACTGATATGCTGAAGTGATTCATCTCCTCTCACTCACTCTGTCTCGCTCTCATTCTCGGACATCCCCCTGCCGCTGGTCATAGAGCCACCTGCCCACTCCTCTACCCCCACACTACTACCCCTCTACCTCCATACTACTCCTCTACCCCCACACTACTACCCCTCTACCCCCACACTACTACCCCTCTACCCCCACACTACTCCTCTACCCCCACACTACTACCCCTCTACCTCCATACTACTCCTCTACCCCCACACTACTACCCCTCTACCTCCATACTACTACCCCTCTACCCCCACACTACTACCCCTCTACCTCCATACTACCCCTCTACCCCCACACTCCTCCATACTACCCCTCTACCCCCACACTCCTCCATACTACCCCTCTACCTCCATACTACCCCTCTACCCCCACACTCCTCCATACTACCCCTCTACCTCCATACTACTACCCCTCTACCTCCATACTACCCCTCTACCCCCACACTACTACTCCTCTACCTCCACACTACCCCTCTACCCCCACACTCCTCCATACTACCCCTCTACCCCCACACTCCTCCATACTACCCCTCTACCTCCATACTACCCCTCTACCCCCACACTCCTCCATACTACCCCTCTACCCCCACACTCCTCCATACTACCCCTCTACCTCCACACTCCTCCATACTACCCCTCTACCCCCACACTCCTCCATACTACCCCTCTACCCCCACACTCCTCCATACTACCCCTCTACCCCCACACTCCTCCATACTACCCCTCTACCCCCACACTCCTCCATACTACCCTTCTACCTCCACACTCCTCCATACTACCCCTCTACCTCCATACTACCCCTCTACCCCCACACTCCTCCATACTACCCCTCTACCCCCACACTACCCCTCTACTCCCACACTCCTCCATACTACCCCTCTACCCCCACACTACCCCTCTACCCCCACACTACCCCTCTACCCCCACACTCCTCCATACTACCCCTCTACCTCCATACTACCCCTCTACCCCCACACTCCTCCATACTACCCCTCTACCTCCATACTATCCTCTACCCCCACACTCCTCCATACTACCCCTCTACCCCCACACTCCTCCATACTACCCCTCTACCTTCACACTACCCCTCTACCCCAACACCACCCCTAGATCTCAATGTACATGGACTGACTAAGTGCAAGAATATCAATCTCCATGTATGTGGGGTACATTTAGAGTGTGTTTGCTTGTTTATATATGATATACTGATAAATATATCAAAAATACTCTAGATAAGAGCATCTGCCAAAAGCTATAAATGAGGTTTAATGAGGTCACAACACTCGTACTCTCAAACAACATTTCACCCACTAACCATTAAGTAAACAAACAAGCCTTTACTTCTTTTTAGGTGATGCCATACCTGTTACTGTGTAAGGTATGACAAGTCTGCAAACAGTTTTAACAGACACGATTTGACGTCCGTCACAACTAGCAAATGCCAGTAAAATAATCACCCTGAAGGCAGGCCTGGGAAAATGTTTGTTCGCACGTCAAGCAGCAGTGTCTGTTCGGGGCAGGGGCAGAGATGCACAAGCAGCTTCCTGCAGGTTTTGCTTCACTTCCTTTTCAAAGGTGTCCTTTTAGCCGGCAAACACATTAGAATTTAACCCACTATAGTTTGGTGGAGTGTAAACAGCTTCAAGTTGCCAGGCAACTGAATGCAAACACACTCACTTCTGGCACATGATCAGGCCAGAGAAAGGTGGGCTGCTGCTATAAGCTGAAGAGGAGAAACAGCAAAAAATTCATAAAAAAAAAAAAACTCATTCACTCTCTCACACACACACACACACACCTAAGTATGTGTGCGTGTGACAGTGTGTGAAACTCTGTGTATGAGAGACATGCATATTTGAACTCGTGCCCACATCTGTAAAGTAAGTAAATGTATACTGCTGGTCAGACTGTGTGTATATTGTGAGGGAAATTATGCAATTTTTCTAACATCATTTAAGATTACAGATGTTTAAAGTATGCAGCCTTGTTCATGCGTGCACATGCAACTGCACATAGGTGCACGTGTATCTGTGCATGCAAGCACATGTAGGAGGAAAAAAAAAAGATACGAGATATGTACAACAAAGTTTATTCAGTTTGTGCATGTGTGAAGTACAAATGCACATACGTGTGTGTGTGTGTGTGTGTGTGTGTGTGTGTGTGTGTAAGCAGGCATGCAGTAAAGAGCAGACGTGTGTAGACTCACTTGTGCAGAACGGCTATTTCGTTTTCAATGCTGTTCTCTTTTCCTTCCAGGGCTTTTTTGGGAATACACTTTATCGCCACCAACTTCCTCGTTCTTTTCTCCTCTGCTAGGACCACCTCAGAGAATGCCCCACTGCAACACACACACACACACACACACACACACACACACACACACACACACACACACACACACACACACACACACACACACACACACACACACACACACACACACACACACTCTTTTAGACTGACAAATGAGTCACCAACTAAAGATTCAAACGAACATTAAAAACCCTGATTCAGTCAGACAGTTGTTATTTTTGCGTCAGGATTATAGGTGTTGATATGGTTCATACGGTGGTGACGAGCAACAGCTGTTTGTACCAGCAGAAAACAAAGTTGAGGCACATCATCACAGCTCTGTTGTCTCTGTGTTCACTCCGTGGTGGCACCAAGAGCAGTTCTTGAGAAATGACCACGTCGGAAGGACCGGTTTGTGGCTTCTCATGACTTTGCATGCTAAGGCTTCAAGGTACAACGGTCATTGTCTATATACACTTGTGAGGTTGCGTTTGTGTGTGTATGGGGGGTAAAGGTAATAGTAGGTGCTGAGCTAGTGAGCTGCAGGTTCACTCCAGCTCTAACCTCTAATTGCATGTATGCATCATACACACAGCCTATCAGCATAGAGGGCTGGAGGGGCCTACAGCATGTTAGGTATGTTCACATATCAGGGAGAGCAGCACAAGGGTCACCTTCTCACACACACACACACACACACACACACACACACACACACACACGTCACAGGATCCATTCCTGCCCTCTAAAATACCCTTGGGCTATACTGTAGATCTCCATACAGTATATCTGTAGATTATCTATAGGTCTATATATTGTAGGTCTCTACACAGTACTTCTCTATAGAGCCTATTTGATTGTCAACCCCCAGCCATTTTTGTACAAAGTTATGTATAACGTGCAAAACAGAAAACGCTACCATTGACATTTAGACACTAGATTTAGACACTTTCCAGCTTCTCCTCACAGTACAGAGACATCTGAACACACCTGAAGAGCAGCTAGTGCACTCACTTAACACCCCAGGATAAAGCGCACCCACACAGCCCAAGAGCACCAGCAAGGTGATCTGGCCTGCTTACGGAGTGAACAGAGAGGGAGGGAGAGGACAGAGACACAATGGGAGATTATACGAGCGTTGGGGAGAAAGTCTGAAATGTGTGCGTGAGAAAGAGCAGATTTACTACTCCACACAGACAGGAAAAGAGCGAGAGAGAGAGAGAGAGTGAGAGAGAGAGTGTAAACTGTACGGTGACAGTTTAACACAACCCGATTCGGATTCAGAGCAGAAGACTGGCATGGAGACATCATACTCTACTACAGAGAGTAAACATTGGCACATCCGCCAGCCTGTGTGTGTGTGTGTGTGTGTGTGTGTTGTGGCCAGACCAATAGTGAAAACTATATAACAGGTGAGATGAACACTTACATTCTAGGGATGACAAAGTCTTGGATGTAGAACTTTAAAGTACTCATTTAGGTCTCTAAGAACACATGCACACCCTCATACAACACACACACACACACACACACACACACACACACGGTCAATAACAGCAGTGCTAGTGTGAGTCTGGCCTATATACAGGAAACAGGGAGCTGTGCTGGCACTCCCCAGACTGCTGTCAGCTGCACGGTGAAGTCGCCTCAGCCAATCATAGGTGGCGTTACCCAGGGACGTGGTGGCACCCCACAGTCCGGGAACAGGAGCGATGTGAACTTCAGAGAAAGCCAGGCCAAGAAGACCCAGGGAAGAGGCGGGACAGTTTTAGCCACGCCCTTCATGGCCTCCCTTACAGACGGGCGGGGAGGCGCAGGGCGGAGAAACTCTGGGAGACGATACTGGGGACATGCGCAGAGCATGACTGAAGTTTTAACACACACACACACACACACAAAAAAAACACTTTCGTTTGAAAAGGTTAATGTCTGTTTCTGTAGAGAGCTCGTGTCCAGACCCAGTTGCTAATGGCAACCTCCAGTGAACGAGATGCACTCTGATTACCTCTTAAACAATGCTGCACATTGCTGTACATCATTGGGAGTTTGGTGCCCGCGCACTGCACACGCACACACATGCAAGATATTGACACGGTCAAGATATTGACGACATTTGATGACCAGAGACCAACACACAGGGCACACACACACACACACACACACACACACACATCATTACTTATGGCACCGTGCAATAGCTGCTCTCCTTGGAAACGCCTGTGTGCCGTGAGCCTGCACTGGATCCTGCTATTCGTCAGGCCATTCCCAGACCACTCATCGCAAACATCTGTGATTGGTGAGATGACTCCCAGCACACTCAACAGAAACTACTGTGATTTGTCAAGATGATCATCCACTTGGCAGCAGGAATATATACAGGACACAACAGTTTATCCATCACTTTTAATTGGCAAACATCACTCACAGTACTCTTTTAACTGCAGAAGCCAAAACAGAATGTCTCGTGAGTGCAAACCACACCTTTCATTAACCCTCAGCACTTTGTGCGATCAGTGTAATAATGTAGAAGAAACTCTGGGGATCTGGGCAGCATTGGCGGCTCTCCAGAAGCTTGTGACCATAAAACCACTACAGGAAACCAGCAGCGCAAGCAAACAATACTTTTACAAGCAAACACAAGAGTCCTTTATTAGCACACAGATACTGCCAACAACTTTGGTTGAAGATCAAAACATACCAGAACAATGACAGGTGGCACAGTTTTAAATTACAATGCACCTCAAGAAGCGTAGGTCAGCGTGCCCCTGTCTGCACGGTTTCATCGCAGTGGGTGGTTTTTGTATGCAAAGGCAAAAAACCACAGTGGCTGGTAGAACGGGTGGGCAGCGATTGGTCAGCCCCAGTGTGCAGTGCTGAATGAGGAAGGCTGTAACTAACCGCTCCTCTCCTGTCTCCGGGGACTCCCACCAACGTCCTCGACAGGGTCGCGAGAAGCTGCGTTTATACATGCAGGCCTGTGCTAGAAAGAGCCGCAGTACCACTTTATAAACAATCGCCCTTATCAAGGGTGCATGACTGGGTTTATAATTCATTTTTTTTTGTTAATAATTATGTCAAACATTATGGCGTCGACGCTGTTAAACCAAAGAAGTTGCTGGTCACTCAGATCTGCCATGTTTCATCCTCTTTGTCTGATCTGGGTTAATAATTCACCACATTTAACCACAACAGCATGTTCGGATATTCAGAAACGATCCTGCGGTGCGCATTACAGCACGAGTGGCCTGCATTCTCACTCCGCCGGGCACCTCTTCCGTCCGGGTCGCCTGAACGCATCTCCTGTTTGGAGGCTTCAACATTAATATGCAAGCCCTCATTTCCTTTGTTCTGCCTTCAACGGTCACAGCACCGGCACCGGCTGCCGGGTCGGGTCAGAACACGCGAGCACATGCAGAGTTTCCTGAAACCTTTCATGAAAAATAAAAAAGGTGTCAAATGCTACTTTGCAAAAAAATTAAGAATTAAGAAGCACATCATGCACTTTAATTCCGGAGATTATTAATACATCTCCACGGAGACCAGCTCCATGTGATCTTTCCTTTCCAGTGTAGGATAAAGAAGACACCTATATTCTCTCACACACACACACACACACACACACACACACACACACACACACACACACACACACACACACACACACACGATTGCAAAGCCAGATAAAGACAGTCACATGCAGAACAAGCACATACATTTGAGCATATCTTTTCTCTGGCTGTGGATTGTGTCTTTGTGTTTGTTACAGGACTGCGCGGTCATGAAGTGTTGGGGAATGCGTTTGGGGGGAGAGAGATGGGCTATGCCAAAAAAATAAATTAAAAAAGGTGGATGTAATGTTGTAGGTTGGGGTCAGAGTTCACCCTGAAAGGAATCTCTTGGAATATGCTTGGTGACTCTGGACCTTGTCTACTGTTGCATTGTTGTCTAGCTTACATGTCGTTTTGTTGGACGTCCTCTGGATTTCCACATGTATTTGAAGTAAGTTAACCTGCACCACTTGTGCACCAGGGACCACTACAAGAAAGACACCAGGCCCATGAAGGACAGATCTGGTCTAAACACAGATAGGAGGCCATTTGGAATTCTGTTCATTTGGGATTTTACTTTTTGATTTCCTTGTCTTATCCAATAAACAGAGCAGGATGAGTCACGATTGGTTTTGGCAACATCCATGTTGACTTTTCACCTATTCTTAGCCGTTTGTACTTTTAACAGAATTAGAAGCTGTATACACCTCACATACTTGCCTCATGTGGATGCAATGTACTGTAACATAACAGTTAAATATGCTCTGTTGATAGGCTGTGATGGCCAAGACCCTCATATGTATTACGCCTTCTCTTTGGTGTTACTCTCACAGCTGAGGTGCTGTGGGTTGCAACAAACAAAAGCAAAATAATGTGCTACATCACACCAGACAACATGCGTGTCCCATCCTTCTCCACGCAGGACACGTGAGCTTCAAGGAGAAAGAGACGGATGAAGCAGGGCTGTCCGGACCGGCCGCCATTCCGGGTCAGATTCATAGCCGGTTTCACGCTGCGTCCCACAACAGTAGATGCATTCAGAGACGGACATGGCTCTACGGACAACAGAGAGGCCGTTTGTACATCATTACATTCTCTCAATCATTGCCACCCACCATCTTTCACTTTTTTTCTATCCCTTTCTCCCATTTCCTTTTCAGATGGAAACACTAACAAATTTCCCCTCACTCTTAGTCAGCCTGCCTGCGCTTAAGGCAGCAGAACACTCCTCTTTTCCCTAGAAAGGAGACAATGGCCAAGCAAAATGAACGAACACACACCTTTTATGGCAGCTAACTGTGAGGTCTGCTCCTAAATCATAACTGACAAAACCCCCAACTGACACAGGGGGAAAAAAAACAAAAAACGGGCCAAAACCTTTGTTATTAAGGATACAAAAAAAGTCATGTCAGATTTTGGAATCAATTTACCAGAAAATTACACATTACTTTTTAAACCTATTTAACTTGGAATTCACATATTTAATATCTTTGCCATGAACAAAAGTCACATAGATATGTCACGTCCTGAGTACACAGCTTTATCATGTGTGGGTACTTTGTGACACTAGCCATGATAATGCCAGCTGAACTACATGTCCTACCATGGGCTAAGTTTTCTTGTGGGGTTGTGTGTGTGGTCTAATCAGGTGACGTGGACGGGCTCCACATCTACTCTTCATGTAGACCACTGGTGTACCACAAGGCTCTGCGTTTGGTCCTCTCCTGTTCTCCATTTATACACAATCTCAGAGAGGTTATATTCTCACATGGGCTTCACGTCTGTGCAGACGTGTCTTTTCCACCCATTGACAGATGACACCCTTCTGCTTAGATCTCTGCATCCGCTCCCTGCTGGTTGACTCTGCATCTTAATTTGTTTGGATTGGACAACATATGAAAAACATATTGGTTGTTTTTAAATAATTCTACCTGTTCTTAATTTTTTAAGCAGTGTAATCACTACTTTCTTCAACCTTCTAGCTTGTGTGTCGAAATGTGTTGTTGAAAAGGTGTCATGTAGTGCTGATTTCACCCTCTTTGACACCTTTACAAAAGAGAAACAGCGACATGACAAATGAGCAAACCATCCTGCGCCATGATTGTGCCTGCACATATTCATTTACACCATTAGGAGTCATCTGTAGCCTTTTAATAGCTTCTGTAATTGGTCCCATTTGGATTTAATAGCCTAAAAGCCTATGCAAAAAAACAACAAACAACAACAACAACAACAACAACGTCAAAAAGCAGTTATAACGCAGTTATATAATGTAGGCCTGCAAGATGCCATGTTTAGCTCCAAATGAATATGTATGCAGCAAAACAGTTTGTTTAAAATAGCCATCCTAAAAACAGGTGAATGAAGGTTTCTGTTTGCTTGCACAATCTGTGCAGTCTAGGCACAGCTGCTAATGAGTAAGGAGGTAGAGAGCATGTCATCAGAGGCCAAGCTGAGATATATTTGGTGTTTATCTCACTTACTCCCCATGCTGGAGACAAAAACTAGGAGGCTGGATTAATTATCCAGTTCAGAGAACTGCTGTTGTCATGTCTATGAGCTCTTGGAATGTACCCACACACACACACACGCACGCGCACACGCACACGATGACCGATCCCCAAGGGTCATCATTACAAAAACAAAACAGACATCAGAATAATCCTGTAAACAAACACAGCCGGTCATACCCAGTCTTTTGTCGTTCATCACCTGAGCATTACCCAGAGCGAGGTAGAAATATTAATCCGACACACATGCAGTCTTGGCTGGGGATCCATCGCAGGGCCATTCCTAGTCCAATAAACCATCTCTACCTGGACAGTCATGCAAACTAAGAATCACAGAGCTTTTTGCTTCACCTACACATGCAAAAAACAAATCATTAGAGCAACTGCCTTCTCCAAACACATAGCACGGTTTCCACCCACAAAGGCCGTTCCCCAAGCGGACTGTAGGCGGCTTACAGAAGCGAACTGGGGCCTTATGCTGCGGACTTAAGTCAGTCTTTATGATCAGAATGTGCAGGAACAGAACCCGCGAGTGGTGGCTCGGTTCCTGCTGTACTCTTATTCCCACCTGTCCAGATTTCTACACAACAACCTTAAAGTGCTAACGAGCACCTTAGGTACATCTAAACAAAAATAATCACACAGGCAAGACACGCAGAACTGGCCTTTGTAAATAATGAATCGTGCACCCCTGCACTGCAATGGATTGTGCAAGAGACACGGCATCACCGAGGGTCCCCATTTGAGTTTGGATGGTGTACTGAAAGGAAGGACAGAACAACTCCAATTGTTTAGTCCAACAAGTCCAGCAGACATGACAGTGGTCAGAGAGGGAGCACGGTAAAAGGTCCTGTGCACTGTTGTCTGCAGTCAAATCAACATGGCCAAGTCATCATCACACACCAACTTGAAAGGAGACAGAGGAGTCAAAGGCAACGAGGAAACCCAATGCAAGCATCTGACCTGGGATCAGGTTTATGGATTTGTGTCCTAGTAGTTTCTGAAGAGGCTTTGGGTGGAGCCAGCTGACCGTAGACCACGTGGCACAGGAGCCCAGCCTGGCGTGGTGGAAGATTCGCCCGGTGTAGCTGGACGTGTCAGGCATGAGGAAGATGAAGAGTGTGGTCTCGGTGAGAGCAAATTTCCATGCCATTTCTGCACATGGGTAGCTAAAACGGTGTGTTTGTGGTGTGACGCTTTACAGTAGTTTTAATGTGTTGTGTGCAAGGGGAAGTGTGAGCCGGCAGTAGGTGTGCGTGAGAAGAGGGAGCAGGTGTCTCCAGCTGCCCGGTAAACACAGGAGGGGCCTCGATGTATTATTTAACCATCCCATCGTGCACACGCACGCTCGCATGCAAACAGGCTCACGCGCACACTGTTTTTACATTGACCTGTTCAAAGCAAATAATACTACATTATACAACATGAGGAACATGAACTCTGTGACTGCAGGACTATAAATGGAACACACCAACATACCAAAGCTCAAAGTTTAATATCCATCACAATCTGAAATACTTCATAACATCAGCATTACCATTAAAAACATAACATAATTCAACAGGTGTAACGGAACATAAAACTGTCTCATGTCTGTTTTACCTCAGGTTGATCTAATGAGCATGGCAATATTGGTCAACAAGAATCAGATCTGGTTCTTTCGACGTGTGGTGCATAGCCTGGCAAAACAAGCTTCTGAAATGCTATAGTAATTCGGTTCTGGCTCTGTTCTGCTTTAATAAAGTCCAGCTACGAACAACGACTGATGGTGGAATTTCAGGATCAAACACAAGCAGCGCTGGTCTGGTCCAACTTGGCTGCTTTCCTGGCTAGGCAATGAACTGCACTTCACTGCATACACTCGAAATTCAAATGGTTGTTTGTGCTGCAACATATGTACAACGCAGCACATACAAATAGCACCAAATACATATCATAACATTTAGTCTAGTAAACAAATCAAATATATGCATATGTGTAAGTTTATGGACATGTATATGAAGGCAGAAGAACCATATATTTTGAGTAGGCAGCATACTGTTGGGCTGTTGCCACAACAGACTTCGCAAATTTTCATTCAATACTTAAATATGCAATATGTGCAATTCTCAACATTAAAAACAAATTTCATGGATATAGAGATCCAATTCTGATACATTTGACCATGTTATGATTCTGATTCTGATTTCGAAGAACTAAAACTGCTACAGGTTTGCAGTGCATCGGCAGGGAGATCAGTGGGGAGACGAGTTCACATTAGCCCTGCTGGACATGGTCATTCCCACCCTGAAAACTAACAAGCCCTTATGTCCCGTAAAACAGGACGTGCTGTCCTGCTGAGGGGAGTCCAGACCAAAGCCCCCTTGGCCGTGCACCTGAGCACGCACAAACGGGCGAGGCCGGCAGCCGCCTCCCGCTGCAGTAGAAGGGCATGACCTCTGACCCATAGCCCTCATCTCTGCCCCATCATCTGGCACGACTCAGAGTTACAAGGAGGTCGTGAGTTGGTGCACACCGGCATGATTCTCTGCACCAAAGCGATCTCTTTCGAGCCACATGAATAGCGTGGACCACAGCAGCAGATGGGAGAGTCCAACCGACTGTACATGAGGACAGCAGCGCAGGGTCTTACAGGACTAGTCCAACTCCAATTGCTCACGTCAGATCAGTCACCCTAAAACACCTTATTTCTGCTCGTCTGTTGACCAGCAATGACATTTCACAACGTGAAGAGCAGCCTCCCCTCCAGGCAGGGGGACTGGGACTCGGCTTGAAAATTCCAGTGACTACACACTTCACAATCTTACAGACTGCACCTTTAAAGTGCATTTGGGACTAAATTTAAAAGCCACGTTTAAAAGCACAGGCATTATTTAATGCTTGGATGCCAAGCTTTGTGAATAACATCAGGAAAAACACACAGTTGCAGGCAGATGAGGGCAAACTCAGCCCGGTCAGGATGGTTTTCTGCCATTAATAACCAGGCACGACGCAAAAGCTGAAGTGTGTGCCTGATACCCACCAAGAGCAGACACACGAAACTGTGAGGAACACTAACAGAAAACAAACTGAGAGACACAAGATTATTGTGTCAATAAAGCAGTATGGGGCCTTTGTGAAGCTCTAATTGTTTTTGTTTTAATTAGACAAGAAAAACAGAAACAGTAAACCACATGTGTACACAGGACACAGCTCTTCCTAAAGAACAGGAAAACATTTGTCAAGAAATATTTGTCCCCTTTTGTCTCCTTGTTTTCCCTGGTCTGTAGAGGAGAAAAAAAGTATTATTTATGAAGAACGTCTGTCTAATTTACACAAGAGCGTTCACAGTCGTTTACTTCTCCAAATGTTTGCCCGAGACACTCGCTGGCCTCCTGATAAACCAAGCTAGCTGATTAATGGCGTGATAACTCTGTCGGGGGGAGGGGGGGGACCTTTAAGGAATACGTCACTTATCAGCCGAGTCTATTTACATTTGATGGCGTAGTCATCTAAGAGTTTATCTAAGAGTGTTTCAACAAGATGCAGTGCTCTGGAGTTGCCCTAAACTCAAACATCCACTCCATGGCCCCTGTATGTGAGCAGTAAGGACAGGATGTGTGGTTAATGTCATTGGGAGGAGGAGGAGGAGGGGGGGGGGGGGGGGGGTGATGTTGTGTACTATGACATAGCCCTGCCCAACAAGAAGGCCCACTGACTGAAGGTTTGCTTTGTGTCCAGTCACTTGTACCCCATCATCTAGAAGCAAAACCTTCTCCTTGTATGGAAAATCAGAGCGGGATGAACAAAACTTCCTTTGAAATGTAATGAAGGTATGGAGAGGTTTTACTCTTCATTAAAATGAATCAGAAAGCAACAGAGGAGAGCTGAACGTGTTATCTACTGCCCAACGAGGAGAGGCGGCTGACTGAAGGGAATATTTGAAAACGAAACATCACTAAGCCACACCGATGAAATTGAAACCAAATTCCAGAGTCTCCTGCACAACTGCATTCAAAAATCTGTGTCTGCAGTTCCCAGGGTGCTGTAACTTGTTCTAGGCCTGCTGCCTTTGAAATGGCCAATTCCTGTATCTAATGCACAAACAAGGCTTTTAGGACGAAAAGGAGAAGTGACTGAATTAATATCAAAATCAACAGTAATGTTTTTGAGAATGTCCACCATGTGAAGTCAAACAGGGGCTTTCCCAGCGAACTGCCTTCGCCATCTACGAATGGAAAATTCCTTGATAAAAATCATTTCGGCTGGATTAAACTGAGCTTCGCAAAATGTTCATATGTTCGCTAGCCAGATTATTAATAGAAAATAAAAAAAGAGAAAAACTTTGTTTCCATAGCAACTGTTGTAGTCCATATGGAAAGTGTCTGCTGCTGTTTCCAAGACAACCAACCCACAGTGAACTCATAGCTAAGCAATGCAGCGAGCGAGTGATCTTTCCCCAGCCACGCCTGGACAAAAGACGGAGCAGACACTCACGGCCGCGACTCTGCCTGACCCGCACGCTGCTCCAAAGGCTGGAAGAACTCCGTTCCAGAGAAGCCCGCCGATGGCTCACGGGCTTAAATGTCTCCTTGCTGCTTGGTGTCTTGGACCGCTGCGGTAACCACAAAACATTTGTTTCCATGCGCACAGGTTAGCCAGCTGAACAGACAGTAGATCATCAGTAGGCTTTCCACTGAAAATCAATTTCAGTCTAAACGACATACAATTACAAACTTCGCCCTACAAGGTCAGATCTCCGTTTCAAAAGTTTCTGATACAAAACGCTGCATAAAAATAAAAAAACCCCCCCCCAAAAAAAAAAAAAAAAAACACCAAACCATACAGGTCGCACTTCACAAATACAGTCGAGCGCAGCCCAGCTGAATACTGTACACAAGAATTGCTATTTGCCAGAAGACGGGCTTAAGTCCGCTCCGTTTGTCTCGGCTTTCCCAGGACCCTGCGAGCAAAGCAGGACCTCTGACTACTGTCTGTTAACTCCCAGAGGACCCTGGAGACGCTGCGGGGCTCCGGGAAGCTCGTCTTGGGGAAAAACAACCCTACAAATACCTCACATCCTAGCTCCAACCACAGAGGTCAGGTCACGCGTCCACACACCAGTCGGGACAAGGTTGCCAGAAGACATATGGCTGCCATTAAAGGAGGCGGGGCAGATGGAAAGTACTCGCAATTTTTACATAAGCAAAAAAATAATAAATAAATAAAAATCAACAAAGTTACTGCTCACAGAACCCAATTTTAGCCTCGTGGTTCTTGCACCAGAACACAGACTGCTGGATTGCATTTCATAAAATGGGGTTTCTGGTCCCTCCTTCTCTCACACTCTAGCTCTCACTCCGAAAAAAGAGAATCACGTTGAAGCTGCATGTTAAATACAAACCTTTTTCATGGCTTGGGCAAATAGTAAACACAGGCAAGCATCATCCAACCACAACATTTGCCAATGCATTTTAACACAATAAGGCCTAATTGTGTAGAGCAAACCAGCCACAACAATGAAAAGGAAGTAGGGAACACCAAATGAGAAAACTGAATCAGAACAGCAGAATCACCATCCGCTCCACACCCATTACCTTTTTGTTGTGGATGAACTGGAAAACGTCAAATAACCCAAATTAAAGGCATAATAATTTAATATTCCAAAGGCTGGAAAGATTTTTGGCGTGGTCACAAGAGGCTACAGTAGAGTTTGCAGTGGAGTGGAGCTAATGTCCTATTAACAAGGCTGAGGCCCGAGTCTTTATCATAGTATCCGTGTCCTAGTGTAGAATTTGGAACAAACTTAGTAAATAAGAACCTTCAACGGCAAATTTAACAGCAGCTTAATCAATCCAACTTGCACTTCTCACAACAATGAAGGTATATGACACCAATACCCAAGATCACATATTACATATTTAGAATAATATAAACTTGTATAAGAAAAAAGTGCTCAACCCTGGGGAGATACTGTAGGGGATGGAGTCCAGGATGGAGTCCAGCATGTATGGGGACAAACACTTACGTATGGGGACCAACACTTACGTATGGGGACCAACACTTACGTATGGGGACCAACACTTACGTATGGGGACCAACACTTACGTATGGGGACCAACACTTACGTATGGGGACCAACACTTACGTATGGGGACCAACACTTACGTATGGGGACCAACACTTACGTATGGGGACCAACACTTACGTGCCCAAAACATCTTTGAAGTCATAGATGTCCTTGATGTCAGAGGTCTTCTTCTTCCAAGAGTGTCCGTCCTCACCCAATGGCATTTTGTGATGGTCGAATATTCTGACGCTGTCAGAGATGGCGAAAGAGAAGGAGGGAGAGAGGGACAGAGAGAGAGAGAGAGTGGGAAAGAGAGAGAGAAAGAGAAGTTTCAGTCACATTTCAAGCATATTTCAGTCATGTGGGCTACACAATAAAATTCCCCCCACCACCCCCCAATGGTGGCCTCATTTTAAATAGGTTAATGTAATGCTGAAAATATTAGGTATTCCAGCTTCAGAATTTTTTTTGTACTAATCTCTACTTTAGACACACTTACCTGCTTTACTATAAATTAGGAAAGTATTTTATTGAGCAAAATGAGAACAACGCATATACAGACCTTTGTCTGTTAGTCTCTATTCAGCCTGACTCTCTCTCTCTCGCTCTCTCTCACACACACACACACACACACACACACACACAGACACAGACAGAACGGACTTCTAGACTCAATCTTGCCACACAGAGGCAGCAAGGAAAGTGCAGCAAGCAAACCATGATCAGCAACAAGCAGCTTCAGGTGCCAGACGAGCACCAACACCACCACCAGATCAAGTGGTGTGTGGGTGTCTCATGAGGTCAACCACACAGGGGTTAAATATGAGAAAGTCGTGCGAGTCCTCCAAGGACATGTGACCACTTGGCGGGGGTGGGGACAGATGTAGGGTCCGATTCAGTCAGTAGAGGCCAAGCTGCCCACCCGCATCACCCAAGACTTTTAAAACACAACTTGAGCCGACGGAGGGAAAGAGGACTGGTCCATATTTGTGATATTCATCTGTTTGTACGTGTCACTTGTGGTTGTGCAGTTATTGGTGGTTGGACTGTATGCAGATCAGGGCCTACTTGGGTAATATGTATAATAACACCAATAAATGGCTCTTTTAAGCCACTGTTCAGCAGTGGCTCCTGGTAATAGTAACCAAGCAGTGCTGAATATGGCAAAAAATTAACCGAGCAGTGCCACAGCTGATCAACGTTACCATGGTCACTCAACGTTCTAAGAATCATTGCTGTGATCATCAGAGGTGACCGTCAAACGCTGGGAGAAGACCGAACTTCCAAAGTTATGGAGCCATATAGACTTTATGGGCTGTGCGATAGTGTCCCTGTTGATCAATGAGGAGGCGATCAATGAGGTAAAGGACAGTCACAGGCCGCCCTTTTTTGACACGGATGATGGCATCTTCTCCGTCTCGGCACGGTAACTTCCTCGGTGAGCGCCGCGAGGGAGCTCATCAGCTGCTTTGCAAACATCGGCTTCAGGGGTCCAGGGTCACTCCATATGGCCAAAGGTGAGACACGCCTTCGTCTCATTTCGCATCACTTCAAAACTCCCTTCTGGGACTCTAAAACAAACGACCCTCACGCCATGCAGCGTCCGATAGGGTTGTTAAGACCCTCTATACTGGGGGATGTCCTGCATTTTAAAGGCAGTGAAACAAACACCCCGAGCATGTGTTTAATGGTGCAGAAGTGTACGAGTTAGTCCTCGTTCCCTGCAGGCCCGTATGCCAGGGCGATTTGTCAGTAGCAGACTAATACACAGGGAGGGGCAGCAACTCGGTGCCCTGCCGTGTCGGGGCTATGCACACTGTGGCTATTTTTAGGAACCATGGCAACACCACTGCAGACAGTGAGCAGGAGCATCAGCTATCACACACAGGGCCTTTCAAAGGCAATAATCGAAGGGCTTCTCGCACCAAAATAGCTGGCTAATGGGCACTCTGCCAAACTGTTCTTTGGGTCTCCACTGACCTCCCTGACCTAGTCTAGACCTAATCATCTCTCTCAAAGACTCCATTACTGACATAGTTTTGACCTGGTCTAGATTTAATGATCTACCTCTTAATCTACACATTTGATTCAGTTTTTCCCATTGGATCTTAACAATCACAGTGGAGGAGATCTGGTGGATCTGCTGTTAAACCTTGCTGTGAACTAAAAATGAAAACTGATGCATGTCTGCCATTAGAACCCCCACATTGTTAACTGATGTTTTGTGTGATCATATGAAGCACTTAGCCCCCTGGACTGACGTTTAAGACTAAAATTGTTCTCCGTACTTTTAAACCTCCTCCCCAAAAATGTAGAAAGTTTTCTGTAGATGGATTTGGTCATCTACACTGGGTCGAAACATAAAACCTCCGGTAACAAACATAAAACCTTTCACTTTCAGTTCCCTTCCTCTGGCAGAAGGACAGCCAGCACAACCCTAAATGCCACCAGCGGTCCGCGACATTCGTTTCCCACGGTGCTGGTTCCGAGAAGGTCTCCATGGATACCAAAGAGCAGCTTCTCTACGCGGACCCCGAAATAAACGCTGTGGAAGGCGCACGGCGGAGGAGCCGGAGGCAGTGAGGCCACCGCGGCCGAGTTTGCCTGCTACTTGCCAGGGGAGGGAAATTAAAACGAGTGCTACTTCTTGTGAGTCGCAGCTGACCGCAAAGCGTGAAGTTTCACTTCCCTCACAGAGAACAGTGGCTCAAAATAAAGGCCCGACACATTGGCTAATGTCAGACTAACCTTTACATGGTGGGGTGGTAACAGTTGGTAAACGACATGGTATGTTTTGCTGCCCGAGTGCAGATCAAGTGGTCTTGAAAACGGACCGAAACATGTAGCCTCCCTTAGCTACTGTGCGGCGGATGTTAATGTACTATGCTTAGTTTCAATTAAAACCGTTAAGTTTTGGTCCATCTGTCACCAAGGAAACATCGGCGCTGACTCAATAAACATAGATTTCAAGTGCAACTTGAGATTTGACTTGGCTTATAACTGTACTGTATTAAGGCTAATTACGCTTTCGCTCGGAGTCATGGAAATGATTCTGACAGCTCTCTCTTAGGGGAGCAACTGAAACAGGGAAATCTGATTAGCCGGATGGCCTCAAATTCAAACAATATGGACCAGATATGGCACTCATCTAAGCCAATGAGCTGAGGTGTGAAGAGAAGTGGCCTCCCCTAAGGCCTCCATTCCAATCACCTATCAAATGATCTCAAAGCACATCTCACAAAACTTGGGGATAATACACCTCGCTGGAATCTGCATTCCAAGTTACAAGCTAAAGACACAGATCTATATCCACCTATCTTGGACAGCAAAGAACGCAACGAGTGTGCTAGAACTCTGTTGTACAAGCATGCGTGATGACAACAGTGTTGCCCTTTGCAGTGGCAAATGCATTCTTCTATTAGAACATAACAAATCACCCACAGCCAAATTTAGACTAAACTGAAATACAAGGTGTTGAAAAGCTTTTTAAGCAGGCAAAGGAATGGACATTCTCAGAGACATTTTAAAATCTACACGCAGGCAGGAGACTTAAATACAGCACACGAGGTATATTCAAAAAAGGACTGGACTCTGTAGATGTTTGTGGGTGTGTGCATGCAGGGTGAATGATCGCAAGTGAGGTCAGCACTGGTCCGTGAGAACCAAAGAAACAGAAGGGACCAGAGAGACAGACGGATCCGACCGATCCTCAGACAAGCTTGGACGACTAACTTTCTAATGGGACACGCTGCGGTTACAGCCTATTCCAGCATGCAGCATTCATAATGAAGAGTTCATGACAAGTAGGAGATGCAGTTACTCACTGGTTTCCCATGGCTGCTCAGAAGACAGAAGACATGAAGACATGAAGACAAACGAGATCTCGGGGTGGGGGGGGGGGTCTTTCCCCTGCACACTAGTGCTAGTAAGAGCGACATAGCCACTCACGAATGAAGACGCGTCGTGCGTCATCTGCTCTACTATTTCCTTTATTTGCATTCAGGTGCATTCAGATGCACACAGGAAGTTGAAATCCTGTGAGGTCATCCATACGTGCAGCTCAGAACACACAGCTGCCTTTGGCCAAAGGTTATGCAAAGCAGAAGCGTTGCCTGACTGTCTCTTTGCCCTGCTGTCGAACTTGCCCCAGCATCAACCGCGCTAATCCTACTTAAATCCTAATCTGTTTGGATGTAGCTACAGGGCCTTATGAGTAATGTGGTTTTACATCCATTCCTTCAATATATAATCAGACTAATGTTTAACTGCCTTAAGTATGATCAGACAAAAAAAGACTGAACACAACAAGCGTTAAGTGGTTTAGCATTTCCTCCACTGACCATGTCACAGTGTGGAAGAGCTGCTGTCCGTGCAAGTGACATACTGGACACGGACTTTCAACTTATTTTTATGCACTTTCAAAGTGTGTAAGGGTCAGCAAAATATGAATTTTGTGCTGCCAATTACATGAAGATGCAGGTCGACCACCTGGTTCATGACGCGGGAATATCTGTATTAGACAACCAGCTCTTCCTGGTTGTGAGATATTTGCAACACACTTTCGCATTAAAATATGAAGCAAGCCTGTAGCAGCTGAAAGGTCTGCACAGGTCTAGAAACTGAAGCAAATACCGGGGGGGGGGGGGGGGGGGGTCTGAAGATGAAGCCTGCCCTGTGATGTGGGGGATTCACTACATAAATGAAGAAGAGTGAAGAATGCGGGGGGGGGGGGGGGGGGGGGGGGGTGTATGATAGTGTAATGTAATGTAATGGGGCCAAAGCAATGAAAGGACAGTAAGAACCAAGAACTTGAGACCACACGGGTAGAACAGCATATTGAAGAGAAACTCAGAGAGACAGACAGACAGAAAGAGAGAGGGAAATCTGAGAAAGAAATCATAGATCCTACACTTCGATTACACCAAATATTTACTAAAGGCAATTAGGCCAGCTTACATTTGTTTGACCTTTTAAGGAGTTTAGTGAAACAGGAAACCTTTAAAAAAAAAACAAAAACCAAAGCTTCAACCCCACATACTTCCAGTTCTCCCTTCCGATTCCAGCAGCTTTACTGCTGTCAAACCTTGTGTCAACCATCTGCCTTTTTTTTTTACCTTTCTGTGAAACCGTTTTTCCTAGTCACAGTAGTATCTGGTGAACCACGTTCACTCCATTCATAGCAGGTTTCATTATGGCTTATATTAAAGACTACCTGTGTCTGACAGTTTATATTGGCTTAAAGTTAATCTGCACCTCTAAAGCCTATGATTCCTCATTTTAACGCTCATAATGCCCTACGAGACTTCCGACTGTACAAGCTTGACACAAGCCGACGACAAACCTAACCGTTTATGGCAGCAAGATAACATAAGTCTAGGAAACAACAGCGCTTCCATTCCTTAACAAAGCTGCATTCCTTATCCTACACGTTTCTGTGGAAAGTCTCTGTCGTCCAGTCTGCACGCCTCAAACAGAAGGACAACATCGTCTCCATCTAGTCTACAGCAAGATGGTTTGCAACTCGCAAGGAACAGCGGTTAAAGTATCCACATATTTCCGGCTTGCACCTTTACCAGTCAGAGAGAGAGAGATAGAGAGAGTTACTTTCTTACCTCAAAACTGGAGAGGTGTAGCTGTGCTCGCCGCCTGATACCAACGCGGTGTAGATGGGTGGTTGGGAGCTGGTTCCCTTTGACAAACCCAAAAGCAGCACACGTCTGACGTCACAGCGGTCGATGAAAGGGGCGGGGAAAACGCACGGACGGGGGCGAGACTCGTCCAGCTCTTAACAAATGAAACACGCGGTGGCGCTTCAGGTAAATAAACGCGATATTATCATTGGCTGATATTCCCAGCTCTTTTTATCGGCAAGCAGTCTGAGCGGAATAATTAAAATACTTAGAAGCGAATTGTAAATGAATGATGATTGGTTCTGATATTGGGTTCGGATGTAGACCACAGAAACATGGAGGCTACGTTTCGGTTTACACTCGTCACCACATCAAACCACAACATCAGAAAATTAGATTAAGCAGATTAATGTGCAATTGGTTATTGCACGACGCCAATGCTACTTCGAACCTGGACAATATATCCTCAGCTTGCATTTATGACTAAAACTGAAAGTGATTAAAAGCAAGTATTTCATAATACTTTCGCTTGGTGGCCGGTATTACGTCGTCGCGGTATATTTAGAAATAACAGAGCTTTATTCTAACCGCCCTCTGGACCCCTAGAGGGGGCTGTGCAGCAACACCGGGGGTGGAGAGCAGCTCGTCCCCTCTTAGCGTCTATGGTACTAATGGAGTCAGTTGCTTGGTGACCAAGAAGCTATAGCTGACCATTTCCTGCAGTGTCGTTGTCTCAAAACAAGTTTGAACTCGGAAAATCTCCACAAACAGTTGAAAGCAGCAGGTACTGTGTTAACTGACCGGCAATGTGACTCTATAACCCGCTGTCCGGAGATGGAGAACTATTTTTTCATCAGAGTTGTGGGGAAGGGGAGTTATGGAGAGGTGAATCTCGTGAAACACAAATCTGACCGAAAACAGGTAAGTTAAGGTGAAATAGCCGAAATTTAGCTTAATCTTTTAATGCTTTGTGTTGCGGGCAATTGTTAGTGAAGACAGTTGTGTTTGGTGTCCTTTTTAATAACTGAACCTAGTTCGGTAGGTGATTATCGCACCACAAGAGTCATTGACATTCTTGAGCTCACAAGCAACCCTGGGCACTGAGTTAACACCTCAAGATCATTTACACAGCGAATACGAGTGTCCATTTCACGGCATCTCTTCTCAGAAGAAGAGAAAGTCCTGCCAGCAGTTGTGAGTCGCATACAGGACCACACGATTCCGTAACGTCCGTGTTCTCACCAGTACGTCATCAAGAAGCTGAACCTGAGGACGTCGTCCAAGCGCGAGCGGCGCGCGGC
Source organism: Brachyhypopomus gauderio (assembly GCF_052324685.1). Taxonomy (NCBI): domain Eukaryota; kingdom Metazoa; phylum Chordata; class Actinopteri; order Gymnotiformes; family Hypopomidae; genus Brachyhypopomus; species Brachyhypopomus gauderio. Next base: position 563,141 of record NW_027506887.1, read on the forward strand.
CGAGCAGGAGGCCCAGCTCCTCTCCCAACTCAAGCACCCCAACATCGTCACCTACCGGGAGTCGTGGGAGGGGGAGGACTGTCAGCTTTACATCGTCATGGGCTTCTGCGAAGGTGGAGACCTCTACCACAGGCTGAAGCAGCAGAAAGGAGAGCTGCTTCCAGAGAGGCAGGTGGTGGAGTGGTTTGTCCAGATCGCCATGGCTCTCCAGGTGAGTTCCCGCAGTCCGGACTCCAAACATGAAGACACCGAACTGTAACTGCATCTTAATGCACAGATATGTTATTGTGCACGCGCATGGTTCTCATTTGTGTTGTACTGCAGTCTCAAAACTTTGTGTTGCTGCACTAACGTCACTTCATTATACAGTGTTATCAGTGTGTAACGGTGGTTTTTGATTATTTTTGTAACTTTTATTTTACATTTATTTAGTACTTGCACGAGAAACACATCTTGCACCGAGATCTGAAAACACAGAACATCTTCTTAACTAAAACCAACATAATCAAAGTGGGAGATCTAGGCATCGCACGCGTGTTGGAGAATCAGAACGACATGGCCAGCACCTTGATTGGCACACCTTACTATATGAGCCCCGAACTCTTCTCCAACAAGCCATACAACTACAAGGTACATGGTTTAATTTTTATTTTATTTAGAATTACTTATTAAGATTAAGGATCGGAATTCATGTCATGGGTAAAGTCTCTAGTCTGGGTGGGGAATCCGCTATTTTAATGCAAATAGTTTACAGTTACACAAGTTGTTAAAAGATCTAGGCTGTTTAGTAAAAGTCTTAGTTTAGCAACGTCTCAGGAAGTCACTTTTTTTGCTGCTGACATGAAGGAGCACATTTTGTCTTTCTTTTCGAGCGGTCACTTGTAGTCGTACGACTCTCTCTGTGCAGTCGGACATCTGGGCTCTGGGCTGCTGCGTGTATGAGATGGCCACCCTGAAGCACGCCTTCAACGCCAAGGACATGAACTCGCTCGCATACCGCATCGTCGAGGGGAAGGTAACGCACCGTCTTCCCCCGCTGACGGGACGCGCACCTGGAGGCTCTTCCGGCATTTTTTGGGTGGTGGGTGCTGATGTGTCCTTTTGTTTCGTACCGATTTACGCAGCTGCCTCAGATGCCAAGCAGGTACGACCCTCAGCTCGGGGAGCTCATCAAACGAATGCTGTGTAAGAGGGCCGAGGACAGGCCCGACGTCAAGCACATCCTCCGTCAGCCCTACATCAAACAGCAAATCTCAATTTTTCTGGAGGCCACCAAAGAGTACGCCCACCGCCTATACTGTACATACTTTATTTTTCTAAAAGAAAGAAAGCTGTTTGGCTTTGGAATAGTCTCTGGACGTAGATCATAGCCATCAGGGTTCACAAACAGCAGTATACGTTTGTTCAGTCCTCAGTGTTCTGTAGCCAGCGCTGGGAGAACAGATTCACAACACACGGGTGTCAGGAACATTAACAAGGAAGACAGAATAAATAAGATGTATCTTAAGACAGTTGGATAAGAATAATAAAACATATGTATGATTGGTGTTATCCTTATTGGGTAAGAAAGCACAGAGAAGACTGGATGTGGGGGTAAGGGAAAAGTACAAGATAAACACTCAGTTTCTCAGTTAGAAAAGGAATTCTAACTGAGGGGCAGACACACGGATAAAAGAATGAACAAAATGTCAGAATGTTCAGATTGATGGTCACAGACAGTAAATAATACATTCCCTTACAAAACCTAAAGTAATTAATTAGTAAGCCAAAACTTATTAGTATGGTATATATTTACAATAACATGCATGTAGAACGCCCATAAGAAATACTACTGTTTGACAGGAAAACTGCTAAATCCCGAAAAAAGGTGCTGAAGAGCAGAGTGACCGGCTCCAGTGTGTCGGCGGATCACGAGCACGGTGCTCCACGACCGTGTCCTGCCGCCGATCCAGAAAGCCACGGCGAAAGGGTAAGTAGGTCCCGCACACCGCTGCATGCGTAGGTGGTACGCCCACAGAGACGCAGGACACTCGTCACCAAGTGGAGCGTGGCATCTACGCTGCTCAAAAGAAAGAAAGAACAAATAGATTTTTCTGGGACTACTTCAAGTAGTGTAAAGGTCTTTATTGTTATTTTCAGTATCGCAGTTAGTTTGACATCTTCTGACCTACTTTAAAGACACTGGAGTTTTGAAACGTCTTCTATTTTAGGATAGAAATAAGTAATTATGTGAATGTTTTATTAAAACCACAAATATTGTTTTGATTTCCCCACAGCTGGATAAAAACTTCTGTGAGCACAATGGTATAAGAGACGTTATTTTACCAAACTCAAAACTGCCCCCCAAAATCTCGAGCAAGGACACGTTTAACTTAACGGGACAGTCAGTAGTAACCATCAGCAACATAAACATCGCCATCCAGCCCCAGGGGCCCAAGAGCAAACTGAAGGAAGCGAAACCACCTCGCCCCACAGCCCGCCCCAAACCTGTGGGCGTGGCACAATCAACGGCCACGCAGAAAGAGCATGAGGCAAAGGAGGACCCCCCCACGCCTTGTCTGGTGTCAGGGGTCCGTAGGGGAGAGGGAGAGGGCGTGTTCCCTTCCCGGAACCAGAGTGTGCAGACATCATCAAATCCAACAGACCAAACAGAGTTTTTGAAAGAGGGTGTGGCTTCCGGTGTGGGCATGGCCGTGGCGGAGGACACTATGACACTGCTGCGGCAGGCACCCCTAGGAGACAAAGTCCCCATCCCCCACCAGACACACCAGCCAAAGACGGAGACCTCAGCCCCAGCAAAGGCTGCCCTGGAGGAGGTCCCTGCAGAAAACCATACCGGAGACAGAAGGGTAAGTTACACCTGGAAATGAAATGTAGGTCAGTTTTTTATGGTGTATTTGCCATAATGAAAGATGTGCTCTTTGTTACTATTTTTTATAGTCGAGTCTGGAGTCTACAGATATGTTGCTTCAGCCATTTATTCCTGTAGCGGTAAGAAGAGATACAAGTCCTGGCCGACAAATAAAATACAAATTTAATGTATTATTTTGGACTTTATGCATATATTTATGCATAACTACTAAATAGGATGTTGTAATGACATGATCTTTGCAGTCTGGTCCATTTAATGAGGTAATGCTGGTGTCTGCATTTAGGAGACGCCTGACCCACAGACAGCAGCTCGCTCACATCACATCACAGTGCCCCTTCATCCTCCCTCCTCTTCCTCTGAGCCATCCGCATCCCGTCAGCGCAGGCAGAGAAAGATGGAGCAAGCCCCAGACTGTCCAAGCGGAGTGGGTCACCAAACGGGTTTATTTTCTTTTTTCAAACTAAATTTTTACTTTTTCATTTTTCTTCACAAACCAAAACCAGTGGACCTTATGCTGAATTCGAATATGTTTTTAGAATTTTTCTGTCACTTATGGTTTTGAAGTGGGTAATTTTTACATTAGGTATATTAATTATTCATAAAAATGTTATTAAGATTAAAATGTAAGAGTTTTGTATTTGGCCTCAGGAACGTCCCTTTTCAGTGTCCAGTAGTAGTCTGCCAACACAGAGGGGATCCAGTCTCCTCGGTACCACTTTACCATACTACACATAATGACATACGAGTATACTGGAACCAGAAAGCCATGGGTCACACAGACATTCTGAAAACATATTTGGATTCAACATGCAGAAAAGCATAATAAACAGGTATTTTTAACAGTACGCAAAATCACTGTTGACCAGTGACCTCTGGAGAGAAGGGTGTTCTTGGGAACTTCGCTGTTTCTTGTATGTCATTAGGTAAAAGCCCCTAATCTGAAGCCACTCCCTCCACTCCCGGAGGACTCGCTCATGGGGAATGTGAGGAGAGTCAAAGGGGACGCAGAGATGGCTAAGCCCCCCGTGGTCTCTGCCAGAGCTGACCATGCTCCACGCAAGGACGACCCTGTCCCACAGGTACGGCCCACTCAGGCCCTGTAAGCCTCATTTATGGTAAACCTGCAGGTTTTTTAAAAACTTTTTTTTATAGTGGACCTGGCAACCTAGAGTAAGACAGCAGATAGGAAAATAGGAATATTTCAGACAGTACTTCCTAGTACCTTAGAGTACAAGCTTCTTGTGCTCCATGGCTGATCACTTCTCGTTAGCCTGAAACTCTTCCTTCCTAATGAGGAGATTTGGCCTTTTCTCTCAGAGAGGTGACCCAGTTTTTGAAATTTGCATTCTCATCTGTGCTTTCCATCCAGAATCGGCTTCTCTCCGCAAGGGAGAGGAGAAGGCTGAGGCAGTCGAAGGAGAGCCAGATTGAGCTAGGTATGCGGACATGTTGGAATATTCTAGATATACGACATCACCACCACGTAGATATAGGCTGTGACTGCGAGAGACTGTTGTTGATGTGTATTTCTACTCTTATTCGTAAAAATATTACTGATCTGATCTGAAGCAAAACCCTGATCATTATTCACCTCGTGCTGACCGGGCAGGTGCTTAGAAAAGTTGACGTTCTGGAGATGAAAGAGCTTCTTCAGACGGTGACAATATGAATTCATGAATTTCGAGAATCCTTACGCCATGATCCCTCTGCCATGATCAAAGCGGACAGGTGTTGGGAACATGAATGGGGATGAAAGGGCGTATTGTGTGTGTGTGTGTGTGTGTGTGTGTGTGTGTCTCTTGCGCAGTGTGGTCTCTCGTTAAAGCATCTCTTTCTCTTTGAAGCGGCCCCTGCTGTCCGGAGGGCATCGTGTGACACTCCCTCGTTAGTCTCCAAGCATGCTGACCAGACAGACTTCCCCAGACCTGCCAGCGTAGCCACGGCAACGCACAAGGTAGGACGACCATCTGTCATCGATGGTCTACAAAGTGCTCGATTGTCACGTCAACACTGGTGTTAACTGTCCAGTGTCAAGCTCACTCTACAGTTGAAGGTCTGTGATGTTATTCTACTGGTTCAAATTTAGTCATGTGTATTCAAATGGTGTTATGGTGCCAGAATTAGATATGGAAATATATACTGGTTCTATTAAAGGATATTGATCACCTGGTCAAGGTGTGTTGCAAGCAGGAATAGAGCAGTTGTGGTGACTCTCTAATCTGTGGAATAACAGAACCTGGATTTGATCATCACTAAAAGAGTCTTCATGTGGTGCCTAAAACAGGAGCAGAGGTCGTCATGGCAGCAGTCGGACGAAGAGGAGTGCAGCTCGTCCACCAGCTCCACGGAGCGCTCGGAGGGAGATTACAGAGAAGGGTGAGAAGCTCAAACACACACACACACACACACTCACACACACATAGAGCGCTCGGAGGGAGATTACAGAGAAGGGTGAGAGGCGCACACACACACACAGTTTTGTCTGATCCTGATGGATGTAGGAACAAACGCTCTATGTATTAAACAAGAAAAATCAAACAATTCTCCTGTGTGTCCTGTGCAGTGCTTAAATTATAGAGTTGCTTAATTATCTAAGTAACCAAAAAATAAAACAACAGTTCCCCATAAAGACAAATTTCACAGTTTTTCTGCACCCTCAACGTTGCCATCACATCCGCCTCAGTAAAGCCTGTGCTGTTACAGAAAACGTGAGCGCAATGAGATGCAAGACCTGGTCCAGATGATGACACAGACGTTACGAATGGATGCCAGAGATGCGTCATGTGAGCAAGGGGACTCGCTCTGCCACTCTGGCCCACTTCCTGAGTTCAGACTAAACAGGAAGTACAGAGATACCCTGATGCTTCACGGGAAGGCTCGAGAGGGAGAGGGCGACTTCCATTTTCAGGACTTCCCTTCAGGTTGGCATGCTCAGCTGCCTAACAACCTCTTAATACAGTGGGCTGCCACTGAACATACGTGTGCAAGTCATAGTTTAACACCAGAACTGAGCATGTAACTGCACAGCTGTTTTTATGAACTTTGTGTGCTCGAAGCAGGTTTTCCAAATATAGCTTAATGTTTAAATCATCTGGCAGAGAGACCAAAGCAGCACTTGCCCTACTGTATCACTGAGATCTGTGCTTGTCCTACTGTATCACTGAGATCTGTGCTTGTCCTACTGTATCACTGAGATCTGTGCTTGTCCTACTGTATCACTGAGATCTGTGCTTGTCTAGCTTTGGAAATTCGCACCCGCCCTCAAATTCAAATGCGGCATGTGGCTTAAGGCCCTTGTTCCTCTATGTTCAGACGACTCTTCGGGGCCAGCCAAGATCCGCAGAGCAGTAGAGCACCTGCGCACAGACGTGGTTGAAGGTCTCGGGGTGAAGCTCCTCAACAAGGTCCTGGACATCATGCAGGAAGAGGACGAGGACAAGAGAGAGGTAAATCGGCCACAGTTTCCTGGCCCAAAAATAGTGTCAAGTAGAACACATCCTTCTGATGTTTGAGGGATCGCTTATCATTACTTCAACAGATTAAAGCTGACAGTTCGTTTCTTTAAGAAAGTGTTTCTGTTCTTTAAAGAAAATAAAGGCTAGATTGTAACCATTTCATGTCTTTTTTATCGCCTTTCAGGTTCTTCTCCGGCAGCATATGGGAGAGGAAAAGTACAAGTTCTATGCTGTAATGGTGCGGCAGCTAAAATTCTTCGAGGATGTAGCGTTTAAAGACTAATGTCTGATGTTGACCTCCGTTAACACTCAACAGGCTGCCACTAGTGAATGACTTTAGTCAGCCCGAAGCCCAGTTCTATTATTTTCTGCACAATCTGGTACGTTTTGATACTGTTGAAAACTGATATGCAATGATGAAACAATCCTTCTACATTAATGTTCTATCTAGACTGTGGATATAACATTTTTCTACATTCCGTTTTTGCATTTCAAATGTGAACATGGTCATTAACCTGATTTTAGGCTGTAAACTCAAAACTATGAAAGAGCTATTACACTATTCACTGTTTTTCTACCATCTGTACAATGTATATTATGTTTTTATGAGTATAAATGTAGGACCATTTATTAAAAATACAGTTTTTGATTTAAGATCATCTACAAAGATGAACATAATGTTGAACCTTTTTATTACACGTTTAATTTGACAATGACTTAAAGGGATTAATTGTCGGGTCAAGTCCAGTCGCAAACCGCATGGGGTTCTGTTGAAACCCAGAGGGCATATTCTACTTGTGCTTTTTCTTCTTCAAGTTCTCTTGGGGTTTCTCACGGGTCTCCACCGGCGTGTCTGGTAGTGCGGGCTGCCAAGTGAGTGGGTGTTGTCTGTACACGGGCCACGGGGGCAGAGTGAGCTGCAGAAGAGCAGATATGCACATTACAGCTGCAAAATACCCAACAGGCACACAGCGGTGAGCACAATGTCCGAGGTCGGAAAAAGCTACCCTAGAAACCTAAATCATGTGCATATACACACACACATTCGGACAGAGGACCTTCATCAGCAGTGCAAGCAAAGTGAACAGACAGATACATAAAGTCTACTCACCAAACAGGATACTGTGAATCCTGCTATCATGATGTAAACAGTCCATCCAAACTGCTCAATAATGAAACCATAAATGAATCCGATAACCTGGAAACATAACGGACTGAATGAGAGACAGCAGCGGGTGAGATGCAGGACGGGCCGGTACCGGACCGGTACTCACCGCGGAGAGCAGGATGACGCCTTGGAATATTTGCTCTGCAAGTTTCTGTCCTTTGTAGTCCTAAAAAAATAAAAATGTCACATTTGTATGTCTAAACCATTTTAATAATAGCGCGAACGAGCATATGTTAACCATTATTAAGGACACATAACGTTCTCCCTCGCTTTGCATTTACAGTCTTAAGGTTTTTACTTTCTACAACTCAGTATTGACGACACGAGGATTTTATTAGTTTATCTTAACGCCGTTAAAGTCGATAATCGTCTCGCTAGCTAGCTGACTAGCTCCCTAACTAATTAAACGCTGTGTGCATGATGGGCTAGCTAAGAATTACTTGTTATTAAAGAAATAATGTTTCTTACCATGTGAGTTGGTATTGATTTAAAAATGGACAACATTTTGAAATTAACAAAAGAAAAGAGAAATCGCTATAAATATAAGATTTCCTGTTTGAAAAAAGTGCACGTATATTTCTGAAGGACCCGAATCGAGACGTCGTGCGGTTTTGAAATGCACTCCAGTTGCGCAGCGTGGGCCTGCGTGCTTCAAATACATAGTTATTTAATTAAATACGCTTTTGAAAAAAACTCCATATGTGCTTAACAAACACGTATTCAGTGAATTTCAACAAAACGGTTATGTGCCGGACGAAAACTGATAATGAAGTTAAACCAACAAAGGTAAGAAACTTTTTAAAAATCTGGCAGCACGCTGGACACCTCTTTTGTGCCTTAGGGAATGTAAAAAGGGGCGGGGTTACTCTGCTGCGCAGTTGCTTTCGCTGATGTATAAATAAAGCGGACACGCAGAAACCATTACACTTGGCGTCAACTCTGCGGTATATTGTTTCCAAATCTGCGAATGTTATATGCAGCGTTTCATTTCGTCCAGAAAAAAATGAACACGGGCTATTCTTCTTTGGAGATTTGTTGATGTTGAGTTGGCATTTTGGATGAGACGCCGAACGACTTCCAACTGTAGTCGCGCGTTAGGTACGTTGGCCAGCTAGCAGCATGTCTTTCTTTAATGCTTATCGGTTTATTTGTATTTTGGAAATGTTCTAGTAATGCTCTAGTATACCGCTTGCATATAACGTTGTGCACTCACTGAACCGAAAGGGCAGCTGCATCCCTCTCATGTGTTTTGAAACTAGCTAGCTAGCTAATGCTAACGGGCATTAAAGTGGTTAAATCGCGGACCAGCCGACCATTAACGCTCCTGTCTTCATACACACGCACATAACATCACTCGTCTTTTACAGCAGCTGAAGAGGTGATGCAGTTTTTCTCCTGAAGTGAAGAGACGACAGAGAGCGCGATGACACGTAGAGGTGAGGAGCAGCAGCGTCGCGATGGCTCGTTTTCTCCTGTGTGTCTCAATCTCATGTCGTGCTTAACCTCAGTTGCACTGAAAGTAGCCTTGCTCTTCTGTTTCAGTCAACGTGCTCATCCTTGTGCTGCTTTCAATCGCCTTTTTAATCATCTTGCATCGAAATCTGCTCAATCTCAGTGATTTCCTAAGGCACGAGGATTCAGGTACTGGAATTCATGCCCCTCGTGCCCCTTTCTGGTTTTTTGTTCCTCTCGTTCATTTCTTCTCTTTTTTGTGTTAATCTTACCTTCCATCTGTCCATCTTAGATGCAGCTCCAGGCATGATCCTGCCCTTTGAAACTGGATTCTTTGCTGACCACAGACTCAGAACAGGAGAGGAGATCCCTATAGTGATCACTGCTGCTGAGGAGAGGCTCGGGGCAGCCGTGGCTGCCATGAACAGCATCAACCAAAATACTGGCGCCAATGTGGTTTTCAGCATAGTGACACTCAACGAATCCGTGGAGCATCTCAGGTAAAGGCTGGGAAAACAAGCTTGGGAACTCCGACAGCTGACTTAGGATCAGCTCTCCTCTGTTAATATAAATGCATTTTTACGCACGCAAAAGGCACAAACATGTCATTTTGGTTTGGTGTCTCTCTGTGTATGTAACACATGCATCTCTTGCCAGGGCTTGGTTGTCTAAGACTGACATAAAGCATAAAATCATCACATTTGAGCCAAAGATTCTTGAAGGGAAAATTACAAATGATGCTCAGAAGGCAGATTTGGTGAAACCGGTAACTATGTGCACCTATTATAACATTCTGGACTTATGTTATGGGAACATGAATTCACCATCTGGGACGTGTTTGTTTCTCAGCTGACCTTTGCCAGATTCTACATGCCAGTTTTCCTGCCCGATGCAGAAAAGGCTATTTATCTGGACGATGACATTATTGTGCAAGGTAAGTAAAAAGATTGTGAGGCTGACAGCACAAAGGTCAAAATTGTTCGGCAAGTTCTGTTTTTGGGAAAGTGGAAATGCACTCTTCCTGTTGCAGGCGATATCCGGGAGCTTTTTCAGACGAGTCTGAAGTCTGGACATGCTGCTGCATTTTCTGACGACTGTGATTCTGCGTCCTCCAAAGGCATTATCAGAGGAGCAGGCAACCAGGCAAGTTCTAGTCACATCAGAAGAAAGTTCCCACAGAGATGGTAAACACTAATGACAAACATGACTACACCCATATCTTCTATTCTGCATAAATGTACACAGCAGTGTTAACTCGTTACAGCAACCTGAAACACAACTAGTGTGTGCTTTTGCCTATTACAGAACAATTACATTGGCTTTTTGGATTTCAAAAAGGATTCCATTAAGAAACTTGGAATGAAAGCAAACGCATGCACTTTCAACCCTGGAGTCATGGTGGCAAACCTAACCGAGTGGAAACAGCAGAACATCACTGGGCAGCTGGAGCATTGGATGCAGCTGAATGTCAGGTGAGGGGCGGAGGGCTAGTTCAGGCCTCTCCTGGGACATGTGGACACACACACCATCAGGAACATGGTGCGCTGTGATCAAAGAATAGAACGTTTTCAAGCTTGAAATAACTTTTTAAAAAGGAATTGTAATAAAGGTAATAAATCTTAGCCCCTAAGCCAAGCAGCTTAAAATATACTTGGGTGTGGTGTGATTAACAAATAATCTATGTAGGCATGTGCCATGCCCATTAGGGTTTGAAATCTATGTTAAGTCTGCAGAAGGCGACATGTGTTGAACTCCATCTGAATCACATAAAGCTATGTCCCAGGTGCACGACACACGAGGTGGGATGACAATGCTGGTGTACCCGTGTCAACCTGAGCTTTACACTTTAATTTAATCACAAGTCGAATGCTTAATCATTGAAGCAGTGCTGTACCGTTATTACCTGGATATTTTGTATCACTGGCAAGTCCAGCTCATAGTTCTTCACTCCGCTGTATTCTGTTTGAGCAGGGAAGACCTCTACAGTAAAACCCTAGGAGACAGCTTCACCACGCCCCCCCTTCTCATCGTGTTCTACAGGCACCACTCCAGTCTGGATCCCATGTGGCATGTCCGACACCTAGGTGAGATAAGGGGGTTTATAAATATATAAATAATATATTTATAAATAAAACCTCTGGCCGATTAGATCTCTGTATTAGATCATGGAACGGAACATGATCTACTAAGATGCTACTAACTAAATGTGGGTTTGAGTATTAAGTATTAAAGGACTGACTTCCTTTTGATGTGGAAATGTCTTCAGGAGGCAGTGGCGCTGGAAATCGTTACTCTCTACAGTTTGTGAAAGCTGCCAAGCTTCTCCACTGGAGCGGACATTACAAGCCATGGGGGAGGGTCTCCTCCTTTTCTGACATTTGGGACAAGTGGTACATTCCAGACCCAACGGGTAAATTTCATCCAATCAGAAGACACTCAGGAGACCAATAGGCTAGGAATCCAATGACCTGATCGATGCACAGCTACGGCCTCATTCAAGTCTAGCCTGTTCTGTCAGAATACAGATGCAGTGTTGTAATTCTGCAGGTGTTGATTTAAGAGCACTCAAACACACACAACATACTGTTGTATGTTCTGAGTCATGGGGAAACAAAGATGTATTTTTCCATCTTGTGTATTTTTTTGGACTGTTAACTCTTCTGCCCCTCCATCAGTCACGCTAGTGCTTGGAGATTTGTGTATAAAACACAAGCTCCACTAAAACACTACCTCAGCCCCATGTACAGTACATTTAATGAGGAAAGGTCCCATTCTTTATCCCTTTCAAGGACAATACGTTGTCTGTATTCCACTGTGTTCACCCAGAGTACTTGTTTATTGTGGTGATATTTCCCCACACAACACTGACACTGTGACCTGTTACAGTTAAAGTTAAAATGAATGAGATGGCCTTAAAATGAATGAGATGGCCCTTTAATTGAGGCGTTTCAAAACAAGAAACTGAACCACTACAGCACGTTTTGTCTCCTCTGCTCAATATTGGTTTGCTTACAGTATAAAGTGAAAACCTGCATGTGTTTGTCACTCATTATTTTACGCAAGTTCAAGACCACACAGCTTTCCCACTAGTACCAGGTGATGGTCCTGTTAAGAACTGGACCATTTTGTACAGAGAAGCTATGAGTTGTGTTTCTGTATTGAAGATCACTGAGTAAAACCGGTAATCACTGGCATCTTTGTTCAGTTTTCTTTTGGTCAATTGTATAAAATACACATTACACATGAATCATTTAAACAGGTTTATCAATTAGGCAATTCTGTTTTTGCATCACATGGCTATGTACAGATGGTTTTAAAAAGGTACGAGATAGTGCCTGCTGGTATTTGGGTGCGCCCAAACCACAATACTTCAACACAGTCAGCAGAGGTACAGCTGTTTGTAGAACCCAGGGTCCAAACCACAATAGTTCAACACAGTCAGCAGAGGTACAGCTGTTTGTAGAACTCAGGGTCCAAGTTCTCATCTCATTACTTGGCTGATTCAATCAATGGGTGTACACTGGTCAAATGAAAGACCAATTAAGCTTCTTACAGAAATATAGATATCCTTTTCAGTCACATACTTGAAGCTCTTTAAAAAAAGCATTAAAGTCTTTTGTATAATTATCCATCATGTACACAATAGGTCCTATGCTCTCCATTTCAGTGAAGAGAGAGAGAAAGTAGGCGCGCGCACACTGAAGCCCTCGGTGTGGACATTTCACACAAAATCTGTGCTGAAATCATAGGCGTCGTCGTCATTTGGCAGCGCTGGGTTGACCAAGGTAGACTTTGCCTTTGCTTTTGTTTGTTCACCTATGGGGACAAAGATGTCCATTATAAGCACACTATAAACGTTTCATGCATTATAGGTGAGCGAGGCCTCGGGGTATTATACCCATTGTACCCAGCCAATGCTGGGCTACATCAGTGCAGCACACACTTGGTAAGAGAAGCTTAAACACTAGTTCAGGTGCAAGTGCTGGTGTAAGGGAAACCTGAGCGACACGTGCCTTCCTGTTGCAGTGGTTTCTGAGGCAGTTCTCTCTCTGAAGCAGGGGTCTTGACCTAAAAAGGCAATTTAACCACGAGAGTAAACAATAAGTATGCACCATTAAACACCACCTTGTAACACTGACAAATGCTACAAAGTCAAGCTAAGGTAAACGCCACCAGTGTTGGTCTTCACAACTGAAAGTGGTCATTGGCTAGGAGGTCCACTGCTGCTGATGAGTTCAGAGTTGGATTAGAATGACATCATAGATCTATCTGACATGTCGTCTCATCATTACCCATCAGCGGCTGGCAGGGTCACTTCAACAGAATAAGCCACATCTTCAGAACGGTGTTGAACGTGCAGGGGAAGTGAATCTACCTCAGAAGTCACACCTTAAGCCTCGTTCACACTACACAATTTTAGGCTGGTATTTCAGTCGCCGACTGATCGCCGACAAAAACTGTGGTCGGAGGCGAATCGGCGATCACTCGTCGCTCGCTCAGTCGTGTAGTGTGAACTGCTGAAAGACGCTCGCCGAGCCGTCGCCGACTGGTCGCAGACGACTGGCAGATATCTAGCATGTTTAATATCTAGCAGTCGGCGACTGCGAGTCGGCAGCAGCGTCTAGCTACAGCCAATGGGAACGTGGAGAGAACCGCAGCACCGCTGAAGATATCTCTGAAGAATGTAAAAAACTTTCAAGAATGCTTTCAAAACAGTAACCCAGCAAACACACAAAATCCTCACCTTTCTTACAACTTTACTACAACACTGTGTTTAAGTTATTGTGACAGCACTGGAGAAATAGTGCGATTGATTATATGTTCACTGCAACGATGAAATAATTCTGGCAACTTGGGACTATGGAGTGTATAAACGGTAAAAAAAAAATAACAATAACGAAAATGTGGAGTACATGTACATTGTTTTTTTCTTCTACGTGGTGTTGCTGGTTCTGGGAGAGTTTCGTTTTCGTGTTCTCGTGTTTTTGGACGGCAGCCAGATGAGTCGGCGATTCCCCAGTCGTGTAATTCGTGAGCCCGCGTCGCCGATTAGTCATGTAGTGTGAACGCCACAACAACTGAAAGACTCGCGATTACAGCACGACCAGTCGTGTAGTGCGGACGGCACAAAAACCTGACGACTGAAAAGTCGTGTAGTGTGAACCAGGCTTTAGCTGTGATATGCCAGAATCCTTTGCTGGTAGGAGGAGTTTAGGGCTTCATTTAGGGCAACCCCACACCTGCCAGCTATAGGGACACTTTTACAGAAGAGCATCTGGGGAAATGTGTTCAAGTACCTCCTCAGCTGTCTCCATGTCCTCCGTTTGCTCAGAAATGTCCTCCTCTTCTCCTTCCTCCCCCTCCTCTTCCTCCACTTTCTCCTCTGGAATCTCATTGACAGTCAGAAGCCCAGCAGTTAGGCCCTTCGAGTTGAAACATATGCTGAACGCCTGATTAGGGCATTTTATGCCTATACAGAAGGGAAAAAAACAACCATTTACTACATAAGCAGAACTGAAATAACTCCCATCATCATTAATGCAGTCTTATTTCACACATGCTGAGCTGACGATCACGCGCGGCCCGTTAGCAAAGCGGAGGAGGAACGTACGTTTGATGATCTGCTCGTTGGCCATGTTTATTCTCTCCATGTTCACACCTGTGAGCATCTCCGTTACCATGGCATCAGTGAGGTGGGGAGGAAGGCCCTGCCTCTCTGGCGTTTTGCTGTGGTAGCTCAGTTTAGCCCTGACAGATCACACACAAACTTCACTGCAATTCCCATCCAATTCTCACCCCACCCCCCCCCGCTAGCAAGACACCAATTCAAATAAGCCATTTTAATCTGATGATGGTGTGTGCGTTGGATGCTAAAACCAGTCCACTGCGATGAAGACGGCCTACCCTGTCCAGTCATTGAGAAATACAGTGGCAGCCATCTCCACGTTGGGCAGGGCTCCTTTCTGCAGGTAACCACGCTTCTTGGCCAAGGTGGTCAGGAACTCCAGAGAGTTTCGGTAGTCTGGGACATTGTACTGTAGCATGATCTGAGGGTGAAGATGTCCAATGTTATTACTGAAATAATTAGGACTGCAAACACTGTTCAATTGCTGCCGATGACTCCTGTCGCTGAACCGGACTATTACCATGGCAGCATTCCAAGGCTGAATTCTGAGAAAATCACTGGAATTCCATGAAAAGCCACATTGGGAAACAGGACTTGGCAGTGCACCCATACTGCTACAGACGAGCAAATCAATCATCCATTCCGATCTTATATTTCTGGCTTGTGTTTGCCATTACATAAACCAAAGTAAACACTTGGGTGATATTTGCTATATAAAAACCAAACATTATTCATATGCAGAGTTTAGGATGGCCTATGATTACACAGAAGGGAATACACAGAGTTTACAAAGTCACACATAACCCCAAGAACAACCCCGGGCTGTAACGCAAGTGTTCGAGGGCTGTACGCACATGCTCCTGGGCACAGTGTTGCAGCAGAACTCTGACCGCTTCCACGGGGCTCCCGCCCTCCTCCTCCACCTGCAGACTCCGCAAGGTCAACTTCTCTCCAGGGTTAGACGGCGACGCCACTATTGCTGGGCTGTCAATCATCTTCACCTTCTTAGAGATGTGCACTTCCTGCATACATCTGGACAGGGAACGTACAAGAGAGACTTCAGGCGGGTGGGTTCTTTGCGAATTGCAATCACTCAAAAGTGGACACTACCGGGCTCCTTGAAGGTCAGGGTTGGATTGAATGCAGACTCCATGGCTTTGGTCAGACCACTACAGTTCATCATGCTTCAAAAGACCCACGGTACAAGCCAGAAGAATGGCCCGAGCTCCCAGTCCAGTCTTTTCTGACTCAAACTCGCGAATGTTTGGACTTGTGTGGCTGCCAACAAACCAAACCCAATTGCCCAGCTGGGGAGCATCAAAAGATGCACGAAGATCAGACTGGATCCTGACTGGACTGGGAAGCTGAGGGGCTCCTGCAGGTTTCAAACACCAACGCACCTGGTCATCCCTCGCTTTACTCCAGCACAGCACGCCCGCAGCCCCTTCAGGCTGTTAATGATGCTGCTCTTCCCCACGTTAGGGAAACCTGTAGATGCCAAGCAGAGACGAGGATTAGAGCGCTCCACAGAATCAAACAGTTATGAAAGAGGAAAAATAAATAAATAAATCACTTGGCAGAGTCGGGGCTCGGTGGGCTGTGTTTACGTGGATGGGCCGCAAATGCAAAATTGAGGAGCAGAAACGCATGGGCGTGGCGGAAACGGTTACCATTTGCATGAGCTGTGGCACACATTCTAATGCGACACAAAACGGTTCAATTACAAAAAAGAGGGTTGGTTAGCCCGATCACACGCAGCAAACAAAAACAGCAGGTCTGTTTACGTGTGTGCCTGCAATATCCAATCACAATAACTCCTCTCACTCCCTGTAAAAGCTGAATGTGAGCAGGCGACAAGGCACGAGCATCATGGCGGTGCTCTGAAAAATTCTAACATACTTGGCAATGCAGAGTATTGCCAAAATAAGTCACTCAATAATACACTGTTTCAAATTATTATGCAAAAAGTGCTTAGGAGTGATGAGGTAAGATTTTCTTGTTTGTCAGTTAAACCCATTGATGCTATTGAGTGCCTATTAGTTTGGCAGGTGTGTCCAATTAAAGGCAAGATTACTTAAGAAGGCTGTCACACATTATTAAGCAGCCTACATTTTCAGTAGTGATGCCAAAAGTGGAGTTTTGGGAGATCGAATCAAATGAGCCAGTTGATTCGGAAAATGATTAGATCTTGTGAAACGTTCGAATCATCACACTCCACAGTGACATCTAGTGGGCAACCAGGGCCTAAATCCACAACTTTTTCTCAACAGAAACAGAAGTAATGCGTTTTTTAAATGAAAAATGACATGAAATATTCCCCCATAGCAATATTGTGTCCCTAAATAAATTTTAGTCATGAAAACATAATTTAGCAGAGAACAGGGTTGTTTGTGAACAGTTCTCCTGTATTACGTTAACAAATACGAGCTTCTTGTAATTCCAGGATGAAACATGAGAGAACGTGAAAATGTTAAGATTGGGCATTTTGAAAATAAACCACCATTAAATAATGTTATAAAGTGAATTATTTCGAATCATTTCGACTATATGTATAAATATTTAACTTAAGTTTAACGTGCTGGGAAATATTGTATATTTAGTGCAATAGTGCACTTTATCAAGTGTCACTCATTAAAATCTGCTTAGAAAGAAAGCGTTGTAGCCCCCTCCCCCTTTTTGGGATGGAATACCGTGATAAAAAAATCGAAATCGTGATTTTATGCAAAAGAAATCGTGCTAAAAAATTTTCCAATATCGCCCACCCCTAGTGTGCAGCATGCATTTACTAGTCACAACTGAACTGCTTATCTTATAAGATACAACTCGGTTGTATTTAGTTAGTAATCAAAATTTAAAAAAAAATCAAAACCCTAATGTGAGAAGACGGTCTATGTGCCTGATTCAAGTGAGGGAAATGCTGCATTGCTCTTGCATTTGTGATGAGCGCAAGTCAGAGGAGCCACTAGCACAAGTGCAATTTGAAGCCATAATGGGCCAGATTTGAAACGTCACACTCCCCCGTCCACATCTCCACCCAGCTCATGCGCAGCCTCGAAATTAGAGCCCAGTAGGGTCAATCATGCATCAAATTGTCTTACCGACAACACCAACTTTGATCATGCTGTCACCGCCCTGCTTGTTGGCCAAATCTTCCAGCGTCTGCGTCAGAGTGTCCCGGCCAAAGGTATGTCCCGCTCGGCTGTGGTCCACCAGGCCACTAGCAGCCCTCTGCTTCTTTTCCAGCTGCAAAAACCCCACACAGGGTTTGACTGTTGTGTCATCTACATAACTACCAGTCTCCTGTCACGTGACTGGACATTCTCACATTTTACAACACTGGTTTGTTGAGCTTGATTATTTAAATCAGATCTTTTGGAACAGGGAAAACCACAGAGTTGGCAATACAGGACACCCTTGGAACCCAAATTATGAATGGCTGCTTCACACGTACCACAGTCCTGTCCTGTAAGCATGTGGTAGCCTTGAAGATGAGTGTGGGGCACTCTGCTCGAAGATACTCAAGCCATTTCTCAAGATTTTCTTTAGGGACAAGATCTAAACAACAAAATTACACCACAATAAATGAATAATCATGTGAGAATTTGTTTTCAGCTCATGCTTCACGTCAGACTCGCACTGAGGAAACCATGTGACATTACCTATCTTGTTCAGTACGAACAACAGTCTTTTCTTGCCACCGTGTTTCAACACAGCTTCCTCCAGCTGAGGACATCGGCAGCCCAGAGGATCCCTGGCATCCAGCACCTCCAGTATCACGTCAGAAGCCTCAATTACCTGAAGACAACGTCAATTTTAGCCTAAAAGTCATACAGCTACTGTGTTCTAAGCTATTCTGAACAAAAATCACGGTTCCCTAATGACTTTTTCAGAAGTGACTAAAATACTGAAGTTTAATTATGTCTGACATGACTACTGAGTTTTACCTTGCTCAGTTCGCTGCATCTGAATTTTTTTGTACTTTTCTTCTGAGCAACCGCCGCTCTGGCATTCTTCTGCGCTTTAGCTTTCTCCATCTAGAAAAGTGATAACATCATGAAAGTTAAACTGAAGAGAACAGTGCTAAATTTATCCCACCATAACCTTCTTCGACACACTTACCTTTTTTGCCTTCTTCGACTTGGGGTCCGCGGCTGCAGTGGCGACATCTTTCTCCTTCTTTCTCTTTTCTGCACGTTCTTTCTGCTTTGCGAGCCTGTTCTTCTCCTTCAGCTCTTCTAGCTGTCACGCGCAAATAAAGAACCTACAAGTTACCAATGCAAAATGCTGACGACAACCACTTAATAGCAATGGTGTCCGTGTTGTGCCGAATTCAGACTCCTCAGCAGAACCCTACACTCCCCTCGTTTGCATGTGTATAAAGACGCTACAGATTATATTAGGGAGTATAATTTTGGCAGGCGTTGTGTTGGCATCACCAAAATTATACTCCCCTTATTAAAATAACACTTATTGAACATAGAGACATGCTTTATATGCAATAACCGACAACAGATAAGTCAACAAATAAGAAAAGACGTTAACCAGACATTTCAGTCCTGTAACTTAGTTCACTGAGTACTCTAGTTTTGTCCTAACTGGATAATCAGACACAAGTAGGGAATATTGGGCAAAAATAGTATTTAAAAGGAAATAGGTCAGGTTGTCACTAAGATGTAGATGATGCAAAGTTGTCAGTAATGACGAGAAACAAAGTAATACTGTGAAGTCCCGTGATCAGAGGTGAAATTATAGCAAGTATGTTATTCCACCTGTGTGCTCCGGTAATACATTACATTAAAAAGATCTTAACCGCCATGAATCAGTGCGCCGTTTGCTATGATGGATAATTAAAGATTATCATTTATTTATATTATCTATAGAAACAATGAAAATCGCGATCATCTGCAAACGAGGGGAGTCGGTATTGGGCACAACACCTGTGCCAGCGCGAGTAACCCAAGCGCACCTCCTGTTTCTTCTGCTCCGCTTCTCGAAGAACCTCCTCCTTGAAAGGAGCACTGTTAGGAACACCGACATCCTTCTTGATTTTCCGTTTTATTCCGCTCTTCTTCGCATCTTTCCGCACTTTTCTGTTATGTTCCCGAACCTACCAGACCAAAAATAAGCGTATAAAACAACCCGTCACATGGCGATGATACCGCACCGTGCACATTCACAGGGACGGAGGCCCGAATTAGCACTGACCAAACCCTACATGAACTCTTACCTTCTTTTGAATCTTGTATCGTTTCGCGCAGGACAGACGCTTGCTGGACTTCTTTAACTCTAAAAGAAACAAATGTGTATGATTTAAAGACCCTTAACGTGAGCGACCTCACTAGCACGCCAGATAGTTAGCTACCCTAGCTAGATCGCTGTTCTAGCCAGCTTGTAGCGTGTCGCTGGCCCTCAGTTTACAAGAACCATTCGCTAAAGGATAACTGTAAACCAGGAAACTTCAAACGAACGCGGTTATATTAAGACTATAATGTAATATACGAGTCTGTAATCTTACTCGGACGCTTCATGGCTGCACGTTGATCCTCCGCTGCAGTGGAACAGACCGCACGTGCGTTCCAACGATGTTTCTATTTCCGGTTCCGTTTGCTGACTCGAAATGGTTAATTTTTCTCTCTCCCTAATAAATCAATCAGGCTTGTCGAGTATTCGCTCCCCTCACACTTGCAAAAGAAACCTAAAAGGGAACCGCAGGTAAGGCTCCGGTAACACCGAAGCGTTTAGCCACGCCTGGGTCGTGCACGTTTAATAGTCCCGCCCGTCATATGAGGGGTAACACCGCAGCGTTAGCGGCTCCGCTAGCGGCTCTTTGTGTCCGTGTCCCCGCACAACCTGTCACCCCGCACCACCGACCTGCGGTTACCGCACCACCGACCTGCGGTTACAGCACCACCGGAGTATGCATGGGATTATTGTGTATGCACGCGTCCGTCAACGTTATCCGTGCACGCGTACGCGAGAACTGCGCATCGCAGATAAGAGCCGCTGCAGAATGTGGCCGTTATGATCATTTATATTAATGACGAGTTGTGATCCGTCCACCCGCTGATGGACAAGGTCTAACAGGAGGAGACAACTACAACATCTGTGCGCCGAGAATGTGTACCATGAGCACTAACACATCTGCATCCTTCTGCTCGTCTGTTTTAAATAAGTGTTTAACGACATTGTCATTATTATATTCCTGAAGTCAGCATTGCACGAGCACGGAGAATTAAATGCGACTTAATCTGCATTCGCCAGTAAACCGGGATTAGGCTGGTGATTATGAGATTATGCCATTTGTTTTATTGCGTTTATTTAGCACAGCAGTGATATCTTAATTAGAACAATTAGTGCCTAAGCGTCGCAATGAATGTACTATTATAATTAGTCGCTTTCAGTGTTATCCATGCGTTTTGTCTTTGTTCAAATTGATTGTTTTCAGAAACCTTTGAGATGGGGTCTAAACGGAGGAGGGCCACCTCCCCGTCCAGCAGTTTGAGTGGGGATTTTGAGGACAGTCAGCCTGCATCACTCCCCTCAACCAGCCGCAAAAGGAGAAGAACCGCCAACATTCCTACAGTTGATCCCGTCAGTTGATCCTTCCGCGTCTCTCTGTACAGTTGTTTCCATCTATATAGATGTGACCATCTCTTTCTCTCTCTCTCTCTCTCTCTCTCTCTCTCTCTCTCTATATATATATATATATATATATATATATATATATATATATATATATATATATATATATATATATATATACATACAGTTTAGTTTAGACTCATATATATATATTACAGTATTGCAGCTGGAGTATGTGTCTAATAATGAGTTGCCTTAGTTTTATTTTAGTTAGTGAAAAATAGGCATTGGTTGCATTTATATTATCTACCTGTAACCTGTCAGATTGCAGTGTGCCATGAACTTTACAACACAGTCCGAGACTATAAGGATGACCAGGGGAGGATGTTGTGTGAACTCTTCATTAGGGCTCCGAAGAGAAGGTGAGCAGCTTCACTGGTTCTTGTGGTTCTCTCTTTTTAACATGTATGGGGTAGATTTTAGTAGAGGGGTTAAAACTCCATCAGTGCAACCTGGTATGGCATTTCAAATACTGTGCACTTTAGAGTACCTTAGATTGATCTGAATCCTTATATTTGATCCCGGGGCTGTAGTGTAATCATACTTTCTCAGTCCCGGTTTCTATCCAGACTGGATCCATGTATCAGAATTAGGGCTGTGAATCACAATTCGATTCATAATCGAATCTTGGGGTCACGATTCGATTTTTTCCCCCGATTCTTTCAGATCCCAACATTTCGATTCAAAAACGATTATTTTCCGATTCAAAAACGATTCTCTATTCAAAATGAGCTACTCCGGTCTGCTGGCATGAAAGCAGAGTACATTTATAAAGATATTATAATTGTAAAGGTTTTATCAACATATTGCAATAATGTAAACACACAAAGGTAAAGCCAAGACAACATGTATGATTTATTTATTCTTGCACATATGTTTTTAACTTGTACAAACACAATACAATATCTTTAAAGGCCCACACTCAGAACACTATATTAAACAAATAAAACTGTAGTAAAATAAACAAAATTGGTTGGCTTAGGCTAGCTGTCAGAACTAGCCACTACTTAAAAATTTAATTATACAAAAATACTGCTCTTTCTGTAAAAACAACAAATTGCTTCGTACAAGAATTAGGCTCAGGCTAGCTGCCTATTTCTGGGTAAGCTTACATTAGCTTCCAGAACTTCAACTTCACAGATGAAAAAAATATATATATACCTTATTTTCTAAAAGCCGCATATATCTACTGAACTGAATACATTTAACTGAACAGGGGTGGGTATCCCGAAACGTTCGTAGCGCTAAGTACTTCGTAACCTCGTATGAAACGTACGAGGTTAAGAAGTACTTAGCGCTACGAACGTTTCGGGAAACCCACCCCTGATCAGTTTTAGAACAGTGCCTGTAGCATTTCATGTGCGACAGATTTGGCTTTCAGCCGGTGTTGTGTTGAATTCCGACTCCCCTCGTTTATCTGCATAAAGATGCTACAGTTTATATTGTCGATTTACGTTTCTGTGCATAAATAAGAGCTAGACTTTAATTATCAATCACAGCAAACGGCATTATCTATGTCCAAAGACACAATGGCTCAAGGGTATTAATTATTTTAAATAAAATACACACTGGCTATACCGAAATTCACCTCTGACCACGACTTTGCAGTATTACAGCAGTATTCTGTCTAAATAACTAGTCTAATATCTATCTAAACAAAACTAGTGTGCTCAATGAACTAAGTTATAGTCACTGTAACTCCCGAATATCATCTGTAGCATCTTGATGCGTGTGAAAACGATCAAGCCCATTCTTACCCGGGCCGGGTTGACAGTAAAATCTAAAGTGTTTCCAAATGGTTGCTTTCAAAGACCGCAGAGCCGTTTGGACTTCTTTTTCTTCATACTTTAGCGGTTTTGCCTAGCACTACGGTGGCTGAGAAGGCACACCCGTACCCGAAAAAAAAAATAGATAAAAAGAGAATCGATTCTGAATGATTCAATGTTCGAGCTTGAATCGATTTTTTCCTGCACCCCCAATCAGAATAGGTTTTCAGTAGGTTTTGGGAGGAGTTGCGCATAAGCATGATAGCCCTGCTGTAAGGGTTTGGGTCTTACTCCTGCTGTCCGCTAAAGGAATCAGCCAGACTACTACGATGTGGTGTCGCAGCCTATCGACATGATGAAGATTCAGCAGAAGCTGAAGTTGGAGGAGTATGATGATGTGGAGCAGCTCACGGTTGACTTCCAGCTACTCTTCAACAACACTAAGGCTTACTACAAAGTAAGACATTATGATGTAATGGACCTGGACAGCCCAGTCTTTCAGATACAGAAAACATATATATAACCCACTCCTCCTCCTCTTCCCCCTCTTCTTCCTCCTCCAGCCCGAAACTCCAGAATACCGAGCTGCATGTAAGTTATGGGACCTCTACATTCGCACCAAAAACGAGTTTGTGCAGCGTGGAGACTATGACGAAGATGACGATGATGTCGACGATGCCCACGACAATCCCGGAGGTTCAACAGAGGATGAGGTTTCTCTTTCTTTCTTTCTTAATTTATTTCCTGCTTTCTCTAGCCCCTATAAAAGCTGTTGTGCCACCACAATATGCCAGTAAACTGTGGTCTTCTGCACTTGGGTGTCTCCTTTGTCCTTTCTCAGCCTGCGTCCAGTCTTAGGGAGGTTTTGGAGCAGCTGCTGGACACTGTGCTGACGTACACCGAGCATGGCCGTCTCATCAGTGAACTCTTCCAGAGGCTTCCATCTAAAATAGTATGAGATCATCACGCTGCAAACACGCAGCATGTACTGAGAACTGCGAGATCCACAGATTCACTGCTTACGTAACATTTGTCTTGACGAGTTGCGGTTTTTTCTTCTCCAGCAATACCCAGATTATTATGCCATTATCAAAGATCCAATAGATCTGAAGACCATTGCTCAGAGGATACAGGTATGTGTCAAATGTGTCTCAGACTTTCAGTGTCACATATCTCCATTGTTTGCATTGAAACATGGAATTTTTTTTCCTCCTAGATTGGCTACTACAAAAGTGTGAATCACATGGCCAAGGACATCGACCTCTTGGTCAGAAATGCCAAAACATACAATGAGCCTGGTTCACAGGTGTTCAAGGTAAACTGATCGATCTAATGAATCTCTAATAAATCTCTACTTAGGTTGTTGTTTTGTACATTGGACGAGCTAGCGTTTTATTTACATGCTGAACTTACAGGATGCCAACAACATCAAAAAGATCTTTGCCCAGAGGAAGACGGAACTGGAGCACACAGAACCTGTTAAAAGCAGCATCCGAATCCGGTGCGTCCTCCAGCCAGCTGACGTGTCCTGTGTGTCCTATGTGTCCTATGTGGTCCTTGTAGAAACTACAAGCAAAGTAGTGTCCGGGAGAACGTCCTAAAAATGAAACGAAAAGCATTCCTGAGATTACTTCACAGCAATTAACACATTGCATAAAAATTTAAGGGAAACTATCACAATTAATACAGATGAATACAGACTACAGTGTTTGGGTTGGTCTGTGTTTGAACAGGAACAGGAGGTCTGCGCATGGAGACAGACTCTCCTCCATCACCATGGCGTTACAGTACGGCTCAGAGAGCGATGAAGACGGGATTCTGGCAGGTAGTTACTTCATTGACACAGTGCTGGTATATCACATGCAGAGCTGTAGTACGTTCTACTCAGCTGACCAAATCACATGTAGGATTTAGATTTTTGGGTTTGTTTTGGCACTTCTAATCCTTGTTTGATAGTTTTCTATGTACAACATAAGTAACACCTGTTGTGTCAGGTACCTGTTACCTGTAAAGAAAGCGGTGATGGTGAAATAGACAATTATGTACGCAGAGGAGGGCAAATAGTAACAATCCAAACCAAACGTGATTTCGTCTTTCACTCATATGAAGCAGTTTAAGAATATCCGCGCCCTTAGTCCTCCTGTCATACTATTTTTGGACTAGAAATGAGATCACGCACACAAAAAAGAAAAGTGGGCGGTGTGCATTTAGTCGGCCTGTAGGAGCACGGCGAACATTTCCCAGCATCCCCCACACCTACCCCCCGTCCCCCACACCTACCCCCATCCCCCCCTTTCCCCAGGCTCGGTGCACTACCCCGAGGGCGAGTCGGAGGCTGAGAGCATCCACTCCAACATCGACATGGCCAACCCCATCTTCCAGATGTACGAGGTGGTGCGGGGGGGTAGGAACCAGCAGGGGCAGCTCATAGCCGAGCCGTTCCTCCAGCTGCCTTCCAGGAAGGACTACCCCGACTACTACCACCAGATCAACCAGCCTGTGTCCCTCCAGCAGATCCGGTGGGTAGCGGCAATTCCACAGGCTGCAAATGTTATTTCTGCAGATTATGAACCGACAATGGACATCCATGTTCAGTTTGGTATTATGGAAGGTTCACTTCTGTAGAATTAAGTAGAAAAACATTTATAAATATTATTGCCATATTTGACCATTAATGTGTACCGTCAAGCCTAGGTAAATGCTTCTTGGTTACATTTCTTACACAAGCTAGTTAAAGCGCGTAATTTCCTGACTGCAGAGATAAGATGAAGAACAATGAGTATGACAGTGTGGAGCAGATTCACGGCGAGCTGAACCTGATGTTTGAGAATGCCAAGCGTTACAATGTGTCCAACTCTCACATTTATAAACGGGCTCTAAAACTGCAGCATCTCCTGCAGGTAAGCTTCACATTCTGATGGAGAAAAATAAATCAAAGTTGGAACAATAAATATGTGTCCTGCAAATTGAAAAGCATTCATCAAGTTATGAAACTTAGTCATTAACAGTCATTAAACTTCAGTGGTCACCAGGGCCGGAGTGGGCCATTTTTTCAGCCCGGGAGTTTCGTGCCCAAATCCGGCCCAAAATTATTTTTCCCTCCCAATCGGCCCAAACATGAGCCGGCCCATCGGGAATCCTCCCGAATCTCCCGATTAGCCACTCTGACTCTGGTGGTCACTAATTATCCCACTGCAGTAAGGCTCTGTGTGTGTGTGTGTGTGTGTGTGTGTGTGTGTGTGTGTGTGTGTGTGTGTGTGTGTGTGTGTGTGTGTGTGTGTGTGTTCAGCTGAAAAGGAGGGAGTTGTTGAGGAGAGAGGAGGAGGATGGAGACAGTATGCTCTCCTCCACCCTGTCGGATGGTGGCTGCACCAAACGCAAAAGGTGAAGTGATTCCCACTGAATCATCATAAGGTGAAGTGATTCCCACTGAATCATAAGGGTGAAGTGATTCTCACTGAATCATAAGGGGGAAGACACCCAGACTAAAGTCCCATACATCCCTATGGCTCATTTTCAGCATTCGTTTGAATGCCATGATCTGTGGTTTATTGTCACTTGCATCACAGGTCATCACAAGTTCTTTTTAAATTTATGTTGTATCTCTTTTTTTGGTATGACCGTTAGTCATAAGAAGAATACCAAGAAGAACCGTATGAAGATCCTGTTCCAGGCTGTGACAGAGGCTCGTGAGCTGGGCACAGGACGGCGACTCTGCGACTTGTTCATGGTTAAACCCTCCAAGAAGGACTATCCAGACTACTACAAGATCATCCTGGAGCCCATGGACCTGCGGACCGTGGACCACAACATCCGCGCCGACCGGTACCCCAACGAGGACGTCATGTTGGAGGACTTGAAGTTGATGTTTCGCAATGCCCGGCATTACAATGAAGAGGGTTCTCAGGTGGGTGCTCAACTAGACTGTTCCTGGGTCAGTTAGCGGGACAAGGCAATGGTGGTTAAGACTGCGAGCATCTGTTTGAGATGCTACCATTACATTCAAAATCTGTGAACCTCTTTTCATTCATGAGGACACCATTATATAGACTTCGCGTATTTCCAGAATGGGGAGCTAGACTAGCTAAACAGTTAGTGGCAGTCCTTGTGATTACTCAGGACTATGAATGGGTACAGTATGAACAGTAGAAACCCTAGCGCTTTCGTACCTGCCTGTCATACTTGAACGTTGAGAATGCTTGGCGTTGTGTTGTTGCAGGTGTACAATGACGCTAACACTCTGGAGAAGGTCATGAGGGAGAAACGCAGAGAGCTCGGCCCTGCCCCCGATGACGACGACATCATCTCGCCAAAGCTCAAAATAAGTATGTCACTTTTATGAGTAAATGAAATCTACCACAAATACGCAGACAAAAGCGAACCTCTTGGACAGAAGTCTATATCAGATCGTATTTACGACCTAGCATGAAACGGGGGATATTGCTTAAAGAAATGTTTGTCAAGCATTCGCCAAGGGTGCTAACAGTGCTAATAACGTGGCTGCAAAGCACCATGCAAATGAGAACATGCTAATTAGCCCTATTATCTAATGGCAGGGAAGAGTGGCATTTCCCCGAAGAAGTCCAAGTATCTGACCCCACTGCAGCAGAAGCTGAGCGAGCTCTATGAGGCGGTGAAGAACTACACGGACAAGCGCGGCCGCCGCCTTAGCACCATCTTCCTGAGGCTGCCGTCACGGGCGGAGCTCCCGGACTACTACGTGGCCATCAAGCGGCCCATAGACATGGAGAGGGTCAAGAGTCACATGCTGGCCAACAAGTACCAGGACGTGGACGCACTGGTGGAAGACCTGGTGCTCATGTTCAACAATGCGTGCACCTACAACGAGCCCGAGTCACTCATCTACAAGGACGCGCTGGTGCTCCACAGGGTCCTGTTGGAGACCAGGCGGGACCTGGAGGGCAGCGACGACGGCCACATCCCAGACGTGCCCCGCCTCCTGCAGGAGCTGATTCGCAGCCTCTTCGTGTCCGTGCTGGGTCACCAGGATGACGAAGGCCGTTGCTACAGCGACTCGCTGGCGGAGATCGCCGCCGAGGACCCCAGCCACCCAGACAGACCTCCGCTGAACTTCGAGATCATACGTGCCAACGTGGACAGGGGGCGCTACAAGCGGCTGGATGTCTTCCAGGACCACATGTTCGAGGTGCTAGAGAAGGCCAGGCGAATGCACAGGTAAGACGCTGACTCGTTCATCCATGTAGATGTATCTGGAGCTTCCATAGTTTAAAACACCTGAACAGGTGATGTTTGACTCCAGCTTACGCATGGCAGCATGGATATTGGCTGGTTGAGTGAACGCACAGGAGCGATCTAACCATGTCGGTTTTACCATGGCTGTATCTCCGGGTGACGTCGCCGGCAGGACGGACTCGGAGATCTACGAGGACGCGGTGGAGCTGCAGCAGTTCTTCATACGGATCAGAGACGAGCTGTGCAAGAATGGCGAGATCCTGCTGAGCCCCGCCCTCAGCTTCACCGCCAAACACCTGCACAGCGACGTGGAGAAGGAGAAGAAGGAGAAGCTCCCCAAGGAGCTGGAGGAGGACAAACTGAAAAGGGAGGAGGAAAAAAAAGGTATGTGGAAATGTTCTGAACTTAGAACACGTAGAAACTATAGATACTATAGAAGCCATTCTTTAAACACGTATACTACAGAAACAATTATTTAAGCTCTTCTACTATAGAAGCCATTCTTTAAGCTCTTTTACTGTAGAAGCTATTCTTTAAGCTCTTCTACTGGCTTAGGGCTGATCATGTCATGACCATCCACTCACCATACTTGAAATCCAATAACACAATACACATTGTTACTTAGGCTACTAACATCACTTTTATCTCAAGGTTATAGCTTTATTTCATTAGTTACAAATTGATTATATGCTAATAATACACAAATATTTTAGTCAAATAAAGATTTCTCATGTTTTATTTGTGTGTTTATTATTCTTGCTTGTTGAACCTCTGAACCTCTGCTCCCTTAAACCAGAAGCAGAGAAGAGTGAGGACTCTGGTGGTGGGACGTGGCAGGGTCTCCTGCGCACGTACAGTCAGGACTGCAGTTTTCGTGACAGGATGTACCATGTAGGAGACTACGTTTACGTAGAGCCCGCTGAACCCAACCTTCAGCCACACATCGTATGCATAGAGCGCCTCTGGCAGGACGATGCAGGTATTACACTGACAGTGTGACAGCAAAACAGTGGACAATCTATTGCAACATTTACACCAAGCATGTCTGTCTGTGTGTCTGTCTGCAGGAGAGAAATGGCTTTATGGGTGCTGGTTCTACAGACCCAGTGAGACCTTTCATTTGGCCACACGCAAATTCCTGGAGAAGGAGGTTTTTAAAAGCGACTACTACAACAAAGTCCCAGTCAGCAAAATTCTGGGCAAATGCGTCGTCATGTTTGTTAAGGTACAGTTTCCCTGTACTTGTGTTGTGAAACATTTATCAAGTTTTGTTTGTGGTTGGTTTCCCAAAGGTGGTGCAGAACCATCTTCTGTGTTATTGAGTAGAAAACATTACATTTTTAGCACTTCTCCTACCACACTGCAGCCATTTTTCAAAACCTTTGGAACGTTCGCTCTTTGTCTTTGTCGCCTGTCTGCTGATGGCCGCCGTCCCTCCACAGGAGTACTTCAAGCTGAGCCCTGACGGCTTCAGAGCTGACGATGTTTTCGTCTGCGAGTCACGTTACTCGGCCAAGACCAAGTCCTTCAAGAAGATCAAGATGTGGACCATGCCCCTGAGCTCCGTGAAGTTCTCCCCTCGTGACATGCCTCTGCCTGTCGTCCGAGTGGCCTCTATGTTCGCTCCAAAGCAGGAAAGTGAGAAGACCTCTGAACCAACAGAGGACACCAAAACAGCAGCCTCCATTATTGATAAGGTGATCACTACAGATCTAAACAGACCACAAAATGATTTATTGACATACTGAGGACTTCAAAATGATGAGGTTGTAATAGCTGGTTACTTTGCACAAGAGAAACTTTTAGGAAATATCTGGATTCAAGTATTCATCACCGTGTTGATCAGGCGGTGATTTGTAGGATCACAAATTAATGCCCATTAATCAGAATTTTCTCACAGCACTCAGTAGGAAAACCTGATATTGATAAAGTGCCATACAGTGAAGTTGAAAAGCACATTCTTTAGCAAGCCTTACTCTATGAATTAAATTTGAATATGATTTACTTTATGAATAAAGACATGTCCACCTTCGTGTTGGTCCTCTGAGGTAACCACAGCGCTCTATGTGCAGGAGAGGGAGGATGTCCCTATGGAGGTGAGCAACGGTGAGCCAGGATGCCAGTACTACGAACAACTCTGCTACAACGACCTTTGGCTCAAAGTAGGCGACTGCGTCTACATCCGCTCTCACGGCCTTGTGCGCCACCGGGTGGGCAGGTAGAGCAATAACACCACACGATGCTCACATTTATGTTAAAACTCTCTGTTGTAGTTTGACATGTAACGACATATGCAACTGTGACGGATTAACACAAGCCGATCATGTGATATCTTTGCTTCGCCTGTGACAAAACAGGATTGAGAAAATGTGGGTGCGGGATGGGGTCGCCTACTTTTTTGGGCCAATCTTCATCTACCCGGAAGAGACTGAACATGAGCCCACAAAGATGTTCTACAAAAAGGAAGTGTTCCTTAGCAACCTGGAAGAGTCCTGCCCTTTGACCTGCATTACAGGTAGCCTTCGCTGCACCACCTCTGGGTTAAAGGTCAGACTGTACTTTACTTCACACACTGATTAAAAGCATTAAACAGTAGAGCTGGAGACCAATGTTTGTGCTATATATGCTTTTGTTTCAAGGGTGTGTCAACAAAATCAGTGTATTGACATTTTTACCCTATATAAATTATTTTGCCCTCTTTACCCTATATAAGGTTTTATATACAAGTTTAAGTTTTTGTAATTTTTATATTTTTTTTGTATATACAGTATAGGTTTATTACACTACACAAATTACTCCAGCTCCCTCTAACCCACCTGTCTTGTGTGTCCCTCAGGCAAGTGTATAGTGTCTTCGTTTAAAGACTTCCTGTCCTGCCGTCCCACCGAGGTGCCGGAGGAGGACGTGTTGCTGTGTGAGAGTCGCTACATCGAAAGCGAGAGACAGATGAAGAAGTTTAAAGGCCTGAAACGCTTCCCCCTCTCCGCCAAAGTAGTAGAGGACGAAATCTATTATTTTAGGCGAGAAATACATTATTTAATTATTTTTTCTTCATTGCTATACATATATATATATATATATATATATATATATATATATATATATATATATATATATATATATATGTATTTTTTTATATATACACACACACAAACACACACACTCTACCAGTCAAACATTTGGACACACCTGACTAAATGCATGTTCCAGTGCTCTGCATATGTGAGAATGTCTTTTGGACTGATGGAGAAGCATCATAAGTGCTGCTGCAGCTATTGAACAGAACACCAAGAGTGTGCAAACCTGTCATCAAAATATAAGATAGTTACTTTAAAGAATCTAATCTTTTAATGTCAAAAATAATTAAAATAAACAGAGTAGGTGTAAATCGATTGCTTCAAACAGAAGAGTATGTGTTTCTTATATGTCTAATCAGTATAGAGAGTAAACTTCAAAACACATATCATGCTCAGATAGTCCCAGTAAATCTGGGTTACACTAGGCATTCGACATCTTTCAAAGCTCAAACAAGTTGACAGGGACGATTAGTCTAAAAGCACCATAGCCCAGATATCATTACACAGTGCTAGGGAGAGAATCGTTTTGAACACCTCCAATATCCAAGATGATGTCAATGCTATGATACTTGTGAGAAATTTGTCCTACTCCCAGAGTGTAATTTAGTCACTCAGCTGTGGTTGCATCAGGAAGCTGCTGGTGCCCCAGAAGGAGCCCTCCCCTTTACTGGATAAGAAGATCGAGGAGCTAGAGGCCAAGTTTGCCGACATGACAGATGAGGAGCTGGAGGACCTGGGGGATGACGACTGCTCCGACGTCCAGGGCATGGCCCCACTGCAAACGCCGCTGACCAGCGACCTGGACATCATCCCCTACGCTCCTGCGCAGGTAGGCCAGGGCCCCTCTCAGCTCGCACCACGCCCGCAGCACAGGTAACCCCGACACTGCATGTGCACAGGTGTGTGAATGAACCGCATACGTACGCTTGCGCTACAATATAATACTATATTATGTAGTTTAATGCAGGGGTTGGCAGTCTTATCTTCAAAGGACCGAATGCAAGTTGTTGATCCAGCCAAGCAAGAGCGCACCTAACACACCCAAACAACTAACAGGACTAATGAATTATTTGAAAACCTCTCCAGCCTGCTGGATGGTTTGAAGATGAGACTGGACCACCTGTGTTAACGCAGCTACAAACGCTTTACAAACCGTTTAGCCTAACGTCACTCAGGGGATTACAGTTTTGGCCTTAGCTGTTGAACAACACTCGTGTCCTCTGCACTGTTTGTGTCCTGAAGTCCCTGCCCAAGTCCATTAAGGGCCTGTCGAAGAAGGAAGGGTCCAAGAGGAAGATCAACATGAGCGGCTACATCCTGTTTAGCAGTGAGATGCGGGCCGTGATCAAGGCCCAGCACCCGGACTTCTCCTTCGGGGAGCTGAGTCGCCTGGTCGGCACCGAGTGGCGGAACCTGGAGTCTGCCAAGAAAGCGGAGTACGAAGGTGAGAGCGCTTCGGAAACGCGTGGCTTGTTCGGTGAGGCGTGATGTGCTGGGAGACAAAAAAGTTCAGCACTGAAACTCTGATGGCACCACGATACTGATATCATGATGATACCAATACTCTGATATCATGATGATACCGATACTCTGATGGCATGATGATACTGATACTGAGATAGTACGTGGACTGTGATGCAAAGATAAAGCAGTGGACTGGATCATACCTCAGGCTCATTGTGTGTGTGTGTGTGTGTGTGTGTGTGTGTGTGTGTGTGTGTGTGTGTGTGTGTGTGTGTTTCAGAGCGGGCAGCTAAAGTAGCCGAACAGCAAGAGCGTGAGAGGGCGACCCATCAACAGAACTCCCCAAGAGCAGGTACCCCAGTAGGGGCGCTCATGGGGGTGGTGCCCCCGCCGACCCCTATGGGGATGCTTAAACCCAGCATGACACCTATGGCAGGTAACCCCTCCCAGACATGGTGGACACACCTCACAGGTGCCACACAGAGCTGCAATATGAAGCTAAACTGCTAGTACTCTTTATTTCTCCAGTCATTCCTTATTCTTCCTCACTCACCTTTAACGGAGTGCCTCAGATTTGCTGCAAGCACGATTTTTTTAACATCTTACATTTACATCTTGAAGCAGTTATGTTATGATTTTTAATGCATTCCTCTTGTCATCGTCTTAAAAGCCCCAAATCTTTTTTTTCCCCTTTTAGACAGTCAGTTGCATGTGCATGAATCAACAGTCCACGTAACACTTACTGTACATGCAGTAAACTCCGTTTCATAATTACATTTCTGACACGTGAAGCTTTCTGTCTTGTTTTCCTAGGCCCCGTGCATGAACTCCCTCTTCCTAGTTAGACTGCATGTTTAACTGATGCATGGATCTCTTGTTGCCATCTTCCCCCCTCTCGCTCCTCAAAGGCATGATGGGTAGCTACCGGCTGCCCATGCTGCCCCTGCAAGGGCCCGTTGATGGCATTGTCACTGTGGCTGGCATGCCACCACATCATATGGGGGTGCCTGTGCTACCCCCCTACTTCCCGCCGGGCATGTCCGGCTTCCCGGGCATGCTTCACCCGGGTAAGGACGGCTCCACCCCCACCACCACCAAACCCTAAACCCTACGCCCCACCGCCACAACCACTACCACCACCCATTCTGCAGTTGCTTCCTGTCTGCCTCTCAAACTCTACCTGGAGGGGCTACCTGTCCCATAGGCTCAGGGGCTCCCTCTCACCTGTCTGAACCAGCCATGCAAACCGGACCGAATCAGAGACGTGGTGTTCACTTGGCGATACAGACAAGGCAAAAACATGTGCCTTTGTTATGAGATGGAACCCCACATTAAAGGACTTCTTCATTCTGCATGCAGTTACCTAGCCTGCAGGCAAACTATACAAAAACTGTTTTACACAATATTACAGTAACAATATTACAGTAACATTATCCAGTATCGATATTTCCCAGTAATGTTAAGGAAAAGCTCTAAACATCTTAACATGTAGCGGTCAGGGGTGATAAGTTTGCAGTGCCTCAGACAGAAGTGCACGGAGAGGCGGGACTCTGTCACTACGCAGCATATATATAGTCCAGTTTCCCGCAGGTGTGACCTCACCTCATTGGGCGCATGTGGTGCGATTACCTTTCACAGGTGTGAACGGCATGGTCGCCGGGTCTGCAGGAAACCCCTATGGATCTCAGGTAATGCTGAACAGCCGCGCAATACCTGCTAATACTCTTCAAATTTACACTCAACAATCAGAAGAACTATTGATGTCTATCAGGCAGAATGTTATAAATAAAGCTATATGTATGTCATTATAGATGAGTTCAACATAAAATGTAGGTAAGTACGAGTACACACATTCGCTTGGTCTTGACTGGTGAGAATCCCGCCTACAGCAGGAATCTTTCCATTCCCACACCACTTTGCC
Source organism: Brachyhypopomus gauderio (assembly GCF_052324685.1). NCBI lineage: Eukaryota > Metazoa > Chordata > Actinopteri > Gymnotiformes > Hypopomidae > Brachyhypopomus > Brachyhypopomus gauderio. The sequence continues at coordinate 597,798 of NW_027506887.1, forward strand.
TGGTGCCCGTTTCAGAACTTTACACTGAATCACAGGGACATGTTTCTCTGTAGGTGGGTATGATGGGTCCTGGCCAACAGGCACCACCACCCTACCCTGGGCAGGGACATGTGGGACAGCCAGCCCTGCTACAGCCCTCCACCCCTATATTTGTGGCACCTCCACCCAAACCACAACGACTCCTTCACTCTGAAGCCTACCTGAGGTACATAGAGGGACTCAATGCGGAATCTTCCACCATTAGCAAATGGGACCAGACACTGTCAGGTGAGGGCTTGCGATGTTTTTCTACACTCTAAATTATAGTACATTGTAAGAACAATAGGAGAACACAATTAATACAATTAGGTGTTAAAAGTTTGAGTAAATTGTTGAAGACCCTTTGGACTTTAATGGTGTTGGTAGGAAAGTGTTATGCATTAAATGTAAGCAGACAAGTGTGGCAATTCTTTAGGTGCTGTACTGTGTGTGTGTGTGTGTGTGTGTGTGTGTGTGTTGTCTCAGCCCGAAGAAAAGATGTACGCCTCACAAAAGAACAGGAAAGCAGACTTCCCACTCACTGGCTACAGAGCAAGGGAGCCCACACCACCATGGCCGACGCCCTGTGGCGGCTGAGAGACCTAATGCTGAGAGACACTTTGAACATTCGGCACACTTACAACATACAAAACATCTAAACCGGAGACGTCCAATGTCGGTACTAGAAGGATTTACCTTGCTCTAATGCACCTGATTTGACTGACTGGCAAAGTTGAGCTAGTTCAATCAGGTGTGTTGAATCAAGACAAACACTAAAGTCTGGCAACCCGGACTGGCGCATGACACCAGTGGTCTAAATCATTTTTGTCCATTCTGTAATTCAAGAGTAATCTGTAGAGTTTTCATATGTGGGTCTGTGTGGCCAGTTGGCTTTTAGTGTTAATTTTGATTCATAGCACTTTGAATACACTTGTGTGTTAGTTTGTTATTAACTGTTGCTATTAAGATTTTCATACATTTTCATTTTCATAAAATGTGAAACCTCGATTGTTGATGACTTTATTATATCTCTTCTCCATTACGTTTAACTTGATGGTTCCTTGAAGTCTCTGGGCACTTTGAACCCAGCTTTGGTTCAGTAAAATGGTCGCCTGCCTGAGGTGGGAGGTGTGTTTTTTTGGTTGGTTGGTCGGTTGCCATAAGAAGTGATTTTCATAATTTCTTACTTTCATTAACTGTAAAACAATACGGCGCAAATTACATTTGGTGCTGACTCAGTGTTTCAATAAACTACGTTTCGGAGTACTTTTTTGAGTGTACATTTATAAAAGTAAAATCTCAGCAACATCTAGCGATGGTCACAAACGTCTTAATCCAGTCCGAAATGGAAAAGTGGTCTATAATTTAGAGGCGAGGTTCCTTTTATTCTGACAGCCCGCCATGATGTGGCGTCACTGCAGGAATGAATGAAGCGTCATCTTTCCCCGGAGGAGGAGGAGGAAGACTCCCGCAGCACACGGCCTCGTCTAGCTCAAGCTCCTCGCACATCGTTTTACACACGAAATATTCGAGTAACTCCGCGCAATCATGCAGAGAAGAGAGAGCTGCTTGCGTCTGGCCTGCTGCTTGTCGCTCCTGGGTTGGCTGTCGTGTGCGGTCCGGGCGGGTGGTTTGGTGAACGAGGAGGTGAAGCGCACGGTGGATCTCAGCACGCACCTGGCCAAGATCTCGGCGGAGATCCTCCTGGCGAACCAGGGAGATTCGTCGGTCCAGAGCTTCACACTCGCGCTGGAGCCTGAGCTCGCAGCACATCTCGCATATGTCGGAGCATCCGTGAGTGGCACTAAAGAACCGCGGCTCCGCATTGTGTGATACTGGTATAGCCGTTAGCTAGCTAGCAACGGCCATTTAACTTTATTAACCATGTTGTGCAGTAAGATAAAGGGCGTTTATCATGCTATGCATCGCAGTTGCCCACATTAATATTACATTGTAGTAGTTAGTTAGGTTACAATGCGTTGATCGTGTCTCCTGTGTGATTAGTTATTGGGTTGCTGGCGCCCACCGTGCATTAACGTTAGCTAGCCAGCTAGCTTTTAAGCTGCTCAAATTTATACTTTCCATTTAGCTAGCTCACTTTGTTCGGTTGCTACGTTCGTCTAGGCGTGATCTAAGCCGTGCTCTCCAGAATACGAGTGCACATTTGATGGTTGTGGGGGTGGTTATGTGATTTTGGGACTAGTCCGTTAGCATTAGCCGGCGCGTTTACTAAGCGCTTCCGCGGAGCAGCGGCTCCGTCAGTGTCTGCATGACACGTAAGCGCTGCTGAACTTCCGTGTGTTCACCTCCACTGAGGAGAACGCCAACTATATACCTCCATACACACTTACACGTGCCTGTAACCTTCCAGTCGCGCTGTATTTCATACACTTTGAATTTTTTTGTTGCTTTTGACTTTGTTACATATAATTGTTAGCTTGCAAGACGAGGAGGAGACGTTTTTATGGTCGAGGAGCTGTTACTGGAATGGGAATGAGGAGACGGGATGAGTGGATTTGTTTCCACTGTGCATGTCCGTAAAAACAATGGTCCAATACGTATTCTGTGTAATGTCATGACCAGGTGAAAGGAGAAGAGGAGGAAGATGAATTGCTGGATTTGAAGGAGACCTCTATCCATGGCCGGAGGTGAGCAGTCCTCCAGGCTGGTTGAAGGAACAGTTTAAGCAGATACAAGCTATCTAAAAACTGAGGGGGTGGGGGGGATTGTCTGTTTGATTACTTTACAAGGAACGTGTAGATTTTTTTGCAACATGTGATCTGTTTGTGTGTAGCATGTCTACTATGACTACTTATTAATCATTGCATATGCTATAAGTCTTATGATGAAGCCTCAATCTCCAGTTGTCTCTTGCAGTGGTGCATGCTTCCATTGTTTGTTTAACTACACACGCATACGTAGAGAGCATTTTCTTATTCATCAACCTCTCTCCTGTTCCTGTAGTGGTACATTCTTCCAGGTGCAGCTGCCCTCCACGCTGGCGGTGGGCGGGAAGCTGCGCGTGAAGGTGGAGACGGTGTTCACGCACGTGCTCCGTCCGTTCCCCAGCCACATCACCCAAGCCGAGAGGCAGCTGGTGGTCTTCCAGGGGAACCACTACCTGTACTCCCCCTACCCCACCCGCAGCCAGACCACGCGCGTTCGACTGGCCTCCAAAACCGTGGAGAGCTACTCCAAGCTGGGCAACCCCAGCAAGAACGATGAGGTCATTGAGTACGGTCCATTTAAGGATGTCCCTGCTTTCAGCCAGGTAAACCAGACGGGACGACGAACCGAGTCATTACACCGATTGGCCACTACGAGTCAATAGGGTTTATTCCGAAGTATTTTTAAAAGTGCATCTATAGCTGAAATTTCTTCCTTTGCTTGTGATGTTGGTCTTTTTTATCATATGAAAGCCATGGCTCTTTGCAAGGTTATATATTTTTTGAGGGTTATGTTTTCAATGAAACTTTCGTGACAGGACCAGGTTTTTTGGACATAATGCATTTTAGTCCTACACTTGGAAAGGCTTAGTTAATAACTGGTCTGCTATTTGTACATCTAGTGCTGTCTCGGGGAAACCTGTCATCTGAATATGTTTGTATATTAACTGTCACCTGACCTGCTGTTCCCTGTAGGACACCATGAAGATCCACTTTGAAAACAACACCCCCTTCCTCACCATCAGCAGTATCACGCGCACCATTGAGGTATCCCACTGGGGCAACATCGCCGTGGAGGAGACCATTGACCTGAGACACACCGGGGCAATCCTCAAGGGCCCTTTCTCCCGTTACGACTACCAGCGGCAGTCCGACAGCGGCATCTCCTCCGTCAAGTCCTTCAAGGTGCCCTCTGTTTCCTGACCTTTATGGACCTCCACGAATCTCTTTGAGCTGGTCATTGTGGTTTTTGTGTTAAAAATGGATTAAAAATGTTTTTTTCTATCGTGATTTTTGTTTAAAATTAGAGGTCGTCCTCATTGTTTTGACAGTTCTGTGCTTTTCATTATCGCCAGACTACATGTCCTCGCAGGCCAGAGATTTTGGTTCGTCTTCCTGTTGCTTATGCGCTCCGTGTGCTGTTTCCGCAGACCATCCTACCTGCCTCGGCACAGGACGTGTACTACCGTGACGAGATCGGCAACATCTCCACCTCACACCTGCAGGTTCTGGAGGACTCTGTCGAGGTTGAAGTCCGTCCACGGTTCCCCCTGTTTGGAGGCTGGAAGACTCACTATCTCATTGGCTACAACCTGCCTAGCTATGAGTATCTCTACACCTTGGGTGCGTTCACCAACATGGTTTACCATTTGGAGTGCTCAGAAAGTCCATTGTCTCTCTTCATTGCCTGGTGTTGATCAGTTAGCATGCTTACTGTGACCATTCCAGTTGTGTCCATAAGCTTTTGTTGTTCATTGTATTTAGCGTTAGACGTGCTATGACGTCTCAGGAGTCCATGTTTAACTTTTAACTTTAAAACTGAATTTTTGTTCCCCAGGCGATCAGTACGCCTTGAAAATGCGTCTGGTGGATCACGTCTATGACGACCAGGTTATTGATGAGCTCATCGTCAGACTGATCCTCCCAGAGGGAGCCAGGTACCCAACATTTGTGCCTTAGAGCAGGGGGCTCCAAATGTGGCCTCAGAGGACCCTCCATCAGTCTGCTGCTTTTAATTCTTAGTTTTTGTCTCACCATGATGTACAGAGAGTTGATCGGAATACTAATTTGCCCTATTGGGCAAAAAGGCTTTAGACATCAGCATGTCCCCCCTGTTTATATGCACATCAACTTTACCACATGCTCCTCTTTTTGCAGGAACGTGCACTTGGAAACGCCCTACCCCATCGTGCGAGGCCCCGACCAGCTGCACTACACCTACCTGGACACCTTCGGCAGGCCTGTGCTGGTGGCCAACAAGAAGAACCTGGTGGAGCAGCATATCCAGGACATGGTGGTAAGACACACCTCCGACCTAGCCGCTGCTGCTAGATGTTAGTGTCCAGCTAATTGTGACGGGATCAGTCTGGATCACTTCAACCTTTTAGGTAATTTACAATTAGTGTAGGTACATTTTGCATATGCACAGGTATAGGTCTGTGTTGAAAAAATCGATTTTCCGATTCAGAATCGATTCGCATATGATGATCTGATAATCGATTCGTACATCCAAAGATCAAATTTTTTTTTAGTGAACTTTTACCCCCGCCTCGTCACTGAATTCACGCAGGCGTGCTCGGTCTAACTAACTGTAAAACAACATGGCGACGGACAGTGACGGTAACGACGATAGTCAAATCGGCAATCTAAAAACAGAAGGACAGTTTATCCAGTGTCAGTGACTATTTACAGTTAGTCCATGTCACTGACAGTTTACCCAGTGTTTTTACAGTTTAAAAAAGTTAAAAATGTTCTTGTAACGTTGGGCGCAAGGCGATGGACGAGACAGAATCCTTTGCACTTTCCAAATCGTTACGTTTATTACATTTACCGAAGCGCAGACAGCGCACATAAAACACGTTTACATAGAACGTGTGCGACTCAAACAACGACGAGCACCGGACGCTGCGCGAACACACAAACCCCACGAGGTGAGACGAGCCTCAGGTGAGACGGATTATGCAAGACGCACCCGCACCCACGGAGATCTACAGACGCAGACAAGTAGACACAGACTACGTTAACACACGCCCAAAAGGGAGGGGTCGGGGACCGTAACATGACAGTTCTGTTCTTATATTCGCACTTTAAAGAAAAATACACGTTTACATTTTATACTTTCAGTTTATTAAGTGTGAGCACTTTTAAAATAAAAATGCATTTGGTAGCAACAGCTTTTGGGTGAATTCTTAATTATTTCAATCATAATAATAATGCACTGGTTAGTGTCCCAGTAGGAGTCCACTGTTGCAGACACCTCAAATATGTCCTCTGTTTATTGTCCTGGATTACCTTTCTTGAAGGTAGATTTATGATTACCCTTTTCACCAGTCTTCGAGCCATCAGTAACTACCAACTACCAGTAACTATTTGCTGATTAATATCCATATAATACTAGTTTTAACATGTTGCTTCTGTACATAGTCAGGAAACAGCTCAAATACATTTTTAATAACACTAAACCCCGAATCGGATCGAATCGATTAATTCGGATTAAATCGAAATAAATCGATTCTTAATCTTCAGAATCGGAATCGGATCGATTCTTGGAATTTGAATCGATACCCAGCCCTACACAGGTACAGATCTATAGTCCATCTGTTGCTCTGCACAACTTGTCAGGCACCTTCTAACCTTTCCATCCATCACTGGTGAGCTTTAAATCTCTAGACCTCTGATGACTAATTTATTAATGGCTTACAGTTGGTGCGTACTAACAGATGTAGTCTCTAACGGCATCTGCAAGGTACTTAATGAATCAATGTCTTCAATAATGATGAGTAGACGTTTGAGTATTTATATACAGTTTTTGTGTATGTCACCCTTGGCTTGCTCACTGGGGACTTGGGACACTTGTAAAGCTGCTTTGTGACAACTGTCGTAAAAAGCTCAATATAAATAAAATTTGATTTGTGTGTGTGTGTGTGTGTGTGTGTGTGGTACTAGGTTCACTACACCTTCAACAAGATCCTGATGATGCAGGAGCCATTGCTGGTGGTTGGGGCCTTCTATATCCTCTTCTTCACCGTCATCATTTATGTTCGCCTGGACTTCTCCATCACCAAGGTTACACCTCTAGATGTTTACATGTAATCCTAATCTGCTCCAGAATGAGACCAGACGTTGTTTAAGTGTGGATTTTAATCCTTGAGCTTATGCTTGCGTGCGTCCCTACTCCCAACACCTCTGCTGCAACCCCGTGGGTGGTGTTCCTAAATCAGGGCAGGTGTGTTGGAGGAAAGAACACGAGAACGGGTATCCTCCATGCAGGGAGCGCTGGGACACACACCTCCAGCAGCTATCTTATAAATGGAAAGACAAACACCTATGCGTCTACTTCTCCACCTTCAACCAAACCCTTGTCTCCTGCTCCCAGGACCCAGCGGCAGAGGTCCGCATGAAGGTGGCCTCCATCACGGAGCAGGTGCTGACGCTTGTCAACAAGCGTCTGGGCCTGTACCGGCACATGGATGAGGCGGTGAACCGCTACAAGCAGTCACGCGACACCGGCACCCTCAACAGTGCCCGCAAAACCATGGAGGCGGAGCACCGTACACTCACCAATGACATCGGCGCCCTGCAGAACCGCCTCAAGTCCGAGGGGTCTGATCTGGCAGAAAAGGTACTGTCTGCTCCTTTATCCATCCTGGGTGTGGTGGGTGATTTTAAGCCTTCACTATGTCACTGACAGATATTAATAATGGACGATGGTGTTAAATAACTTAATCGCCTCATACATGTTGAAATCAGCTTGTTGGGCAGGACAGTTCCTGGGTTGAATTTAGATGATGGTGTATCTAGAGAGGATGTGACCTCATTATTTGGGGCTGTAATAAGCATTACTGAAGTGGGGGACCTTTTGGTAAACTGGGCATGGATCATTTGCATACTCTCTCGCTCTCAGGTGGGAGAGATTCAGAAACTGGATGGCCAGGTGAAGGAACTGGTGTGTCAGTCCTGTCAGGAGTCTGAGCGATTGGTCGCTGGGAAGGTGAAGAAGGAGACGTACATCGCATCGGATAAAACGCTGGTGGGGAAGAGACAGGAGCTCATTTCGCGCATTGACAGTCTGCTAGATGCTCTGTAAAGCACATTGCATGCACATCGTGTCCCCAACCCCCACACAAACACACATATACACACACACACACACACACACACACACACACACACTAAAGTCTTGTAATCATTACTAGTCTGGCCAAGAAGAACTAAGTCTGGATCCCTCTTTTACACAGACACACACACTTGGTGTTGAGTCTGCATGCATTTCCAGGTTTGCACACTCATCACCTCAAAGTTTGTATTGTAGGCTGTAGACTGCAGGAGAACTATGATGTTCAGATATGGAAATTTCAGTTTGGTTCCTGGTCGGTGGGCAACAGGTCTGGGTTTTGGACACATTTCATTCCCAGATTGCCCTGTGTTTTGTTTTTGTTCTTTGACATTTTTGGGGGTGTTTCGTTTGGGTGAGGGAGAAGATTCACCTCTATCACTTGCATCAAGGTTTCTTGTTTTCTTTCGTTCATTCTCTTCGCACTGTCTCAGTGGCACACTTTGCTATTCAGAAGCAAAACAAAAACAAAGCTCAAACATGGTGTTAGTGACATGGTTTCTCCCCCACACTTTTCTATTCAAATGTTTGTTTCTTACATATTTGTATGATTTTGACTTTTTGTAAACATGCTTTGAATGCCATGAGATTAGCAGACGAATTTGGGATTACGTGTCGAGGGTTAAAAAAAAAAGAAAAAAGCTAAACAAATTCCTCCAGTGTCAAAAGTTTGAAAATGACGAATAAAACCCTGTTGTTATAAACTGCTGACTGGTCTGTTTTATTGTACGTTAAACAAATGAGGTCCTTCGGAAGTCAAAATATCAGCTCGATTTTTCCAGCCTGCGTACCGGTTCTAAGCACGAGCTTGCGGGAGGCTCGCATGTGAGCTACGGCACCGCAGCCGCATGATCTCCAGTACCTTCTGAGTGGACCATGGGTTCATCGAAATGTTCACGAACCACAGGGAGGCGCTAATGTCATTCACGTAAAGGTTGCCACATCCCAAGAACATGCTGAAAAATGCAGCGCGAGATTTCTCAGTCCTGCAACATTCTGGACTATTTTAATATAATTTCACCAACCTTGGAATCACGCGATAGTTCAGGTGGTCAGAAGCAACATGCGCTCCTTGTAAGCCAAACTACGTTTTGACTAAAGGCACTTTTGGCTCTTGCGATTTTAAGTCAACAGTGTGTAAAAGAAATTCAGCGGTTCTGTCTGGAAACTGTGTTTATCCATGCGTTATCTCTTAATTCTTGCGTGCTGGTTCCTGAGTGAGATAGATTATAGAGATTACCATTAGAGGCGTAATTTGGTCCAGATCTGCACTTAATCTCCGTGCAGTAAAATTCACCTTAAGGTAATAAAGATCTATATTGTCCTGGTTCCTGCCACTTGGCGCTTTCTAACGTGGGACGGTGATCACGCTGGTCGCTGCGTCTAAAGTTACATATGCAGCTCCATATAAAAGCAGCTCGGCCCTCAGCTTGGCCCCAGGTGCCCGGCCACGTCGCCGCGGGTCACAGACAAGTCATTTCCTGTAGCAAAATAACAAGAACCGTTCTCTATGATAACGCGGACATATTGAACGTCCTACACAATAATCATTCTTAAAATACACACTGGCGGAAAACCCAGAAAATCTATATCAGCACCAATACTTGGTGTAGCGAAAGCGAGGCCTTGTTGATGTCTGGGGTTATTTGTATCGATTGATTGGTTGGTTGAGCTAAAGGTAGTGTAAGCTTTCTATTTGTTCTAATGTACTACCCAACACTTACAGTAGCAAGCAGTACATCTTCGGTTCTCTAATGTCTGCTGAGTAGTTCTGTCAGCGTCCAGGTGCCTCTCGGACTCGGAACCATAGACGTCAGATAAGAGGAGAGAGCCGCAGTGGACCGTTCGTTTGAGACGAACACAGCCTGGGGCGCCATCATCACACTGCACAGCACCGTGCGGACCCCATGCCTTGCTCTTTAAATGTTTCTTAAATGTTTCATCTATATTAACACATTTGATTCAAATGTCAGATCATAACCACGTAAGCAATTACACGAACAAAAGCTATACAGTAGTGGATATTGATGCTTACTGTGAGGAGAAAATCCTTTTTGAATGATTTGTATTTTCGTTTAAATGGTTCTTAAAATGAGTGACTGCAAATGAAAATACAAAACTGTAATCTTAGTCATAATTATAAATTATGTTATTCAACAAGCATACATACAAGCGACATACACACACATTTTACATTATTGGGTCTTTAGTAAACAAATGGTTTGTAAAGTTAAGGTAATTGATATTAAGTAGTTCTGTTGTTGTTCAGAGGTCATTTTGAAAAACTATCCCAACACAGTGGTGTTTCAGTTCAGGTAGCCCTTATTTTTGAGCTGCCTTGGTCTGTTTGTGAACTCACGTTTTCTTCTATTACAGCCTGTCAGGTAGATTTTACTCTGGTTCTGGATCAGTAGACATGCTGCAGAATGTGGTGACACGGCCTGCCGTTCTCAGGGCACCGATCACTGTATGTCACCCGCTCTTGGGAAGGCAGCAGCTCTGGACTTCATCTGTTTAACTCTGGTCTAATGGAAATCTAGAATCCATATTTTTACCCCTAACGGCTCCAAATTTCAGCTGTTCTGGTGCCAGGTTTTCAACATTTTATTTTTATTTTATCTTATTGTATATTTACACTTGAATTGTTTGGAACATGTGAGAACAATTATCCGCTTTTCAAGTCAATGGCCTAAAGGTACCCATACTTTTTCCATCAGTTACCTGATTAGCTGTTAACTGTTTAAAAACAATTTGTTCAATAATGATATGACAATATATTTGTGTGGGAAAATGTGTGTTTATTGTGAAATAAAATAAATGTATTATTATTTAGATTAAGAAAGATGATATTACATTACTAAAGTCAATCCCTAAAAGGTTCTTAAGCTTTTTTTCTATTTCAACATATTGTTTCAAAATGTTTGTTTTTTCATTAGCCTGCTATAACCTGCTTAATTAATATTTAATACACTTTATCCTGCTATAACCTTCTTTATTAATATATTTTATACTTACATAGTATATATATATATATATATATATATATATATATATATATATATATATAGTATATAAGATTTCAATGTGTATTCTGATGTTATTTACAATATAAGCCGATTGGTAGCAGACGGCTGCAGATCGTGTATCATTCTGGGCCTCTCCTTGTTTTCTTCCTCTCTCTTTCTCTCTCTCTATCTGTTTGTCTTTCTCTATGTTCTCTCTACTGTTCTCAGTGTTCTCTCTCTCGTTCTCTCTCTCTCTCTGTCCCTCTCATCCTCCCCTGTTGTTACATGGAGCCCGCAGACAGGTTGTTGTGCCAGAGCTGCGGTTGAGCTGTTGACCAAACCGGAGCTAAAATTCTGTTTAAACCGGATTCCACAAGCAGCACTGTATCCTGGCGTGGTGCACCCTGAAAGCTGAGATGCAGAGGCAGAGGTGTGTGTATGTGTGTGGGCGTGCGAGTTCGAAGTGGAGGTGGGGGTTACAGGTTAGACGGAACCATGTGGTCACACGCACACGCTCTGTCCGGTGTGTGAGGCTGAATGACAGCCTCTGAAAGCACAGACTCAAAGCTCCAGCTGCTAAAGCAGACGAACACAGAAAGCAGAGACTGAGGCTGGCTGGTGTTAATTAGTGATAGAGGAGGCAGAATAGCAGGCAGAGTATGGACTGGGCATGGGCCTCTGCACTAGAGTGCCCTGGTGCTGATTGATGGTGCCAGCCAAGGCTCACCTGCAGGCCCTACACACACACACACATGCTCCCTGACAGCCTGCAGAGAGCACTCAGTGTCAGGGAACAATATCCTGCACTGTGCACCTCGCAACTGAGCACGCTCATAAATCACCACGGTGACAGAGCCACCGCCCTTACTGTCCACACTTCGTCACACTTGCACACACACACACACACACACACACTCAGATGGATGAATACACATATTCACATTCACAAATGTACTTGCATACAGAATATCAAAGAACTTCAAACTGTCAAAGTAAATGTTATTGTAGTTGTTAGTGACTTAGGGCAGCAATGATTCTTCAGATAATAAAAAAAAATTACTTTATTTTTATATAATAAATCTTCATATGAGCAGTAGATGTGCAAATACAGTAGATGTGCAAATACACAGCGTTAGATTCGACAGGAACACTCTAGATCCTATAAGCCCAGGTATTGTTTATATCTGGGTGACCTAAACCATAGGTCACCCAGATAACATACAACATACAACTCTCATCTGATCATGTGCAGGCACACTTGCACATCCATGGTAGCGTCTCCTCTCCTCACTTTCTCTTCATTTTCATCCCCTTTTCCTGCCTGCTTTCCTTATGTCCATCTCCGAGTCCAACTTACAAGCATCTCCATCTCGCTCTCTTTCTCTCTCTCTCTCTCTCTCTCTCTCTCTCTCTCTCTCTCTTGCTCTCTCTCTCTCCTCTCAGCACTCCTTTCACTGTACCCTGGCAGCTTTTAGAGGGTGGTACTCAGCCCAGCCCAACCGCTGATGAAGAGTGTGCACGCCGGCCCCACTGCTGACGAAGAGCATGCAGTGTGTATGGGAGGTAAGGGCCAGACGCACTACAATGGGCCCTGTGAGTGCAGCCCCCCCTAGCTCTGTCCTCCTGCCATTCCCGTCTGACAACCATTCGCCTTAGCTCCACACAGCTGAGACAGACGGAGACAGAGAGAGAGGAGGAGAGGGAGAGAAGAGGAGAGAAGAACAGAGAAAACCAGAGAGGTGGGAGAGAAAAAATAGAGCAGTAGGAGAAATAGAGAGCGAGAGAAAGATGAAAGGTTGGGGGGGGGGGGGGTTGCAGTGCAGGTGGCAGGTGTGATCAGGGCGGTGGCTGACGTGGACTCACAATGGCTCGGTCTGTTCCACTCCTACAGCTGCAGGGGGCGGAGATGAGCATGGCTGACAGACAGACAGCCACCGTGGACAAGGGGATAGAGAGAGACAGAGAGATGGAAGGAAGACCCCGACACTGCGACTTCAAAAAGAGGCATCGGATCCTGGGTGCCGAGAGACGCATTCTTTTGGGAGGTCGGGGTGGGGGTGGAGTGAAACAGAGAGAGGAAGAACATCAGTGAGAATGCTACCTCTCTCTGTGTGTGTGTGTGTGTGTGTGTGTGTATACACATGTGTATACATGTGTGCATATTTCATGAATGCAATCGTAAGGGATGTGAAGAAGGTCCCAGAGTTTGTTTTGATCACACACTCCAATCTACTTGTCCAAATGCACAAGTACTTCATCTTATGTTACTGTCCAGAGCTCCTGCTAAGCCCCCCTGATCTCTGCCACATGGCATCCCATCAAAGGCTCTTGGCTTGGGGCTGCTACAGGGAGTCTCCTCCCCGCACTGATCCATCTCTGGAGAAAGCATGTGTGTCAGATCTCGACCTAATGTTTTTTTAATGTGCACAAGTTATTCTTTGCCCCAGCATGACTCTAAATAGAGTTCAAATCCAGCTTCCTGTCAGAGTAGCCATGCTGTGTCTTACCCATTTGACACAAGAAAAACCACTGCTTCCCCCATCCATGCCGCCCCCCCACTGCCATGCACACATGCAGATGAGCGCTCCCATTTCTCCTTCAGTATTTCCCCACACCAGCACGCTGTACACATACACACTCACACAAGTGCAGATCTACATATTCATACTTCTTTTGGGGATTTCTGTGCTCTTACACCACACTCCAACCCACACACACACACACACACACACACACACGTGCGCGTGTTCCCAATCCTGATTAGAGCGATGGGCCACTTCCCATTGGCCACCAAGGCTAACCCTATGATTTCCAGGGCAACCAATTTCCCCACTCCTGCACTGATAGGAAACTCTGATAGTCTGCCGAGCTTAACACGGACAAAGAGATTCTTCCTTCACACGTCTTCCGCAATGTAGCATTCTCTCCCTCTCTCTCTCTGTTTCTGCTTTCACTCCTCCGTTCCCTTCCTTTGGCCTACTCCATCCATCCTTCCTCACATCGTTAACTCTTTACCCGCCGTCTGTGTGAGGACTGTTTGCTGGTGGAGCCAGGTGGGCCTGCAGACTCCTCCAATAACGCCATCGAGCCCCTTTGCTCTGACGGACAGGAATCCTCCGGTCATAGCTGCTTCCTGTCGCTCTCTCCTGTTTACCCCTTGACCAACTGGACTGCCTCACAGCCTGGCCTCCTATCCTTTACTATCTGACCTCAGTGACGCTAACCAAGCGTCACAGCAGACTGTAATAGCTCTTTGCGTTGTCGCACTGCAACTCCTGATTGCGTTTTCTTCCAAAACTTGCAAAGCAGGTTATCAGCAACAATTTAGTTTTAAACGCAATGTGAAAATTGTCATCATGTTTTTAGAAAGTTTTTTAAAGGTCATTGATGTTCTTAGGTGTGTGAAGAGACTGCAGAGATGTTTGTATGCATTGTTATCTGCCAGACAGGATTGGGATGAATCAAACTTTCAGAAACATAAAATTTTTTTTTTGCTCTTTTAAAAATCAGCAACCAAAAGGCATTCATACAACTCTAAACTATAGCCCAATCATAACCCTAACCCTAGTCTAACCCTAACCTTAACTCTTACCCTAACCCTAACCCTAACCTTAATCCTAACCCTAATCCTAACCCTATTACAGCTGCAGCCGCAGATCTGAGCATTGCCATTTCTTGCTATTCCAACATCACCACAGATCACCACATTGTTCTCATGAGGACTCAGTAGGTGGTTTACCAAACATGGCAAACTGCGTATACGTGAAACTCTTCAAGAGAATTCTGAATAGCGGATCAAAAAGTGCAGACTGAAAAACATCCACAAGGTTTAAGATGGTAAAATTATTCACAAAGGCTCCATTGGCTCAATTCAGAGAGATGCTGTAGACTGAACTGGTGAGGTGCAGAGTTATGATTTGGTCAGGATTGGGTTGAATCTGGAAAATGATTAGGGAGAGGTGAACGGTCAAGGACATTTAGAATGAGTGGTTTTGGGGGGCAGAGACAGTACGACGGGTGCTGGAGACAGACCTGTGAGGCCCAATCAGACTGGGTCTTTCTGGAAAACCAGAACAACTGAGCTGGAGCTGGTTAAGAGGAACACCAAGCAGCAGGAAACAATCCCCGCACCCCCACCCACACCCCCACCCATGCCTTTTTTCTCCCCACCCAGGGCTGCTCCACCCAGCATCCACTTCCTGCCAGAACTCAACACACTTCCTCTGCAGCCATCGGGAATCCCTGCTGGGACATTCCATCCATGAAATGTAGTCTTTTTCTGACACACACACACACACACACACACACACACACACACACACACACAGATTTTGTAGGCCTTTGGAAATCAGAGGTTTGCTCCTACTAAGCATTTGATGCCTTAACTTCTTGTTTATCTTGAGATGACTTACAGGTTCATCATATTTCTCCGTTTCCACTAGAGGTCGCTACATTACAAAGCATGAAGACTCAACGATTTCGGTCATCTCGTCATCTAGGTAACGCCGTTACGCATGCCGCGCGCTGCTTTTTCCAACACAGAATTGGTGGGTACATCTATCTTTGATTATGCAGTTGCCTGACTTGCACACAAAAAGCAATTACTCTGATGAAATTAAAGTAAATGAAATGACGCAAAAACGCGCGCTATGCGTATGCGCGTGCAGTGATTCACAGGAAGGGTGAAAATACCAGGTTTCATGACTTTGTGTTTGACCTTTTCGGAAAACGAGCTAATCCCGGGATATAATAGACCCTGGTGCCGATATGGAAAACTCCTGCGCCGTTATCTGGGTTGCCTTGGAGACCATCAGAGAGCGGTCCCGGTGAAGATGCCGCGTTATTAAAAGGGGAGTTTGTATATATTGGAACAGGCGCTTTTTGTCATAAGTGTCACTCAGGGTTGCACAGTGGTACCTGCTCCAGTATTAATAGAAACCTGTTTTCTTTCCAACATAAAAAAACGTTTTGAGCAGAGTTAAGCAAAAGAAATCCGTTTTCTTAAGAAAGAAAGGGCCTATTATAATAACACAAAGACTCAACATCCCCGACAGGATAAACCTATGATATTACATTAATTACGTGCTAGCCATTAATTAGCTTTAGCAAATATATGTCGACATCTGGTCATACTGAAAAAATTTATCAGTGTTAATTTTTCCATTGCTTTTCCTTCTTTCTAATTGCTGTTCCTATCTATTATTATTATTATTGTTATTGTTGTTGTTGTTGATGATGATGATGCTGATGATGATGATGATGATGATGATGATGATGATGATGATGATGCTTAAATGGCATAAAAAACGAGGTCCACAACCTGTGCGGAGAAATGGCCCACAGAGCCGCCCTATCTGCCTTTTTGTACAAGTACAAACGCCACCGCCTATAAACTCTCTGTCGTTTAACGTGTCGCCAGTTTCCTTGATGCGCCTGCAGAACCTGGTAAAGGGATTTATACAGGCCTGACTAATGATTGCTGGCTACGTTACTCTTGGCCTATGGTTAGGTGGTAGGAATTGAATGAAAATGTGTCCAGAGCTTTATATGACAGGCCACGGCTCCATTAGGCTGTGAAATCCGTGCCTTTACGCCACAAATAGACCGGGTGGTTTATTTCATCACTGCTCCGAAGTCTGTTCCGTGTTTTCATAGCAGCAAATAGTTATATAGTTATGCAAAATGTTAATAGGCCAACTCCAGTTATAACTGTAGCGAACAGACGCCTTTTTATTTAATTATGCCATATTATTATTATTATTATTATTATTATTATTATTATTATTATTATTATTACCGTCAAATAATGTTTTTTTCAAATCCCTAGTAAAAATACAGATAATGAGCGTGCCACAAACTTTTGGGTGGAGGTAATTAGTTAATTGTTAATGGCCGTAAAAGGCAGTTGTGTGTCCTTACCACAGCTGACAGTACCGAATATGAATGTTCTCTTTGATGCGCGGACAGCGTTGTGAGCAATAGAGCAGTCACATTCGGCCAAACAGAACAAGAACATGAACAAAAGGAAGAAATGGCAAACGTGGCTATGATTTGCTGATATCAACTGGGTAAACAAGTGAAAACAAGTGTTTGGACGAAACGGGCTAATTTCACAACTAATTCAACATGTTACAAATCTAATGACAAGCGAGAATAATCACACAGATAGTCATCATCACTGGACTGATATGAATGATACTGTCCGCATTGATATGGTAAGTGTGTGTACAATGGCCCATCCAATAAACCAGCTCAAAACAAACTAATATTGGCCCGAGCACTAGGGCGCGTTAAATGTGTAAATATTCCTCCGATGGGCAGCCTGTCTGTCTCTATCAACCTGCGCGATCTTTCCCCTCAAATGATGCATTAGATGCATTGAATGTATTTGTTGTGTCGGTTTCAAAAGGCAGCGATAATCTGGGAGGGAGAGATAAGGAACACCAATTTATTCAGCGGCACTTTGGACCCTGTTTCCAGTCTGAGTCGGTCCTGACACCTCCAGCGGTAAGCTGATAACGATTAGGCCATTTATTATCTTCACAAAGAACAAAGATTGCCTCGCACCGATGAAATATTACCACCGGTAATAAGAAAAAAGGGTTCTGGCATCTGATGCATGCATATATAAATAATAACTTAGAACGCTGTCATGCAAAGGGAAAGAAAAGGGAATCACAGACAAAAAGGGAAAGTTATTCTATTATATCGACATACAATCTACCAACAACAACAATATTAGCAAAGATGATAATGAATGATGATGATGATGATGATGATGATGATGATAATAATAATAATAATAATAATAATAACAATAATAATAATAATAATAATAACAATAATAATAATAATTTTTATTATTATTATCTTATATAATCCATATTAATAAAAGAAGCAATAAAAATACACAAGCACAAATTAAAAAAGCTTTTTTCAACATTTGTTAAATTACTGTTTCCTATCGCATTTTTAATGCATGACTAAAATGATGTCACAACAACGGAAAAAAATTAACATTTAAATGTTGTTTCTTCAACGATAATACAAATAAAGGGAAATGTATTTATTTATTATGACATATTTTTACTTAATATTTACATGAAGCCCCAGTGTAGGCTGTACCTGCATGCGCGGGTAATAAAAGTAATACCACTTCATTATAACTTTTGTAAAACCTACATTTTACTTTTATTCCTCCATAACATGAGCGATTCTATTTTTTGCGATTATATTTTGTCTTTGATGAAGAACGTAAAATGGAAATGCCATTGTGTCTGCAACTGGACGTGCAGGGGGAAGAGCAGGCGATGTTACTGGACGCCTTTATTAGTCTAAAGTGTTCTTTTTTTAATGTGCTGGAGATGCACGCTTTCCGCCGATAAGCCCTTATCACGCGCTCATCGCGAGTGAGCTTCTTAGTCCCGTCAAATCGCAATACGGTCCTGAAGCACATATTGGTCTCAGCTCCTTAGCATGACAAAGGCTGCATTAATAAGACTGTTAATAAATCAGGAGAAACATTAAACCATTAAACCAGAAGAACACAATTAGCTTATATATATATATATATATATATATATATATATATATATATATATATAAGCTAATTGTGTTCTTCTGGTTTAATGGTTTAATTATTATTATACTATATTTATGTATAGTAAATGCTTATACATACATTTACATTCATAAATAAGTGAATTAAGAAACAACAACTACAAAAATAATAGCAATAATTAAAACAAATAATAATGTTGCCCTACTAGTTTGCTGTCTAATCAACTGGAAATGACGTAGACTGGAAGAGGTGTTTTGACCCCGGCTATTTCATCTCCCTCATCTTCATCACTAGAATCTGGTCTAGTAGCAAACCGCAGTAAGATTTATGGAACCACTGGATTGTGGGCGTAATAGGGTAATACCGTGAACTAGGCAGAAATCAAGTAGAGTGCAGCACCCAGTGAAGGTGGCATCGAATCTGAACACTTTATAAAGGCCGCCAAAGCTTCGAGGCTTTGAACTGTTGATTCCAGCTGTCGCTATACCAGCCCTTGCCTGGCAGTCGTTGTTTTATACGAACAAAGTAACACACGGTCGAGTGCTTAACACTAGTATATAACGTGCCCAATTCAAGGGACTGGCTTAAAATTGTAACTCATTATTGTCAGAACGATGAAAGTTGTGGGACATCGATGAAAGCAGGGCGGAAATGGGTTGGGCCTGTATGGCCTCTGTTGACAAGATCTCCCAACACGCTGATAACCCCGCTAAATGATATACGAACTCAAAGTAGCGGGGCTGTAAGCTTCATTATTCTTGTGTAGAAGGAAAGTTTTAAGGACTTGGCAAAATCTCTACAATTGAGGACCCAAGTAATTGACTATCTGTTTATCTTCCATTCGATCCTCATTGATGAGACGAGGTAGAAAAGAGAACGAAGGATTTCGGAGGATTGTGATTTTTATCATAATCTTTGGGCAAACTAGTTCACCATTCTGTTATGATGACCTGCTATAGTGTTGACAACTGATTTGGATTCTGTACAGCTCGCGGACTCTCTTGAATAAAACCAAAACAATGGATCCAATTGAACGTGTTATTTATTTATTTACTGCATTCTATAAAATTAAATTAATTCTGTCAGAGTTCACATCTTCTTTCTCGCGACCCTCGGCCCTCTTTGTGCGCTTGCACTCTATAGGGACGCGGGCGCGAGAGGCAGCGGCTCAGGCGCTGTGCACCTGCCTCAGCAGCAGCACACGAGCCCGCGGTCTCGTGCCAGAGATTTGCCGCGGCTTTGCATGTTTTAAAAGTTGATGTTATGTGTGAGTGAGTTAAAAAAAAGGGGGGAGGCAGGGTCGACCGCAAAGTCGCTTTTTTTCTACCCTCATCACTTTATCGACACGATCAGGCAGGGATAGAATTCATTAAGTGGGGGAGCTCAGGGGCGTCTTATAATACAGCCACACATATACATATTCAAAACACTCCAGGATGCATCTGCAGGAGTGGATCAGATGAAGATGGGAAATGGACAGCAAGTTAATAGCCAAGTCACAATATAAGCTAGTGTATAATATCGTCTATCGCAATTTTATTCAGAAATAGGCCTACTCATAGGACACTTAGACAACCTCAACACGAACTCTAAAATACCAAAGTCCAAATAAACAGTCCAATATGCCTCACGTTGTTAACGGTAATATAGCTGACCATCCTTCCTAATGTTTTAAATGTATTGTCTATATGTATTGTATGCACAGCAACGACTGCCGCTGTGTTGAACGAGTTCGGCAGTTCGGTTCGACTAGTGAGCACATAGCAGACGTCCTAATTCGAGCCATGAAGGACCCAGATTGGCTGACGCACGGCTACGTATCTACAGCTCCACTTTGTTCCTCAAGTTTCCAGAGAGCGATAGAGAGAAAGAAGGGGAGAGAGACAGAGAGAGAGCAAACGGGGAAAATGAGAAGAGTAGTCTAAAGATACGCAGCACCCCACTACAAGCCACTGGAGACGGATCATCCCTTTGTTTTATTAATTTGGTGGCAGCAGACCCGTGTGAGAGCGCTGCCTGTGTTGTCAGTTTGGCACTGCCACCCGAGCGGACTCGGAGAGGAGGTGCGGATCGTGCCAAGAGCGGGAGACCCCGGCATTCTGAGTTTCCTCGACTGCCCTCGCAGGCGGCGCGACACGGATTTGGCTCAAACACAGGTTTCGCCTGACTGCGAGATTTTGAGAAGACAGACCGTAACCATAAACACGGGTAAGATGCGTTTTATGTGTCGACAGAAAACACGCAATAGCGGAACAGCTTCCAGCAGCGGTTTAGCTCACATCAGCAAACTGGTTTACTGGGATCACTGGCAGCGGCGCCCGATTTGGCATAATTATGATGATTTCAGCCGTTCCTCCCCATTATGCGGTGCTTCAGACACACTCTATCATATTGTTATATTTTAATAAAGCTCCGTTTGTAATTGTGCATTGCCAAACGTGTAATTTTGGATTGTTATTGTAACTTACATTAGTCGCAATGTCAATAACAATAACAACAAAAACAATAATAATGATAATAATAATAATAATAATAATAATAATAATAATAATAATAATAATAATAATAATAATAATAATAATGTCTGCTTTGTCTGAACATGACTGTAAATTGAGATTTTATTGACACGAAATATGTGCATTCCTTTACTTATTTATTACGTAAAGCAGGATAATACAGTAAGTGTTATTAGAATAATTCCCGAAACATGGACTCGAACAAGGTAAAAATAAAAGGTCAACTGTAATAGAAATATCAGGAATATTTAGAAAATCAATGAGCAAATATTATTAACATTATTCTATCAAGATGAATATTGACGTAACATTCGCAAATGACTGTCGGTTTTTTATTATAGCCTATACATTGAAGTGAAATTTGTCCTGTCAATGACAAATCATTCTTAACAATCAGATACGCATATTATAAATCTTTTTGAAAACACATGTTTTACTTTGACATGATAAAATTAGGTAGGCCTATAGCATCACATTAGACGGTAAACACCTCAGTTAAAATGCGAAATGCATATCAATGCAGTCATTCTTGTTGGGAAACAATAGCGTCGCTCGATGCATATAGCCCGCTGCAGATGAATTCTCTGCGTTTAAATGCCAAAGGTTTCCAGTCTTCCTTGCGTCCATTTCGAATCAGGGTACTTAAAGTTCTGTCAAAAAGAGGAGGGCGGGGAGGATGCGCGCGCGTGCGGGAGGGGTGTTGCGCGCTGTCATCACTATGGAGATTTATGACCGCTGCAGAATCAATTGCTGATAGAAGTCACACTTTGACTCTAAAGAAAACTTTCAAGTGTCTCGCTGAGCGTGCCTCACGCCTCGTTCTTGTTGACAGACACTTGCAGCTTTCGTATTTGGTCGGAGAATGAGCATTGGTGTTAACTTAGAGAGAGCCTTCCTCGGTTAAACGTCTCTAATTGTGGACATCCACTGAGGTGAAAACAAGGAGACACATCTCGCGGGCACCTACGCAACGCCCGTGCTGCAGGGGCAGAAAAGAGGAGGCTTGGTGACTTTGCTGTGTCTGTGCCTGGCCTCCAGTGGCCTGTCACAATCTAATTACCCGTGAGTAAAGGACAATACTGCTTCAGCTGCTCTGTGTCATTCCCCCATCCCCGCGTCTGCTTATCTTCACAAACCCTTCTGTGGCGCGCTCGGGCTCGCGCCCTCCCCCCTTTAACCCCACGGAGAATGATAAACGCGCGACGGAGCGGACAAGCGGACCGAGAGAGGCAAACCCATTTCACGGCACCTGTTAATTATGGGAGTGATTGCGAACCGTAGTAGCAGAGGCTTGTTTCCACCGACTTAAGCAATAAGCCGGTGTGCTTACTCCGAGGCAATTAATTTGTCCCGAAACAGGGACAGTACACAAATTTGATGACATCATCAGCAGGTTTGGCAGAGAACTGTTTGCCTCGTGCTTCATCGGATATGATACACGAATCATCGGAGATATACACCGGTGCAAAAGATGCAAAAGCACATAAGCGCCGAGACGTGCTTTTGCCAGGAAAGGCTCTTAGCCTCTTGCCCAGCGCGTTAGAGCCCTTGGTTGTGTAAAAGTGCTCTTGAGATCGCCACCCCCTCCTGTGAAGAAGAGCTTCCGAGGTTTTCACAAAACTGCTCCCTTTGTTCCAGCAGTGATACCTGCTGGATTACCACAGGCATTTTAACACAGGTATACTTCAAAGAGGCCTGCCCGGGAGGATCTGGGTCAACCCGAAGAGGCCCATTAGTATCACTGCTTACTAAAGGGAGGACTATGGCATAGGGTCATTCAATGTAGCCACTCAACATGGACAAAAAACTAGTTATAAAGTAGATGTTCAGCTATAATAAGTCAGTAATTACTATAGTTTCAGACATTATTTTTGGCACTCTTGGGAAAGTACTATATAAACTAACATTTGCTTAAAAGAAGGCTCTCACTGCTCTTAGAGACAGTTGGCAAAATCCCTAAATAGAATAAACAGACCAGAGAGTTTGGTACAACGTCACCAAGATCCCTGGGAGACATTTTAGTTACTTGTTTTTTTTTTTTTTACCCCTAACTGATTTATATTTTGTCCACCAATCCCAATTTGCAAAAATGAATTTCTTGATGACAGGGGTGCTCAAAGTGGGTGTTACCTGTGCAAGCTTCTAATTGCATATACTCTTGTAATTCGCCTAATTCCACATGAGTCCGAGTAAATTGTATGATAACGCAGTGAAGCCAAACACCTTAATAAGCAGCATACTTTAATTTGTTAATTTTTGGGAATTTTGTACATGTCTGGACAGCTGCTAAGCAAAGGATGTACGCATGTGATAGACTGCTCGTGCTTTACACACAGACGCGCATACATGTGTCCATACTACGTATACATTCACATGAATCACGCAACTCAGCTCACAGGTCCACACGCACTGAGTGGTGCAATGAAATCAGCACGGATCATTTTAATAGCATACATTTTAAATGTTCAGTGAACCTAGTATAGCACTTTTAATGTTTGTTGTAGACGAAAACGCTGCAAAAGCAATAGTTACTAAACATTAAAATGACAATAAAAAAAAATAAATGAAAGCGTAAAAAAGCATAAAACATAGTATCTACAACCTATTTTAAGTGAAAAACCTTATGCTGACAGACAAAAACGAGGTCCTCGCCCTTATATACCCAGAGCATTGTGTGTGTGTGTGTGTGTGTGTGTGTGTGTGTGTGTGTGTGTGTGTGTGTGTGTGTGTGTGTGTGTGTAATTCTTTGCGCCGATTTTGATTTTGTGACGTCAAGTGGAGGCGTCAGAATGGCGGCCGCTCTGAGCTCGGAGCGTCAATTATTTTCTGTCAATCTTTTCTTTTATTTTTTCAGATGAACCACGAGAACTCTGCCTCCCACTTCTTTTAAAAATCGGCCATAATGCCACTGTTCCGAAAGTGGGACTGAAACGAAACCATAGATGGAGTCGATTCGCATCTGGTTTATTACAGCATGATTCGACATGCAGACTTTTAACAGGAACTGCATTAACCTACAGACACGTATAAGTGGGCTATTTACATGCGTATTATGTTCCCAGCAACACGGAATAACTCAAGTACTGAGCTGCTAAGCTAAACTGACCAGTCGGAAGCCCACGCCACGTACGTTTATCGTGTGCTGTGCAAAGCGTTTTACTAGGCCAGACAGGCGACTGAAATAAATAATTAATAAACACAAAGTGTTAGTACAAGATGTCAGAGACCGCTGAGTTGCAAAAGGTGCGACGATGCGTGACATGACTTCCAAGGAGCGCGCCTTAATAAAACTACTTTGGTGGGCTGATGTTTTACCTTACAGACACAGGTGCGCCGTAACACAGCAGTGACATTTCTGAACGTTAAAGGATGATCACCATACTGAAAAAGCAACGTAATGCAACCCAAACGTTTGTTCACCGTCCAACAAACTAAACACTTGCCCCATTTAAAACAGTACAGGAAAAACAAACAAAAAAGCCACCAGAGCAACACATACACAAAGTTCTATAATATTAACGTTATGCATACATTGCAACCTAATTTATTTTAAAGAGTGAAACCCATAGCAGCCAGTGACACCTGGAGCGCACCAGGTCTCTGACCTGGCTCCAACGCTTATCTACGTACTTATCTAGCTAATTGGCGACGCTCTGTCTTCGTGCCTGTGGTGGGTAGCTCTGCGTGTTTCACCAGGAGATAACTGCGAGCAAGAATTAACGAATTCTTGCTAATGGTCACCAATTGGCTCTTTCTGGGCAAACCCATGCGACCTGTCGCCACCACTAAAAAAGAGAGACCCTGCTATTGATATGTAAAGTGACGTTTGATCGCTCTACATCGCATACAAAAACAATGTTTTCGCAAGAATAATGTGATGACTACTAATTAAAAACAATTAGACCCGCCAAACAATAGCTCCACTTTAAACAACATAAAACACCACCCACCCCCCCCAGTTAATGCCCGAGGTGTAAGGATTTGTGTTTTGTTTGTGTTACAGTTGTGTGCGAAAAATCAACATGTGTAGGTCGTTTTTTTAGCATTACCCAACGAACGCATACAGATATATTATGATATATTATCACAATATATTTTTATTTATGGCACCGCTAAGATTTGTCCAAAAATCTTGGTTTTAGGAGCTGAAATTAAGAAGGTTACAGATTATGATCGGATCAAATTTGTAATGTTTAAAATAGGTAATGTCTTATTATGCAACAAACTACAAACTGGGGGACTTCTTAAAGGTTGTGAAAGACACGCTTGAACGTCTCTATGCTCTCATACACAAAATGCAAGAAATTCATTTCGTCCCCTACCGCACTGTTTGTCTTTGGCTAGTGTGTAAAAGGAATTGACATTATCAATGCGGACCATGAAGCTGTACGAACGGTAGAAGATCTCAATAAATTGCTCCGCTGATTGATGTGTCTCTCAGTTCTCTCAGTGTGCAGCACGGTAGACCGATGGTCCCTGCTCAGATCGCCAAGCACAAGCACGAGCCAATTGCAATAGACGCGACCTGCCATTGGTTAGCGGAGGTCACTGCCAACTCGGGGCTCCGCCCTTGTTCGCATGATATGGAATTTACTGGCGCCAGTACAGGCACAATTCATTAATGAGCCTACAGTGAAATACGCAGCGCCTCAGACGGTAACGACGCTTAGACTATGTTTAACACCTGGACAGCAGAACATCCAACCGCAGCTCCGAAACACAAATGTCAACAAGCAGTTTGAGGATTACCATTCTTTGAAACGGACTAACACAGGATAAACAGTGCGAAGGGGAAAAAATTAAACGCTGTGCACCGTAAGTCGTCTTGATATATTTGAACAGATCGCAGATCGCAACTAATGTAGCCTGATGTAATTCGAGTTCGAAATGTTAGGCTATCCATTTGAACTTACTGACATAATAAACCGAACTGCTTTTCGCAAAGGCTTGTCGTTTCATATTGTCTGTTTTCTAATGAAAACATCAAAGTACGTGTAAACTCATGTGTAGTGTATTTTTATTTTGCAGGTGAATCTAGGAACGCCTGTAAACAAGGGACCCGATCTCTCCGCAAGACAAAATTGTGCACACAGTGAAAAAGACATTGCGAGCACAGTACATTTTTTCCTTTTTGCTGTATAGTAGTCACAAGTACTCCAATACATTTTGGGAAATATAGATGATCTCAGTTGTCCGAAAACACCTCTCACTTTGCCCGTAAAAATCCACAAAAGTTGATTTTTTTTCTCACAAATACACGGACACTTTAGACATGGAGGTTGCGGCCGACCAGTCTCGGTGGATGGCACATCACCATGTCCTTAACACCCAGCACCCGGAGTCTCATCACCACAGCCTCACACACAACTACATGGAACCCATGGCACCTCTTTTGCCACCGGACGAAGTGGACGTGTTTTTAAACCACCTGGACTCGCAAGGCAACCCGTACTACCCCAACTCCCGCGCCAGAGTGTCCTACAGCCAAGCGCACGGTGAGACGCTGTTTTGTGACATCTACTCGTGACGAGACCACAGCATTCCTGCTACTGAAGATATGTTTAAAAACCCAATTATGTCGAGATGTGTGTTGTGTTCCAACGAACAACTAGCGGTAGACTGCATTGCTTATTTTGCGGAGATCGTGTTCGTGTTTGTTTTTTATATGCGCTCTTCTCCAAGAAAGGGTTAGGGAGTGTAAACAAACGTAACCCTAATGACAACACGTCTGTACGCCGTGGGTCGGGAGCGTGTACTATCAGTTTGGAGGTTGGATAATACGTGTGCTAGTAAAATACGTTTGTTTGAAACTGAAAAAGACTAGTTTCGAGGTGTCTGGGGCCTAAAGGCGCTCTGGGTGTCCCGTGGCCTGGGCATGCACGCGCAGAATATGTTGAATAATATCAACCACATATACAGGCCCTAATAAAAATTACAAAGTAAACATCAGTAACAAAATTATATCAGAGCCTCTGTCACAGGGTAAACTACGGAATGAACAGCCTTGCTAGAAAGGGGATTTGGCCGGTCTAGAAAACAGTAATCAGCGATCGATATCAAATCGCTCTCCTGTTATATTTTGGATTGTCATGTGGACGAGAACGCGCTGAAATGTAAAATTAGAAGAAACAGAAAAAAATCTCTAGAAATGACACGGAGAGGAAAGGGAAGTTCATGTCACTTGTTCCCGCGTCAGGGAGAGGGAGAGGGAGAGGAAAGAGCCGTGGACTTCCCGGATACAAAATCAAAACGAAAAATCACTGATAACGTTCTTAGTTGACGTTCCTACTGTAACTTGCGAGAGGAGTGGGACTCCGTGCTTACATTACTTTATAATAAGACGTTTTTGTGTTAACCTAATAAACAAAACTCGGGTTTACGTATTCGCGTTCATGGAGCACTTACGAAGCCTTATTGAAAAGAAAATGCATCGAAAAGAAGAAAATATGAAGGCGTTGGCTTGGCGTGCGACTGGACTGTAGACTCGATTACTTTGTGTGGAACTGTCAAAAGTTATATAAATGGTAATTCAGATACTTTGTATTTGAACTCGATGTTGAGTTTGCATTGTTCGGGAACTGAATCAACAGGTAGGAACGCGCGCAGGCAATGTCTCTTTTGAAAACTATTCGTCTTAGTCTTGCAATGCTAAAAATAATAATAGTAAAAAAAATGACAGCTGCTTTTGTTTTAACGAAAGCTGTTTTAATCTTCACCCTGATCATGAATTAATGTACACATCAACCGTTTTACAGCTCGCCTCACGGGAAGTCAGGTCTGCCGGCCACACCTCATCCACAGTCCCGGCATACCGTGGCTGGACAGCGGTAAAGCGGCCCTCTCTGCGGCGCACCACAACGCTTGGGCCGTCAGCCACTTCAGCAAACCCGGTCTGCACCCCGCCAGCACCGGCTATCCGAGCAACGGTGGTTCGAGCGCCGCTCCGGTGCCTTCGCTCACTTCAGCGACCCACTCGAGCCCTCATCCCCTTTACAATTTCCCCCCAACACCTCCGAAGGACGTGTCTCCAGACCCCGGTCCGTCGTCCCCAACGTCCTCTAGTACAAGGATGGACGAAAAGGAGTCAATTAAATATCAAGTGTCAATCGCAGATGGGATGAAAATGGAGGGGTGTAGTCCTCTCCGAAGCAGCCTCGCCATGAGCGCACAAACGCCATCCACACATCACCCCATCCCGACCTACCCAACATATTCTCTCCCCACTCCGCACGATTACGGCACGAGCCTGTTTCACCCGGGCGGTCTGCTCGGTGGCTCCTCGTCCAGTTTCACCCCGAAATGCAAAAGCAAGACCCGGTCGTCCTCAGGTGAGTTTCAGAATTTACTGTTGAAGCTATTTAAATCTGAATACTATTTTCGTTGTCATTTTGTCCCCGAGAAGAGATTTAACATAGATACAAACCCTAACGTCTTTCTCAGATTTATTGGTTTATTTTTACTATGTTAATTTTAGCTAAAAGATCTTTAAGGTTTAGGCTGTTTGATATGACAACTGATTAAACGTCACCCTGAAACCTTATTGGCTAATTAACTACCCTCATACCGCAATATTACAGTGTAGAAATTCGTATTGTTATAAATATTATTCATGAAGACACTTATACCAAATAAGCTTCAGTATCAAGCCATAGGACAACACTGGCACGTGTTTCCACGACTGTTTCATTTGTTACATTTTTGCGGCCAGTGATATTTTAGTTTCTCCCTGAGGCGACTCTCGACCATAATTCTCTTTGTCCCAAGCGACAAACGTTGACAGCTCTTATACCCTAGGTGTCCACTCAAAATTAGTCACTATTAAGACATCAACTTGCTAAAAATAAACATTTGAAGTGAAAGGGTGGCTAAAGCAGCTCAAAAAGACCTTTCGAAAGAAGTTATCGGGTTGGAAACAACCAATAGCTAATTATACAAAAAACAAGCCCAACTGTATTGTTACAGCAGGTTAAAATGGATCTCAATAAATTACAGACTTACTAAGAGGTATGAGGCACTACGTAAAGTTACTATATAGATTTACATTTTTTTAAGTTTAAATTTAGATAATCAAAATAGATCAAGACCGTATTCTTGATTAGGTAAATTATATTGTGCATAATTGTGCCTATACACATTGAACTCTTTGTTTCGATTTGCAGACATTCAACCTCTCGCGTTGTTTTCGTTTAAAAACGGGCTTCATTGCGTTTTAAAACACGCAGGAGTCACGACGCGCTGGCTCCTGCCGTATCCTGTATGCGTCTGCCTGAACAAATCACGACACACTCCCCCCGCCCTCGCGCGGCCCTTACATTAACAAAGCCCCACCGGGACACGCAGTCCCAGACGATAGGAGACTGGTGCTTATGCGTTTTAAACGGTCTGATGCTCAAACAAATAACGAGTAATTAGTCAATTTTATTGTTATAATAATAATAATAATTGCAATTATTATTATTATTATTAGAGCCAGGTGGGCTTTAAATGGCATGGTTTGCTACATATATCATCAACCTTCCTTGATAAATAGTTGCAAAAGATGTGTTCTGGCACTGAGAGCAGACAAGCTCTAACACTCTCCATAGTAAGAGTGGTAGTCTGTCACCTATAGAAAACTATGTGCAATCAGCACTAGCTGCTGACAATCCCATAATCTCCACACCTCTTCACATGAGGGCCCCTCCTGTCAAAGGATATAAATGCAAAACCAGTTTACAAAAAACTCTGAACAGCTTCTTTTATGCTATAGACGTATGTACAAATGGGGTGGTATGATGGTGCTGATGTTAAAAGTCTGAGAGAAGATTGCATGTCCAACAAATCCCCCGTTGTCAAGTGGTGTCCTATGAGGCTTGATTATGTTTTCTTGAGCATATAGTATGATGGAAAAGTCCATTGTAAAAGCACATTCAATACTGATAACTTCACTCTCCTCACCTCTGTGAGGCAAAACTATTCTGGTATCCAAGTGATTCCAAGGGTCAGTATAATACAGCTTCCTGTTTGGTTGTCTTTAAACAGTTTAGGCTATCTCCGGCCTCAACCCCGCAGTCCGGCCCGTCTAGCTTCACACTCCCAGAATGTTAGGGGTGCCTCACAGGCCCTTCACACACACCGATACCTCATCTACTGCTTAACAGGAATGGGGACTCAAACAAAAAGGGAGGCAACTCGACCGAATTTCCAAACATCATACACTTCAAAAGAAGCACCTCCATTGTCCAGGGCGGATCCCTTTCTGCGCCTTGGGTGGGACAAACAGGCCCTCACATTGGGGATAATGGGGATGCTCTGGGGAGGAGAGCATGCGTTTAAACACCACACCTACTCGGACAGGTCGCGCTCATCTGCATTAGCAAGGACACTTTCGAATAATCAGGAGGGGCGACCGGGTCTTTGCCCTGTCACTTGCTTGTGTGTAAACAGCGCCGTTGAAAATACATCAACAACGGATTTCAACTAAGAATTGCAGAAGGTGTTTCGGCTGCGTGAAAGGCGGCTAACAAGAACGTAGTGTCAGAGAACACAAGTCAAACGAGGCTTCCGTGCGCCTGACCCACCAAGAGCACCGTGAGACACCCTGTGTCTATTTGACATGCGCACACTCTCAGGTCAGGCCATCGCAGGGTTCCATTTTGTAATGCTGTTTCTAATCGGGTGCCTTGCGTTTTCGATATGCTCTAACGTCTCCTCCGTAGCATTAGTGGATTATTTTACATGGACACATCACTGTCTATGGCGGTCCCCTCCCCCCTCACTTACCTGGGATCAGCCAGGCATGGATATGCATTGTTCTAATCATGCAAAGAGAGAGATTTTATATCATGAGCTACAGCTTAATGCACTATGGATGGGAATGGTCCGATCACATATCAGCTAATTAACTTGGGTGGTTCACTTGACCAGATTGCTCCTCTATGATCCATGCAGTCCTGCACAGTACAGTCAAATCAAGGGTTAAAAAGACTCCCAAAGCCTTTGCTATGAAGCATGGTTTCCTGAGTTCAGTGGGATCATGGCAAATGTAGCTTTCTTTGAAGGAAGGTGAATCTTTTAATTATATAAATTTCCCTTTGATTTTTCCCCCACCTGAATTCTACACAGAGGGGCGTGAGTGTGTGAACTGCGGTGCTACCTCTACCCCTCTCTGGAGGAGAGATGGAACAGGCCACTACCTCTGCAACGCCTGCGGCCTGTACCATAAAATGAATGGTCAGAACCGGCCCCTTATCAAGCCCAAACGCAGACTGGTGAGTAGCTCATTCTTTACACACACACACACACACACACACACACACACACACACGTGAGAAAGAGGGCTAAATAGGAGCCCGAAGCAGAGAGAATAAACACAATTCCAGGAAAGTTATATTTTTCCCTATGATCTTCCTGTAATTGTTTGTCGGCCTCACCCTCTGGTGATCCCCTACATGGCCTGTTACAATACTGCTACTATTGCCATTGTTACTGCTATCATTATTGCTACTAGTTCTGATACTGCTCCTGATAGCATTGCCCACGCCAGCTTAATTACCAGCGCAGCGTGCTAGCTATAAAACCACATGGTCTGGCCTGTTGTAGCGTAGTCCACATGCCCCCACGGGTCTGTCCTCTGTGGGGCCTACTCATTCACTGTGTACTACTGACTGTGGTGGCGGCTTTGAGAAGCAGATTCCCTCACATGAAGTTATCATTTTAGGAAGATTTGTTTGATAGGTTTTTTGTTTTGTACAGTCGACATTCATGTAACAGTAAAATTAATTATGCTAAATCTAGTCATTACAGTGTGCCGTATACATTCCAAGTAAATGCTTTGGTCACCATTTTAATTTTATATACATTTTACTTTTATCAAAAACAAACGAATTTTAAAACAAACAATAATTTACCAAAGGTTCCATAAAAAGCAGGGAAATGTTTTTATCATGAGTAATGTTTAGTCTTTTTGTTCTACTTTCAGAACCTACAATGAGTTTAATTTAGTTCTAACCCATCAGCATGTATTTTAAAAATAAATTAGCACGTATAAGCTACTCAAGGATGCAGATTTAGCCACAGAACAGAATTGGTACATTCACATTTGGATTCGATTTGCTTGTTTAAATCCATAAAAAAACGTATTGGAGTTTTAAAACAACCCCAAATGTACACATATGGTAAAGAGTGATACTGCATTCTTATAGTTTTAGTCACTTTTTTCTTTCTCCTCCAAGAATATTTTTATTATTAATTAAAAAAGTGAATAATTTTTGCAATTAACCTACATTGGCGAAACTTAAGTTAACTGAGTATAGTGTTGTTCTATTTACTGTGTGAATTACCATATACCATATATCCATATACCTATGGATGTATATCTCAGAGAATCTTTATTTGTGAGTTAGAATTAAAGTGTGTTTAATAAGTTTGTCTTTGTAAGATTAAAAATACCTTAAGAGTACCCAGGGTTCAAAAAGGAATATCGAGTTGCTTCAAAAATGAATAATAATAAAGCCAAAGCACTATTATTATTATTATTATTATTATTATTATTATTATTATTATTAAGAACGTACGTCACTTAGTTTCTTAGTTACTGTTGTGCTCTCCAGATGAAACCTCCGCGTGGTTTTCCATGGAGTCAGGGAGCGGGCTTGCGCTCTGCATTTTCGGCTGAAGTGTTTTCAGAGCTCTGTTCAAAGGCCATCCAGTTGTTTCCTATCCGGATATCTGCCCGGCACCGATAAGGAAGCGAGGCTCCCGGGTGTTTCCGTCTTCAACAAACCCCACTGAATTTTCTATGCCCCGGCAGGGTCGCGTCTGACACATAGGCCTATACTGTAAAGCGATTACCAGAAGACTGCAGGACCCGAGTATGTGTGAAGGGAGTGGGATGGTGTAGGGGATTGGAAAATAAATGGATTTACGCTCTCGCGCTCTTGTTTGTCATGCTCGGTTGGCACTGAGCTTAAGCGTCGGAATGCGTCTGTTTTTGTTGTTGTCTACTTTTTTGTTTAATTTAACGAGGGGCAGGGTCCCCCTCCCTCTCCAAAGACTCAATTTTGCATTAGGCTAAAAGGAATTGTTATGTAAACCGTCCACGAACAGAAAACACGTACCCAGCACGTACTTGGCTGCGGGGGATTGTATTGTATGCCTATAAATGTTTCTTATTATGTGTGAAAAATTGATCTGTAATGGACACAAAGGAAACAGCAAAGCGGCGACCCGGCCTCGCTACGGCCCGCCCCCACAAGTCTTACATTCTCGGGGATCGAGGGATGAATGCAACGAAAAGGCCTAAACTAATGACTGGCCTGGTAGCACACATTTGCTGCAACTGATATTTCGTGAAATACAGGAACAGCAAATTCCACCAGGCGCGATTTTTTCCCAAATCGTGGCACAAGTTGGAGAATTTAATTAAGCTTCGATAAATGCACAGAATATATTCAATTAGCCCGATAGAGGCGACTCCCTGAAAGCAATTTCATGTGTTTAGCCGATGCGCTGTTTGATGTTATTTGGGTTGGTTTGGAAATGCCGTCTGGTCTGGAGTACACATAACTACGGAAAGTCATAATATTCGTCACCCCAGCTGCTCCAGAAGATCTTTATCGTAGCTTGAGTGTTTACTTAAGAGCGAGGCCTAGGAACCTTGATATGATATTCGCGCTCAGGCTGGAGTTGTGTGAATACGTTATGGAGGAACGGTCGAAAAATAACAGTGAAGGCGAGCAGAGCCATATTACATACAGGTACCGGGGAACCTATACATACGTTTCCCCTATGTTGTATAGACCACGTAGCTACCAGGAGAGGAGAATGTATATTTTTCTTAATCCCAAAAGGCATGAAAACACGAAATTTAGGTGTAATAAAGCTTTGTGAAATATGTCTTTAAAAATCCCATTTACACGTTGTTTGTGTGGGTTTCTCCGCAGTCCGCAGCGCGACGAGCCGGCACCTGCTGCGCGAACTGTCAGACTACCACCACCACACTGTGGCGGCGCAATGGAAACGGGGATCCTGTGTGCAACGCCTGCGGCCTCTACTACAAACTTCACAACGTAAGTAGCCAACACGCACTGAGTGATTGTGAAGCCGAACTGGTCAAGTGGGCGGACAGTTTCTATCGATTTAGGAGATGGGAAAGAGCCTACGGACGCAAAGCCGGCTTTTCCTGTCAAGCAGAACCCGCTGACCGTTTTTTCTTTTGATTAATCCAGCTTTGTTTCAATGGGAGGCGGTATTCCCCGGAGAGACCGGAGGATGGAACTGCCATTCAAGAAATGGCGTCTGTTTTACCAGTTCAGTGCTGTCTGAAACTAGCCTTTTTATGTTAAGCTTGGCTTCCATTACGCACTTTGTCCAACGAATAAATAATTTTCACCCTAATGAGACAAGCGCGACAAACTGCAACAAAGTGACCACCCAATAGAAATCTATTAGCCGACGGCTTTTCAAGTAATCTTGGCAGTGGGAGTGTTGCCGTCTGCTAAGTGACTGTATTCATAATCGCGCTTGAAATTCATAGTTAAAAAGATTTTAAATTACGACGTGCAAGATTTCACTGGTTATTTTTTACAACCGAGGACAGTTCAGCCTCAAATGAATTGCTAAATAAAATCCATCACATACAAAGCAGTCAAAAACAACGAATTCCCCCAACAAGAAAATGTCTTTGTTAGAGGCTACCTGAAATATTTTTCTTTGCTGATAAAAGTAGATAGTTATCTTTAATTTACCTGAATTGAAAATACAATGGCTCTGCAGGCTCAGATAGAAATGAACATGTTCCGCAATCTAACTCTCTCTCTCTCTCTCTCTCTCTCTCTCTCTCTCTCTCTCTCTCTCTCTCTCTCTCTCTCTCTCTCTAGGTCAACAGACCGCTGACCATGAAGAAAGAGGGCATCCAAACACGCAACCGTAAAATGTCCAGCAAGTCCAAGAGGAGCAAGCGTGCGGGCGATGCCTTTGAGGATCTGTCCAAGTGCATGCACGACAAGACGTCATCGGCATTCGGCACCGGCGCCATGGCGGGTCACATGGCCCACATGGGCCACCTGACCCCTTTTAGCCACACGGGCCATATGCTGCCCACACCGACCCCCATCCACCCTTCGTTCGGCCACCCCCACCACACGGGCCGCTCGCCCGCCTGGCCCGAGCCACATTAGGCACTGGTGCCCGGGCCTCATCCCCGGATGCCACCGCAGCCCTCCACACCTATCTCACCATGCCCATCATCAGCCCCTCCACTGGGTGTGGTAGGGGGTGTCGGGGGAGAGAGAGAGGGCAGAGGGGTGGGGACTCGGCTTCTGGGCCGTACCTGGTTGGACGCTATATAAGGCGAGGGTATATTATCACACAAACAACCAGAAAGAAACACGGTTTGTGTGTGCGTGTGTGTGTGTTTTTTTAAGCGACCGGAGTGTAAAGAGGACATTTAGTTTGTTGAAAACACCACTCCCCCACCCGGGATTTATGGACACGGACGTACCAAGCACGTGGTGTAGTGGACAGACAGTACACCCGATGCTTGTAGTCTTTCTTTTATTTTGTACTGAGTCACTTTGGTACTGCCCGGTAAGAGAGGATGTGTGTTATAGCCGAGTCACTGTGTGCGTGTGTGAGCGCACGTGTGTGTGTATGTATGTGTGTGTGTGTGTATGTGCGCATGTGTGTATGTGCGCATGCACCATCAGCCACTGCCACTGGTTAACCTAATAGATGCGGATCACAGCAAGAGAGAGAGAGAGAGAGGAGAGAAGAGAGAGAGAAGATGGACTGCTTATTCTATCCTTAACATGCTGGGATGTACAGACTGCACGGATACTGACTGCCTCTGAACAGACTCTATGGACACGACTAGCAAGCAAACAGATGTTTATAAAGCTTGATTGTTATTGTTATTGTTAAAATTGTTATTATGATAATTTATTTTCACACTTTATTTCTTTTCTCTTTTTTTGCTCTCCTTAAAACCATATTGGTATATTGTAATAATTATAAATATTATTTGATTGTTATTATTATCAAATGAAAGAAATGATTAAAAAAAAGTAAAAAAAAAAAAAAAAACACCAACTTATCTTAGCCAAGGCGATATTGCTGAACTGTACGTTTTTATCATTTTCCATTACACAAATAAAGAAATAAAGTTTTAATACTTAATCATACTTCAAGTTCTTTGCTCTGCTTCATGTATGCAAATGTAAAATCAAAGTTATATTTGACACTTCTTTCCACTCATGCAAATGAGCAGTTTAAATCATAGAAACACACCCATGTATTTCACATTCACACACAGCACACACTCACACACACACACACACACACACACACACACACACACACACACACACACACACACACTCTCACACACACTCACTCTCACACACACACACACACACACACACACACACACACACACACACACACACACACACATCTTTCCTTTGGTCAGAGGGAATTGTGGCTGAAATGAGATGCCATGGATGCTGCATGCTCTGTGCTGGGCTTCAAGGATACAGTGCTGGGAAATCTGGCTGCTTGGACTGTGCTGCTGTGTAGTGGTGGAAGCAGGCTCAGAGAAGAAGCAGGCTCAGAGAAGAAGCAGGATCAGAGAAGAAGCAGGCTCTGAGAAGAAGCAGGCTCTGAGAAGAAGCAGGCTCAGAGAAGAAGCAGGCTCAGAGAAGAAGCAGGCTCTGGAAGAAGCAGGCTCAGAGAAGAAGCAGGCTCAGAGAAGAAGCAGGATCAGAGAAGAAGCAGGCTTTGTAGTTTGCCACCTCTAGGGTGCCTCGGTCTGACCCAGGCAACAGACTTCAAACATACGCACACACACACACACACACACACACACACACACACACACACACACACGTGCACGCGCACACACACACACACACACACACACACACACACACACACACACACACACACACACACACACACACACACACACACACACACACACACACACACACAGACAAAGGAAGACAGGGACAAACAAACACATGCAATCATGCATGTGCTATCAACATGCATATCGCCTCACACACAAACACAAGCATGTACACACGTGTGCTCACATGCACATATGCACGCACACGCGAGTCCGTTGTCCTTGAGTCCTGAGTCTCCAGTAGACACAGTCCTCTTTTTATTCTGGAGCCAGAAAGACGAGTGAAAGGAAGGACTCCGAGCCTTCAGCAAGAGGGAGAGAGACAGAGATGGAGGGAGACAGCAGAAGAGAGGGAAACAGCAAAAGAGAAATGGGCAGAGAGAGAGAGGAACAGAGAGAGAGAGAGACAGAGAGAGAGGGAGGAAGGAAAGGCAATCA